>NC_084850.1:56206448-56515780 GCF_033115175.1 Lepus europaeus
AGTGCGAGCTCTGAGAGAAGGCCTCATATTTTATCACTATATGTGATCAGAGCCTGTGGCTCACTGGTAATACGTGCAGCTCCATGACCATTGTAAGTCATTCTTTCATTTCTATCAATCCTGATTTTTCCATGACTCTCTCCTTATTCTGTTCTCTAGTCTAGAAGTCATTCTATAGTATTATTCTTCTGTTTTGATGAAGTAAATCCTCTCCAAAATGTAGCCTGTAGTGTTAATTTTTTTAATTACTGTATTTGCTGAAGACATAATCATAGTCTAAACAGTGTCAATTCTGCACCCACAGTGAACAGGCCAAAATTATAAAATGTAGGCCATCAGAACAACATTCTCTCATTACCTACTGTCTCAGAGTAAACTTCAGGTTATACAACTTACCATTTTCAGTACAGATTTTTGTTTATACAAAACCAAACAGGTTGTTAACAAAATACAAAGTGACACAACAGCAAATGGTATCACAAAAAATAACAAAGTCTCTTCCCATGTTTCACCTAGGATTAAAAATCACAAAAAAAAGGGAAGCATTAGAAATTTTTTAACTCTTTATGAAACTAAATTATTTTATAAACTTCTAGTAAATGGTAAATAACTGAGTTTAACTTGGCAATCCCTAACATATTTATCAATGCATAGGAAAGCACAGTTGTGCTTGAGGTTAACATTGCTTTCATTTGTGCATGTTTTATATAGTATGACTACACTACTGAACTTGAGGCACCTCTTAATTTCACTACAAAAAAATAACCCCTCAAAGCACAGTTCTTATTTCCTAATATGAATTTGTTTAAAATTTGACCTTGTAAATTTTTCCTTAAAAATGATATATTAGCCATGTGATTAAACATGTGCTATATATCTCCTAACTCTCAATAAGCCATATGTTTACTTATATTATGCTTAAGTGAACACGAGTTGGTCTTTAATGAAAATTCCCATGTGAGTAATGGAATTGGTCTTTTAAGGTCACTTTTAAAAAAATAAAGATTCGTTTATTTGAAAGGTAAAGTGACAACTAGGACTGAGCCAGTAAAAAGCCAGGAGCCAGGAACTCCATCCTGGACTCCCACATAGTCAGCAGGAATTTATGTACTTGGACCCTCCAGTTGGATTAGCAGGAAGCTGGATTGGAAGTGGGATGCAAACTAGCACTCCAATATGGGATGTAGGCTTCTGAAGCA
The DNA here is from genome assembly GCF_033115175.1 of Lepus europaeus. Taxonomy (NCBI): domain Eukaryota; kingdom Metazoa; phylum Chordata; class Mammalia; order Lagomorpha; family Leporidae; genus Lepus; species Lepus europaeus. The sequence goes on from NC_084850.1 coordinate 56,207,648, forward strand.
GCAGCTTAACACACTGCACACAGCACCAGCCCCTAAGGTCACCTTTTTTTTTAAGATTCATTTATTTACCTGAAAGGCAGAAATATAGAGGGAAAAGGAGAGAGAGAAAGAGATCTTCTATCAGCTGATCCATTCCCCAAATGGCCACAACATCCAGGGCTGGGCCAGGCTGAAGCCAGGAGCCAGGAGCTTCCTCCAGGCCATCTTCTACTGCTTTCCCAGGCCATTAGCAGGGAGCTGGATTGGGAGTGAAGCAGCCAGGATTCAAACCAGCACATATATGGGATGCCAGCACCGCAGGTGCCCAATCCCCAACACAACAGCACTGGCCCCTAAAGTCACCTATTTTAAAGGTAGCTCACATTTTAGACACTAAAGAGAAGAAATACATTTTTCTTTTCTTTTTTATTTTGTTCTGTTATTGTAGGGATGAAGTTGTAATCGTTCTTCTGTAAAGCAAGGAATGACCAATCACTAGTCAGACTTAAAAAGCAGACAAAGTTTGTCTTTCCTAAACTAATATCTCCTGCTTATTTGGGAATAACGTAGAACATCTTGAATCTTAGACCCAGATCTACAAACCTCACCTGATTCTACCTTTTTCTTTGTTTTATTCCTTTAGGATCTTATTTTCTACCAGTTAAATTCCTTTGCTCAGCACAGTTAAGATTTGCAAGGAAATAATCCAAAGAAATGAACAATAATGCAAGTTTTCTGGAAAGCAAAATTAACAGCAAGAGGCAGAAAGTTCCTTTGCTAAGGTTGTACCTTGTTATTTCTAGACAGAATCAGTTCTGAAGAGGATGTATTTTTATTTCTGAGACTATTATTGTCCTAGTTTTCTATAATTTGAAACATCCAGTAAGAAATATCCTCAAAAACTGAGACCACATGTGATTGTATAAACTCTTTGTTTTCAATTTCAAAATCATGAAGATTCCACTGGGAGTGGTCATTTAGCCCAGCAGTTATGTGGCCCACATCCTAAGTCAGAGTGCCTGGGATCAATCACTGGTTCTGGATCCTGACTCCAGCTTCCTACTAATGCAGATCCTGGGAGACAGCAGTGGAAACTCCAGCGATTGGGTCCTGCCACCTACACAAGAAACCTGAACTGAGGTCCTGGCTCCTGGCCTCTTTAATGGCATTTAGGGGGTGAAGCAGTGGATAGGAGTGCGCTTGCTCGCTCGCTCTCTCTCTCTCTCTATATCTCTCTATCTGTGTGTGTGTGTTTCTCTAAGCCTCCCAAATAAATAACATTTCTAAAAAAGATTCTGCCAAGAGATACTCATCAGAACAGAAGAAACCTGTTCTCAAATATCACTGATAAGATTGTCTGTAAAACACATAAAAGGATGTATATTTTGAAGATGTGGCTAAAAACATCATATTGAGGCTGAAGCTGTGGCATAGTGGGCTAAGCCTCTGCCTGTAGTGCTGGCACCCCATATGGGTGCCAGTTCATATCCTGACTGCTCCACTTCCTATCCAGCTCCTTGCTAATGCACCTGGGAAAGCAGGAGAGGATGGCTTCTGGGGAGGGCATGGTGTGCAGTGGGTTTAACTACACCTTACTGAAAAGCCTGATTTGAGTTCAGGCTACTCCTTACTTCCAGTATAGCTCCCTGTTAATGGTCTGAGAAGGCAGTAAAAGATGATCCAAGTGCTTGGGGCCCTGCCACCCACGTGGGAAACCCAGATGGTGTCCCTGGCTCCTGGCTTTTCCCTGGCCCAGCCCTGCCTGTTGCAAGCATTTGAGGAGTGAACCAGCCATGAAAGATGCCTATTTCCTGGGAAAGCAGTGGAAGATGGTCCAAGTTCTTGGGCCCCTGCACCCATGTGGGAGACCCAGAAGAGACTCCTGGCTCTTGGCTTCAGATCAGCTCAGCTCTGGCCATTGCAGTCATTTGGGGAGAGAACCAGCAGATAGAAGACCTCTCTCTCTCTCTCTCTCTCTCTCTCTCTCTCTGGCTCTACCTCTCTCTGTAACTCTGTCTTTCAAATAAATAAAATAAACATTTTAAAAAAGAAGAAGAAAAGAAAGATGCCTCTTTCTCTCTCTCTGCCATTCAAATAAATAAATCTTAGAAGAAAAAAATGGGCTCCTGCTCTCTCCCCAGAAAGAATTAGCATATTTTCTTTCCTGACTGTTATAAAAATAAGAATATTGATAACAGAAGGATAATAGGACTCCTAGTTCTAACTGAATATTATACATTCAATAAATCTATTTTAGGTATTAGCTAATTTATCTTTTTCTATTTCTAGAGTACATGCAAAAGCCATTGATTTCCACAATTACAAAAAACACTGACAGAAAATAAACTTTCCTAGAAAATAGTTTCTGTTATTTAGCTACTGTTCTTTGAGTTCATACCTTTCCAGCATTTTTCATCACTCCACTCACTCCAAATCCCATCATCTGCACAATAAATGTTCACTTTGCTTCTTGCTGAAAAGCATAACTCATGACTTTCATTTGATGTTCTCATGATGTACATTTCATTATCAAATGTGGTGGTCTGAAGGCCAAGGAAAAAATAAGATGTCATGATTTGATCTAAATGCAGCTATACAAATTCCATCTGTCACTTCCAAAATAAGTTTTATGACATAAAGTAAGTGCATAAAAAACTAGAAAGGTGTAATCTACCAGTAATTATCTCCCTGTGCTTTTTTTAGAAAATCCTTGTTCTTTTTCTCTTTTTTTTAATCTATACTTGAAAATATTTCTATAGTGATAATGGATCACTTGTGAAAGAGGGCAGAATTCCTCATTAACTTTGGTAACGTCCTGGATTTGGAGTAGAGTCGATTTCCCAGATTCCATAACTGGAAAATGCTACATACACTGAATTAGCAAAAGACAGTGCCATCATGTGAATGTCATCTCTATGGAAACTGTAGAGTTCATATACATGAAGCTTTTTTTTATCTTATTTTGGTTAACCTGCTTTAAGACCTGTGTAACAATGCTTGACATGAAACTGCTTCAGATATGAGAACAACACAATACTGGGTGATCTCAAAGGAAAAAAAAAATCACTGAGGTAATTATTTCAATTTTGCATTTAAAAGAGCTGAAGAATTTTCCTCATCCAAAATAACAGCTTTAATTTTGTTTTAACTTATCTTGGGAAACAGCATAATATAGTATAGACTTAAGTGAACTGGGATTCAGATCTGGATTCTAGTTGGGAGCGGTATCATTTGTAAGTCAATGCATAGCTCCATAAACCAATTCAAGAATCAGTTTTCTCATCTGTATATGAAGTGAATGAATTAGTACCAGTGGCCCACCTGCTGGTCTCCATACTCAGTAAATTGGAAACCAATGAAGAAAATGAACATATAACAAGGTGCAGAATTAAAGACATCCCTATTTTGTTGGTGCTAGTTTTACAACCTTTGAGTGATTCCCCAGTTAGCTAGCCCCTCTTCCCTGGTACAAGCAATTCTCCTGTAGCCCTGCCTTTCAACCTGATGATTACCGCTCAAGTGGTTTTGTGATTTGTTTTGTTTTTACCTGAGGCCTCTCCACTATTCATTTTAGGTCCTTGGCAACATCAATTTATTGACACACAAAATTGCAAACAAGGAACTAGATTATCTCCACAGTCCTATGTAACCTTAAAATTGGAGTGCTTGGAGTGGGTATGTGGCCTAGAAGTTATGCTTCTGGCTCTGGATCCTATTTGTTTGTTTGTTTTAAAGATTTATTTTATTTATTTGAAAGGCAGAGTTACAGAGAGGCAGAGGCAGAGGCAGAGAGAGAGAGAGAGAGAGAGAGAGAGAGGTCTTCTTTCCACTTGTTCACTCTCCAGATGATCACAACAGCCGGAGCTGTGCCAGTCTGGAGCCAGGAGCCAGGAGCCTCCTCTAGGTCTCCTATGCTGGTGCAGGGGCCCAAGGACTTGGGCTTGGGCCATCTTCTACTGCTTTCCCAGGCCAGAGCAGAGAGCTGGATCGAAGTGGAGCATCTGGGACTCGAACCGGCACCCACATTGGATGCCAGCACCTCAGGCGACAGTTATGCCACAGTGCCGGCCCTGCAGCTTTCGGCTAATGCACAGCCTGGAGGTAGCAGTGATGACGCAAATGATTAGGTTCTGGCTGTACAGACGGGACACCTAGGTTGAGTTTCTGGCTCTTTGTTTTGGCCTGGGTCCAGCCCCAGCCACTGAGGGCATTTGGTGAATGAACCAGCAAATAGAGACTGGCTAACACTCTCTCTCTCCCCCTCCTTCTCTCTCTCTCTCTCTCTCTCTCTTCCTTCCAAATAAAAATTTGAAAATAAATAAAATGTGTAAGATTACACTTTCAGACTGCAAATATTTTTCTTTTATCAACTAGATTATTTGGCTTCTGGAAATTAACATGCATCTTTTTCATATAACATCTTGATCCTCAAATTTACTATTTAAAAGGCTGTGTTTATGACTTTCCCAAATAAATGCAATATTCTTACCACCCAAGCAATATCATCTTCAGTGAACTCAATTTCATAAATAAAGCACTTGGCTGGAATAGATCCTCTTGGTATGCTCCACTGTAGGTTAATTTCAAGTAAATTCTTCACGTTAATACTAAGATAGTCTGGTGGGAAAGGTTTCACTGAAAAGCAAAAGGAAATCATTTCAACGTGGTGATTGTGAAGTTTCAGCAACAGTTCTCATCCAAAGCTAGGGTTACATGGTAATAAGCCTCCAGGGACAAATCCAGGGTTTCAAGACTATTTCCTCTGAAAGGAATTAAAATCAGATCCGCTTGCCAACCAAAATGATTCAGAGACTTGGTTAATCCAGAAACTAAGATTCTGATAAGCCACACATTGACAAGTATTTCAGTTCGAGGGAAAAGTGAGAAGATCCAAATCATTACAATCATTTTAACATTTTGTAGCATTGGAAACAACAAACACAACCAGTACTACTAATACTTTTATTATCACCTTATTTAATGCTTATGACACTGTACCAAAGATAATGCACCATATCTCATTTATGTCTCACAACAAACCTATGTGGTGGTCCTTTGAAACCTTCATTTTCCTGATAAGGAAATTGAAAAATATGTGAAATAATTTACGCAAAGTCATACATCTAGAAAATGGCAGAGCCAAGACTCACACCCAGATCTGGCTGACTGGAGAAACTGTCACTCTTTTAACTGTTAATATTGAGAACAGAGGCTCACAAAATATCCACTCATTTGCCTATCAAGGTCTAGGAATGACTAGACAAAAGTACTATATAGCTGATGGACTCTTTGAAGCTGAGAGCTAAATTACAAGTTCTAAATGAAGATGACACTTGATCCTCCATTCAGTTTCTTATCTTCCATTCTTTCATGTTTAATAAGAGCTTGCTCATACATTATATGGGCCTCATACTTTGTTCTGGTTGCATTCCCATACCTATCTATCTATCTATCATCTATCTAACTAATTATCCTTCTTTCTCTGGTGATTATAAATGATTATAAACAAGAAACAATGAATTTGAAGTTGATATATCACCTATATCCTGAAGCTGAAAAATGAAATAGCTGGATCTAATAGACTTGGATTCTGATGATCCATTAACACAGACATAGAACTCTTTATAGTCTGATGACTCCAACTGGGGAAATCTGCATCCAACATTTTTTCCATTAGCCTTGATATAATTAGTACACTGTAACGCATGATCCAAGCCCTCATACCTGTAAAAAAAGAAGCATTGTGAGAATTGTATTTAACAATATCTTCAGATATCATGGTACTCCATTTTCAATTATATTAAGACAACACATGGATTTTAAAAATCATTTAATAATATGCAATATTTATTGAGCACCTACTATATGACAGTCCCCATGATAAGTGCTAGAGATTCAACAGTAAGGAAAGCAGACATAGTCGATGATTAAGAGAACCTGAGATTGATATAAATAAGAATGCATGGGGCCGGCGCTGTGGCTTAGCAGGTTAAGCTACCGCCTGCAGTACCGGCATCCCATATGGGCACCAGTTTGAGTCCCGGCCACTCCACTTCCAATCCAGCTCTCTGCTATGGCCTGGGAAAGCAGTAGAAGATGGCCGAAGTCCTTGGGCCCTTTCCCCCGCATGGGAGACCTGGAGGAAGCTCCTGGCTCCTGGCTTCGGATCAGCACAATTCCAGTCACTGTAGCTAATTGGGGAGTGAACCAGTGGATGGAAGACCTCTCTCTCTCTCTCTCTCTCTCTCTCTCTTTCTCTCTCTCTCTTTGCTTCTCCTTCTCTCTCTGTGTAACTCTGACTTTCAAATAAATAAATAAAAATCTTTAAAAAAATAGTGCATTATACCATCTTTAATATTTTACTGGGGAAGTTATTTTATAAGAACTCTGACTTTCAGATAAATAAACCTTTAAAACAAAATCTCAGAGAAGACAAAACACATCCCTATGATAAAAATGTAGATACCATCTGGACAATAAAGAGTTATAAACAGTCAATTCAGAGAAGAATTGAACAGAAGCTGACGTGATCGGTAAAGTGTTAATGAAACTGGATACCAGATGGGCCCTGAAAAACGTATAAAAGTTCATGAAAGAAATAGACTGTCAGGGGGCATTCCAGATGGCAATGCACACAAAAGGCATTAAAAGTCATAACACGGGTGAGAAAAAAATGTAGAGATGGATCTAAAAAGAGTAGAACCTTCGCACTGGTGATAATAGATGACAGTGCTGGAAAGACAGTGATAGAGTGAAGCAGAGACTTGAATGGCAGCCTAGATTTTGTCTTGGGAGCAATGAGTTGCCACTGAAGATTCTGAACAAGGGAGTTGCATATGAAAATGGCAAAGTAGGAAGATAAAGATGGCTTCGAAGTGAAGAATAAATAGGAGAGGGGGAGACTAAAGCAGAATGACCATCATTTGGTAGGCTATAATAATTATCCAGGTGCAGAATGAAGGGAGCCTACAATGGAATTCTTACAGTACAAAACAGAGATGTAACCTTGCAAAAGGAGTCAAACACATTGACCACACTACTGTGAAATAAGTATGGAATGAAGTAAATAGAAGAGCCATGATGGCTTTAAGTATAAAAGCCTTAAGGACAGTTAACAAAGGTAAGAAGTCAGAAAACAAGATCCATTTTAATAAAGAATTTCTTTCCTCAAAAGGCAAGAATATAAAATACGCTACAGTCTCTGTGTGTGTGTCTCTCTGCCTTTCAAATAAACAAAAAAAATACATTTAAATATGTCAAAAAATTTTAGGTTATAATTTCCTCAATCTAAAGGATCCAAAATTTAATCCAGTACAAGATATATAAAATATATACATATAAAATATATATAAGGATTCCTTATTTTACTCATTGAATACTTCCCACTATATATAGCTTAAAGCCACTTATTCCCATTGAAAATTCCAAATAATTGTAACGAACCATCATAAGTATAACTGGTAAATGCAATGAATTTAATTTAGTGAAAATATAGTTAATCATACTGTGGATTAATTCTGGTAGATATTTTCCTAATATTTAATTCCAATTATGCAATTACTTACCAATAAAACAAGTAGTAATTGGCATCAAAGTGTACACCCTTGCCAGGTTCCCAAGAACAGAGCAAATTTTGCCAGTTGTAATATATGCAATCCATATCTTTAATTTTGGTTTCCAAATTTCCTAAGAAATGAATGAACTGTGAATAATTGAAAGGTATGATGATGAATCATTCGTGAAATTGCTATGCAATTTTACTTCATTTCCTTTGGCTTCTCCACTTCATTTAGCATTCAACATCATAAAGAATATTTGAAAAGAGAGTTATTGGAAGTCACTTCACTCTTAAGTGGGATATGCCAAAGCAAAAACATTTGGAGGATTCATGATGCTAGTATAAGCATAAAACAAGGATTAAATGGATTATTCTAGGATGTTATGAGTAGTTGAGCTAATACCAATGCATGTTTACTAAGATGACCCCAAACTTAGGAATTATATAAATATAAGAAATGTGGGTTTTGCAAAACACATTTGCTAATTTAGAGAATTCAAAAAGGCCAGTCACCCACTACTAAGGACTCTATTTTGTGTCACATTGTCAGATAATCTATTGTACACATGAGTACAATCTAGTGCATAAGAGTTAAGAGACTTATTCCTTACATACAGTATTCTGATAGAATTAAATTTAAAGAGATCTATGATTTAACCTTGTTCTGGCATCCAGTAAGTAGCTTCTGACCACAAACTTCGAACTTCTGATCCATTCGTGCATTGCTTTGGCAAAAGCGTGTGGATTTTGGCTTCAATGCCCTTGTTTAGATCAAATCCATATTTGTAATGTAGATTCTTAGTAATGACAGTCTGATAAAATGATGACACAAAGTCAAGCTTGGAAACAGGTATGGTATGATATGCCATATTAATAAGACTAAGAAATCAGTAATATTCTGGAGAGTTCCCAATATCTAAGACACTCTAAGACTAAGGATGATTATCTGATACAATGCCCCGAATATATTTCTGGCATAGCTTACCTATATATCATATCATTCCATAAAATCATTTGAATAACAGCTCACTCAAAACAAAACCAAAAATGAACTACTAGAAGGGAAGAAGGTTCTAGAGCAGAAACTTGACCTTGAACCAACTTGAAATTAAATAGATAATTCTCACTAACCATATGCACATTTCAAGGCAAATAATTTGTTACCTTTTAAATATAATGAGAAACCTTGAGAAATCACATAAAATGATATTCTGGAGGTAACCAGAGAAAGTCAGACAAATTATAAGTTCCTGGAGAATGAAAAACATAAATTCATTGCACCCAGCACCAACCCGTATGTTATTTATGCTTATGTACCTCCTACCCCACAGAGTGTGGAGCACAAAATGCACCTGATTCAAATTGTCCCTTGAAACCACAAAGCTCAATTAAGGAGATAAAAGTATGACTTCTACAACCGAAATCGTGAATGAGCACGCTTGTTGAAAATCTGAATTGTTAATGATACGGTAAACTTTCATTAAACACTTAGTATAATCACATATGCAAAGAACAATGCCGTGTCCTTTGTGGAAGTATATAGATAAATAAGGTTTGATTCCTACAGAGACACACCTCATAGTCCAATAGCATTCATAGGACTCATGTCTAACTATATAAGTAACCGTAAAGCATGCTAAAATGCATAAGTGCTCTCTTTCAAGTCTATATTCCATGGGACCAAGTATCTCTTCTGTGCACTTCCAATAGTAGTCCTTACAACAGATGGGATGAAATGAATCTTGATGCAAATGGAAGGGGAGAGGGAGCGGGAGAGGGGAGGGTTGCGGGTGGGAGGGAAGTTATGGGAGGGGGAAGCCATTGTAATCCATAAGCTGTACACTGGAAATTTATATTCATTAAATAAAAGTTAAAAAAAAAGAAAATATATGTGACAGGATGTGTAGAAAATAGAAACAGGCATGAAAGCTTGCTAAAAACTTATTGGAACCACTGAAATTTGGGAACTGAAGTGGGGCATTGAAGTGAGGACTCAAAAGACCTAATGGGCCGGCGCCACGGCTCAATAGGCTAATCCTCTGCCTTGCGGCGCTGGCACACCGGATTCTGTCCCGGTTGCCCCTCTTCCAGGCCAGCTCTCTGCTGTGGCCCGGAAAGGCAGTGGAGAATGGCCCAAGTCCTTGGGCCCTGCACCTGCATGGGAGACCAGGAGAAGCGCCTGGCTCCTGTCTTCGGATCGGCGTGATGCGCCAGCCGCAGCAGCCATTGGAGGGTGAACCAAAGGCAAAAAGGAAGACCTTTCTCTCTGTCTCTCTCTCTCACTATCCACTCTGCCTGTCAAAAAAAAAAAAAAAAAGAAAAAGAAAAAGAAAACACCTAATGATCACTCTGATGGTACAAGCATATGCTTTACTTACCTTCCATCTTCCACCACCAATGCTTCGAAACTTTAATTCATATTCTACTGCACATGCCTTGAAATTTTCCAGAGACACTGGAGGTTGCCATTGTAAATACAGGAAACCTAAATATCCAGGATCAACTATCTCAAAATCCTCAGGGGGATTAACTGAAATAAAATCACCAAAATATTTTGATTTTTCCCCATGGAAAAGATTGTTAAATATAGATTTTTTTCTAAATGCTGATCAACCGATGAATACATTTAAAAATGTGCTACATCTATGCTATGGGATATTAGTAAACCATAAAAAGGAAAGAAGTACTGACCCATTCTACAACATGGAAAACACTGTGCTAAATGAATGAAGCCAGTCACAAAAGATAAAAAATTATATGGCTCCATGAATATGAAATAGCTACAATGGTAAACCCTGAGATAGAAACTAGATTCGTGGTTGCCAAAGAACAAAGGGAAGTGGGAAGTGGAATGGAGTATGACTGCTAATGGACAAAGGGTTTCTTTCGGAAATGATGAAATTATTCTGGAATTTGATAAGGCTTTTTTTAAAAAATCCAGATTACTGCTATCCAAAGGGATCTTCAAAAGATCATGGAAAAATGCTCATTTTAATTACATTTTCCCATGCATTTTTAAAAAATTTATTTATTTATTTACTTATTTATTTGAAAGGCAGAATTACACAGAGAGAGAAGGAGAAGCAGAGAGAGAGAGAGAGATCTTCCATCCACTGGTTCACTCCCCAATTGGCCGCAATGGCCGGAGCTGCTCAGATCTGAAGCCAGGAGCCAGGAGCTTCTTCCGGGTCTCCCATGCACATGCAGGGGCCCAAGGACTTGGATCGTCTTCTACTGCTTTCCCAGGCCATAGCAGAGAGCTGGATTGGAAGTGGAGCAGCTGGGACTTGAACCAGTAGAAAGCAATAGAAGATGTGCTTGGGCCCCTGCACCCACTTGGGCTCAAGTGCTTGGGCCCCTGCACCCACTTGGGAGACCCAGAAGAAGCTCTTGGCTCCTGGCCTCAGATTGGTCCAGCTCCAGACATTGTAACCATTTGGGGAATGAACCAGTGGATGGAAGATTTCTGTCTCTCCCTCTCTCTGTAACTCTGCCTTCCAAATAAATAAACAAGTCTTTTAAAAAAAATGCACACTTCTCACAAACTTTGTAGACTCCTTGTATAGGATGCGTGTGTGAACTGATGTGTATAGATGTGTGAGTGTAATATATGTAAATAGATGCAGAATACATACACATAAACATATTTATTATAAAATATTATATATTTGTATAAATTATATATAAATATACAAAGCATAGATATATATTTATTTGCACACACACACGAATACTTCAAAAGTTTGTGGGAAATGGATGAAAAGCTGTTTATTTTGATGCAAGAAAATGTTGAAATTCATGCATAGCCATTTTCATAATAAGAATTTTCCACAAACTTTTGAAGACTGTGTGTTTGGCTGTGTGTGCATCCTAGCACATAAATGTACATATTTAATAATCCTATAAACTTTCCTACTAATAAATCAAATAGTACTATAACATTCCCCTCTTATTCTCTTACTAGCAATTTCCACTCATTTCTGCCAAATCATTCACTTCAACAGTTCACTTCATAATTTACTGAGGTGAGACAAATATGGCAATTACTTTCTGAGCCAGGACTCCATCTCCTCTAAAGAAGGTCTCTGCTGAGGATGAAATGAAAATCCTGTTATTTCAATCCTCAAGATTAGAAATTGCTATCAAATGCATTATTGCAATTGCCTTTTTTGATTAGAAAAGTTCATTAGACATGATTTAATAGTTCTATGGTTAATTTTAAATTTTACTTCAAATTTTTGTAATTTTTTTCTTATTAATCTAGCTATCATAAAAGGTAAGGATAATTATTAAGAAAAGCTTCCAATTAGTTAAGTACTAGGCAATAAGCTTTTTTTTTTTTTTTTGACAGGCAGAGTTAGTGAGAGAGAGAGACAGAGAGAAAGGTCTTCCTTCCATTGGTTCACCCACCAAATGGCCGCTATGGCCGGCGCACTGTGGCCGGCACACTGCGCCAATCTGAAGCCAGGAGCCAGGTGCCTCCTCCTGGTCTCCCATGCAGGTGCAGGGCCCAAGGACCTGGGCCATCCTCCACTGCCTTCCCGGGCCACAGCAGAGAGCTGGACTGCAAGAGGAGCAACCGGGACAGAATCCGGGGCCCTAACCGGGACTAGAACCCAGGGTGCCGGCACCGCAGGCGGAGGATTAGCCAAGTGAGCCGCGGTACCGGCCAGGCAATAAGTTTTTAGGTATTTAACCTATGTGGATCCTTTAAAGAGTTCATCGAAAATGCTTATTATGAAAAATTATGCATAGGTTTTGAATTTTTGTCTGACAGTATACTTATCCTTTCATTCCATTTTCAATAAACTTTTTGAAGTACCCTTATATCTTTTGTGCATGAGTTTCTGGAATATCTCTAATAACAATCCATCTACTAGTTATGCACTTCCATAGGGCAGGTTGAACGGACAGTTACTATCCCTAATTTTAAAACCCTTCTAGGGGCTGGCGCTGTGGCACAGCAGGTTAACGCCCTGGCCTGAAGGGCTGGCATCCCACATGGACGCTGGTTCCAGTCCCAGCTGCTCCTCTTCCACTCCAGCTCTCTGCTATTGCCTGGGAAAGCAGTAGAAGATGACCCAAGTCCTTGGGCCCCTGCACCCACATGGGAGACCTGGAAGAAGCTCCTGGTTCCTGGCTTCAGATCTGAGCAGCTCTGGCCGTTGTGGCCAATTGGGGAGTGAACCATCGGGTGGAAGACCTCTCTCTCTCTCTCTCTCTCTCTCTCTCTCTCTCTGCCTCTCCTCTCTCTGTGTAACTCTGACTTTCAAATAAATAAATAAATCTTTAAAAAAAAACTTCTAATATTAAGCTTATTTAGATTTTTTTAAAGATACATTTTAATAGAGTTTTGTTTTGTTTTGTTTTCTGTTCATTTTTAATTACTACAAGCTTTGCATGCACAAGGCCTTAGAGAAAACACAACTTTCAATTATGTAGGCTTTTTATAAAGCTTGAGTTACATAAGGTTTAAATAAAAGTTTACCACTACAATAGCTGAACAACAACAACAACAAATCTATGCCACTGGAGCATGTCTTTGATACAGTAGTTAGGATGTTGCTTGGGACACCCACAATTCCATATTAGAACGTTTGGGTTCAAGTCTCAGCTACATTCTGGATCCCAGCTTCCTGATATTGCACACCCTGGGCGGCAGCTGATGATGGTCCAAGTGTTCGGGTTCCTGCCACCCACAAGGGCAACACAAATAGAGTTCCCAACTTGTGGCTTCAACCTGACCCATCCCTGGCCACTGCACGCATTTGGAAAGCGAACCAGCAGATGAGAGATTTCTCTCTCTCGCCCACTCCCTCCTTCTCTCCCCAACTCCCTCCCTCTATGCCTTTCAAATAAGTAACAGTATAAAAAATTATTAAGGGACATCATTAAAATCCATATAAGGTGTAGGTTTACCTTTTATCTCAAGATCTGAAGATGAAGTATAGCCAAACGCTATGCAAATAAGAAAGATAGCCAGGCATCTGTTATACAAACAAATGAAAGCCATTTCTCCAAGATTTACTATCTTGAAATCTCCTAAGAAAGAAAAATATAACATTGCAAATTTGTCTTACTTCAAGCAATCAAATGGCTAAATGCTATTAAAATACTTTGAGCAACTCAGCACCTCTACCAAGCAATAGGAAAACTGTATCCCCTTGAACCATGAAAATAGAAATAATCAAGTTTGGAACAAATACAATTAGAAAGGGAGGGTTCTTGTCCCATCATTCTAATGAGAAAAAATAAGGCAAAAAAAAAAAACGCCCTGTAACTTTCACCTGCACACATAAACTTTTCTACATGCTACGAGCAGGACACAGTACTTTAAAGTAGCCTTCAACCTGTCAGTGGAGTCAGACCCACCAGAGTGTCCTTGTTGGTGCATAAAGGGAATTATGACATCATTAGTCTCCATAGCAATGCTCTATCCTAGCAACAAAGACAACTCAGACACATTATACTCTCCTGAAGGGAAAAAATGTGTTTGAAAGTTATCTGACCACTGAGAAAGTTCAAAGCCTACATCAGAAAACTCAGACAACTCAGAATTTTACTTTACTTCTCCAGAAATATTAAGTAATCATCATCTATTCTTATATCTGTCCACCTCTGTCCCTACTTTCTGTATTAGGAAATGACATCATCACCCTCCCAGTGGCCCAAATGAGAAACTTGCAAATATTTACATCATTCCTTTTGCATACAATCTCTCCATTTTCACTACCACTTCCTGAATTTAAGATCTCAACCTCAAGGATCTCCTTATCTAGTCTTTACTGCCTGCAAACTATCTTCCATATCACCTACAGTGAGAGTAACCCTTCTAAAAGGCAAACCTGGGACAGTGCTGTGGCATAGTGGGTGAGGCCACCGCCTGCAGCGCCGGCATCCATATGGGTGCCAGTTCGAGTCCCAGCTGTTCCCCACTTCTGACCCAGCTCTCTGCTATGGCCTGGGAAAGCAGTGGAAGATGGCCCAAGTGCTTGGGCCCCTGCACCCACGTGGGAGACCTGGAGGAAGCTCCTGGCTCCTGGCTCAGCTTCGGACATTGCAGCCAATTGGGGAGTGAACCAGTAGATGGAAGACCTCTCTCTCTGTCTCTCTCTGCCTCTCCTTCTCTCTCTGTGTAACTCTGACTTTCAAATGGATAAATGAATCTTTTTAAAAAAATTAAAAAAAAGGGCAAATCTGAATTTTTCACCTCTTAAAACTATAACACCATTTCACTGCCAAAGAATACAATTTATTCATCTTTTTACTCCTGAAGAATATTGGCTTTATGATTACAATTTAAAGGAGTCAAGCCTACACAAACATACTAGATCAAAACAACTATTGGTAAAGCAAAAACACCACATATTATACTCTGAGTCTATATTCCTTGAACCAGTAACTTCACAAAAGTTTAAGGATCAAAGATCAATTATCACAACATTCAAGGACTACCTTTATCTATCCTTTATGGACTAATTCATCAGGACTTCCCTCTCTCCCCACCCTACCCCCTTCATCCTACCTGGTCCATCTGCAAAGTTCTAATGTTGTAAGCATCAGTTATTACATCATAGAATCTTGAGGTCAAATTTTTTAAATCATCAGGTATACTAAAGGCAATGTTGGTCACACTCTCCTTTAATATACTGGAAGGTCAAACTCAGATTTGCCCAAGATTATTACATAGCAAGTTGTTGAAAAGGTTGGAAATAGGGCAGAAATATTTTGATTCCCAGTCCTGTGTATTTTACCCAGCTATGCTTGATTTAGGATTATGAAAGCTATTCCTCCAGGACCCCTTTGGTTAATTAACAAGTCTAAGTCAATATCATGTTATGTTTCAAAAGTCTACGCATCATAAAACCCTATGCTATTTCTCTTACTGAGATCCAGCAAATTTCTCTTCTCAATTCCTCCTTCCCCACCCAGCAGACCATGGCTGCTCATTAATGTATCTGTAAATGCTAGGTAGATTGGGTTACCAGAGATTACAAATCTTCCACAGAGCTACTCTAATAGATTAAAATGAACTCACTGCTTACTGTTGGGCCCAAAGAAATAGATCTGACAAAGATGCAGTCTCACATGTTCCCTATAATGACTAAAAAACTCTGGGGCTGGCATTGTGGCATAGCTGGTTAAGCCACTGCCTGCCATAGCAGCATCCCATATGAGTACTGGTTGCTCCACTTCTGATCCAGCTCCCTGCCAATGCATCTAGGAAAGCAGCAGAAGATGGTTCCTGCCACCAATGTGGGAGACACAGATGGAGTTGCAGGCTCCAGACTTCAGCCTGGCCCAGCCCTAGCCATTTGTGGCCATTTGTGGAGTGAACCAATGGATGAAAGATCAAAGACCTCTCTCTCTCTTTCTCTCTCTCTCTCTCTCTCTCTAACTCTGCAATCCAAATAAATCTTCAAGGAAAAAATTCATTCTATTTCATTTGTACAGTATTAAAACCTAACTCAGACTATTCTGAATCAGCCCAACACATTTAAGGAAAGGTAGGAAATGGGTTTCTAGAGTCATTTGATGGATTAACCCACATAAGGAGTTCCTAAATTACATGTAAGCATCCAACCTAGACTTTCTCAAATGAACATAAAAACAGATCTATCCTCAACTTCTGGGTTGCAGGATTTTTACAAATACAATGAGTTTTTTTTAAAAAAAAAAGTTTGTTCACTTATTTGAAAAACAGAGTGATGAGAGAGAGAGAGAGAGAGAGAGAGAGAGAGAGAGAAAGTGCTTCCATTTGCTGGTTTACTTCCCAAGTGCCCACAATAACCAGGACTGGGCTAGGCCAAAGATAAGAGCTTGAAACTCCATCCCAGTCTTCCATGGGAGTGACAGGGACTATAGTACTTGAGTGATCACCTGCGGCTTCCCATGGTGTGCATTAGTAGGTGGCTGGATAGGAAGTGGTGTGGCTGCGTACTTGAATCGCCACTCTGATATGGGATATGGGAGTCCCAAGTTGGGGCTTAACCAGCTGCACTCCTACACCCACTCCAAATTAGGGGCTTTATATACTCTATAGTTACAAAGGAGACCTGAGTTTTTCACAAGTGGGAGGAACCTGAGGGAGGAAACACAGACAATATTTTTTTTCTAAGTTTCCAATATACTCCACACCTGCAGGCCACAGTGGACAACCACTAATCTGGTCTTTTTTTATTTTTTAAATATTTATTTATTTATTTGAAAGGCAGAGTTACAGAGAGGGAGAGATAGAGAGAGAGAGAGAGGGGAAGAGAGAGAGAGAGAGAGAGAGATCTTCTATCTGCTGGTTCTTTCCCCAAATGGCCACAACAACAGGGGCTGGGCCAGGCCAAAGCCAGGAGCCAGGAGCTCAGCCCAGGTCTCTCATGAGAGTACAGGTACCCAAGCACTTGGGCCATCTTCTGCTGCTTTTCCCAGGTGCATTATCAGGGAGCTGGATAGGAAGTGAAGCAGCCAGGAATTGAACTGTCATCCTTATAGGATTCAGGCATTGCAGGCAGCAGCTTAACCCATTATGCCACAAGATCGGCCCCCACTCATCTGGTCTTAAGTCCTTATTATGAGAAAATAATAGCCAGAGAGAAAAGTAAGTTATCCAAGCTCACACAACTCATTGGTGGCAAAGCTAGGACTAGAAACCTGGTTTATTAAACTCTTTCAACTACTTAACAAATACATTTTCTTGCCATAAGAAATCTGTCTTGTACCTGTTTTACCAATAATCCTCCAGCCTCCAACCTTCCCCAACTTACTATCACTATCCATATCATCAACCCACCACACAATTTATCACCATATTTCTGACATAGCAATAATTTAATAAACATTCATTGAGCATTTCCTTTTGCCAGCTAAATTTTTTTTTTAGATTTTTTCATATATCTGGGTTTTTTTTAAGATTGATTTATTTATTTGACAGTCAGAGTTACAGAGAGGCAGAGGCAGAGAGAGAGAGAGAGGTCTTCCACCTACTGGTTCACTCCCCAGATGGCCACAATAGACAAAGCTGGGCCGATCTGAAGCCAGGAGCCAGGAGCTCCTTCTGGGTCCCCCACATGGGTGCAAGGGCCCAAACACTTGCATCATCCTTGACTGCTTTCCCAGGCCATAGCAGGGAGCTGAATTGGAAGTGGAGCAGCAGGGGCTTGAACTGGCACCCATATGGGATGCCAGTAGACAGGTGGTGGCTTTACTTGTTACGCAACAGCACTGGTCCCCTATGTATCTATTTGAAAATCAGATTAACAAGGAGAGAGGGAGAGACAGAGAGCAAGAGAGAAAGAGATTTTTCCATCTGCTGGTTCACTTCCCAGATGGCTGCAATGGCCAGGGTTGCAATGGCCAGGGCTGGGCCAGGCCGAAGCCAGGAGCCAGCAGCTTCTTCTGGGTCTCCCAAGTGGGTAAAGGGGCCCAAGCACTTGGGCCATCTTTTGCTGCTTTTCTCAGGCCATTAGCAGGGAGCTGGATCAGAAGCAGAGCAGTTAGGACTCAAACTGCCATCTATATAGTATGCTGGTGTCTTGCTGGTGTCTCTGCTGTGCCACAACAAAGGCTCCACCAGCTAAATCTTGAGTAAGATGCAAGGTGCAAGTAGCAACAGTCATAGTATCTATAATAATATGAAAACTTCCTACCATTTATTCAGTATTCACAGCATCCAAGTTACTGCCTGATACTGAGCACTGTGCATGCATTATCTCATACAAGCCTCATAATCAGCCTGGACATAGGTATTACTTTTAGGTCCATTTTTAAAAACCAGAAGCAGATGTTAACCTAGAGAAATTAAACAATTTTGCCCAAGTCACATAGGGTCTAACAGTTCTTTGTATTTGAAGCTAGGCAATCTAGTGCCAGAACCCTCAATGGTAATCACTATAGTAGGCATTTCCATGCCTAGGATTACCATAGAGGGCAGATCTTAGTTTCTACTTGCTTAGCTTCATACAACACTAGTTCCGAGGCAGTTTCCCACTGAGGATGTCCTCTGGAATGGCAAACCGAAAGCTGTTTTTTTTCATCCTCCCTTTTCTACCTTTTCAAAATCATGCACCATTAGATCCTCTCTAAGAGTTGGCTGCCTAAACCTTGCATCTTTGGAGAAACTCCAGGTACTTACCAATTATATGGTTTCTCAAGAAATGGGTTATCATGGGCAGTTATCACAGGCCCTCTTTTTCTTCCCTTCCTTGAGAGACATAATTAGAATTTCCAATATTTTCTTCCTGTCTGATAATCAACTGTGGTGAAAAAAATGAGATAGATTTTCCTGAAATAGCCAGAGAGCCAGGACAAGTCACAAGATAGGGGAAGTTCTGGGTGGGGCTAAAATCCATGTAAAGCAAATTTAGGCTCATAGCAAGCTAATATGGAAGCTGACAGGACTAATGATTCTTTGGATAAGAGACAGATACATAGTTGAGGTGTTTATTATAATAAAAGGCACAATGGCATTAGTATCAATCTGGATTTCACTCCTGCCTCAACCACTGTGCTCAGAGGCAAATTATATCACAATTTTCATCCACATTTTAAAAAAATGGGGGCATGGGACTGGTGCTGTGGCAGGTTAAAGTCCTGTCCTGCAGTGCTGGCATCTCATGTGAGTGCTGGCTCAAGTCTCAGCTGTTCTACTTCTGATCCAGCTCCCTGCTAATGCACCTAGGAAAGCAGTGGAGGATGGCCCAAATGCTTAGACTCCTGCTCCCATGTGGGAGACCTGAAAGAAGCTACTGACTCCTGACTTCTGGTCAGCTCAGCTCCAGCCAGCCATTTGGGAAGTGAACCAGCAGAGGGAAGACTTACTCTCTCTCTCCCTCTCTCCCTTTCTCTGTAACTCTGTCTTTTAAATAAATAAAATAAATCTTTAAAAAAAATTTTTAAATGGCCATGTTACTTATATTGCCTCTGGGTGAAAAAAATCAGTCTTATAAAATTTGATACTTTTAACCAGTGCCATGGCTCACTTGGCTAATCCTCCGCCTGTGGCGCTGAAACCCAGGGTTCTAGTCCCGGTTGGGGTGCCGGATTCCGTCCCGGTTGCTCCTCTTTCAGTCCAGCTCTCTGCTGTGGCCCGGGAAGGCAGTGGAAGATCGCCCAAGTGCTTGGGCCCTGTACCCACATGGGAGACCAAGAGGAAGCACCTGGCTCCTGGCTGTGGATCGGTGCAGTGCGCTGGCGGTAGCAACCATTTGGGGGATGAACCAATGAAAGGAAGACCTTTCTGTCTCTCTCACTGTCTAACTCTGCCTGTCAAAAAAAATTTTTGATACTTTCCATTCACATTGTCTAAAGTATCTAAAAATATTGGCAGACTGTTGCACACCATAAGACAGATAGCAAGAGGAAATACCCAAATCCCCCTTGATGCCCATATGCCAGCTTTGAAGAAGTTACAGAAAACGGAACTCCACCCATAATCCCAAAGAAGAATTTTGGGTATTACCTCTTGAAGGGGGAATGTTAGGTAGGAAGTCAGTTATGAGCTTATGTGTGTGTAACAGGCCTAAAAAGAAGACATCTATGTCCAGCATTTGCATCTGCATCTCAAAGTCATCCTGACAATGTTTCAGGGGCAGCCCAGAGTTCGCATCCTGCCCTGCCCCCTTCTACCTGATAACCTGCCAGGTGGAGGTCCCCACCCCTTCTGCCTGACAAATCTTCCACAATCTCCCAGGTGCAGCCCAGTATCTGCATCTCAAACACCCTGCTCCCTTCCTCCTGTCTGATAACATTTGTATCCATAAAGTCCTTTGTTTCAGACCTTCAAGAGAAAACTCAGGGAGAAGCTTCTTAACATTTGCATCCATAAAGTCCTTTGTTTCAGCCATAAAGTCCTTTGTTTCAGGAGGAAGTGTGTGAAGACAAAGACCCATCTCCTTAAAAACCCTTGGCCTCAACCGGACTCGGCGCTCAGCCCTCTGCCTCTCTGCTGAGCCGCCCGCCTGGCCTGGTCAGGTGTAATCTCTCCACTCAACATGTAACCTCGATCCTCCCCACCCCCCAGTCTCTCAGGCTCTGTCTGGAGAGGTGCCCATCCATCCTTACGAATGTCCCTTCCTTAATAAACCTTGCTATTTTACCTCCCACTAAAAAAATAAAAATAAAAAATAAAAATATCGGCAGGGTCTAGTGTTGTGGCACTGTGGGTTAAGCCATTGCCTGCAATGCCAGCATCCCAGATGAGCTCGGTTCAAGTCCTGGCTGCTCTACTTCCAGTCCAGCTCTCTACTAATGCACCTGGGAAAGCAGGGGAAACGGCCTGAGTGCTTGGGCCCCTGCACCCATGTGGGAGATCCAGATGGACTTCCAGAATCCTGGCTTCAGCCTGACCCAGCACTGGCTGTTGTGACAATTTGGGAAGTAAAACAGCAGATGGAAGACCTCCTTGTCTTTCTCTCTCTGTAACATTTCCTTTCAAATAAATAAATAAATCATAATTTAAAAAAAAAATTGGCCAAAACATAGAGAATAGGGTTTAGGGAAAAAGAAATTAAGAAAATAGAAAAGTAGAAGTTAAATAAAGGAAAGTAGTGTAATTGCAGACTTAAACATCATCTGGAAGTGAAATGATGAACTGACATGGTCTTACCTAGGAAGGCATTGACTAAGAGACCTAGCCAGATTTTCCAGGTGATCTTGGAAAATAATATTAACAGGGAATATAGTTTATTTAGCCCTTACTAGGCATCAAGCTTTGTGCCAGATGTTTTATATGGATTAGCTCATTTAAATCACACCACACTGATAGCTAGTATTATTATTCCAATGTTACAAATGAGGCATTTGGAGTTCAGAAAATTTAAGCAAATTTCCCAAGATCAAACCACTTAAGCAAGAAAAGATGGCTATATATGATTCAAATGATCATGTTCCTTTTAACATAATAGTATTGTCTTTCAACTAATCTCATTCTATGAAGCTCAATTTCCTCTTACACAAGTTATTCCTAGAATGGCATTCTAAATTTCATCAGTCAATCTACTGTATATCCATCCATAGTTTCAGGATGGGACTCAAGAGCACTTCCTGGAAAACCAATTTTGTTTCAAAAAGACCATCCAACATGCATAAATGTCTAGTCATAGTTTCTGGAGTATAGCCATGACTTGGCATCACACTCAGAAAGTCTGGAACCTGCCAGGTCTTAAGTCCTGAAAATGTGTTGAAGTCAAAACATGGCTCATTTATGCTGTAATCAGCCTATGACCTGGTGATAAGTCAAATCTAATTTAAATGATAACTAACAAATAATATGCCCTGCAGTGGAGTAGCTTATAAAGCATGCTGAAGATGATTTTGCATGCCTTCAAACACAAAAAGGCTTTGAATCAGACAGCTTCATCATGTTTGCCACTAGTCAGGTGGTGAAAAGTATTTCCTACCAAATAATCAAGGAACTTAAGCACATGCTGAATGATGAAAATCATCATGTGCATATAAAGTACAGGCATAATTTCTTTTCAACAAATACCACTTTAACATCCAGTTTTATATGTTTATATTGACATTCCTGCTAAGTTTGCATACCAGCATGGAAATTTATGAAATGTGTTTGACAAAACTTGTAAAATCATAGGAGGCCATTCTATTCCACAATTTTTAGGTGGTTTCCTATATTAGTTCATCTAGCCAATAAGTTTTTTGAAGCACTGTCAAAGCTAGAGAATTCAGTTTTCAACTACCATAGCAACATGCAAGTTTACAATGCTAATTTATGAAGTAGTTTACATATTTCAGAATGTGTCCCTACTCTGGGCAGATCAGAGCTTTATTAGTCTATAATCCAATAAATCACCAATAAGCCTTTAAACTATAGCTCATTAAAAATGTTTTAACAACACTTTTTAAAAAGTCCTAAGTCATCAATTAGGAACTATTTCTTAGAAAAATCAAATTATTATTATTAAATATACCTTGTATTCTAAGCAAATGAAGTCAGCTGAAGAGTAACACACTACCCTGAAAGACAATACTGCTCTGGAACTAGCAAAACAGTTACTCTTGTTTAACACTCTTCTCCACTCTCTCACATGCTTCCAAACTGTGCATCCAAAACTTCCCCATCATGTAACCACTTCAAAAGTAAGTAATGGAATGTACCCTACCCTCTTACTACACAGTATAATAGAATACAAAATGTAAAATAACACATTTTATAGTACTTCAAGCTTATTCTATCTGTATGTTCTTTCATAAGGTATAGATTGCAAGCACGTGGAAATAATAGTATTATATATAGTGTCATTAGTAATGGAAAAGAATGTTAACAAAATAACAAAATATTTCTATCATTGTATTCATTATTCATCAATTATTTGGGGAAGCCTACTACACACCAGGCACTGTTGTAAGTACTCAGGATCTATCAGGGAAGTAGCCAAAGTATTTACTCTCATTTGTGGTGTGGGAGACAGACAATAAACACATCATATCGTTATAAATGCATAAAGAAAAATGGAGCCTGGTAACATGAAAGGGTGACAGGTGTTCATTTTGGCCACGGTGGTCAGGTAATGCCTCTCTGAGAAAGTGACATTAAAGACCTCAACGAAGTGAGAAAATAAACCAGGTAAAGACACAGGGAATCTTCTAGGTATAAGGAAGGGTACATTCAAAAACCCTGAGGTGGGAATCAGCTTAGTAGATCTAGGAATAGCAAGAAAGGAAATAGAAAAGATTAAGAGATGACTAGGCAGAGAGTAAATAGTGAATTTACCATTTAATTTCAGTGAAATGGGAAGTAATTGGACAATTGTGAGCAAAGTGATGTGATATAAACTATATTTTAAAAAGACTATTATATCAAAGGATACGGTAGAAGCAATGCCTCAGTCTAGAGTTGATAATGACTGAGACCAGGTGGATAGCAGTAAAGACACGTGATAGAATTTACTGGTAAATTGAGTGTATGGTATCAGAAGATGACACCTCTATGTTTGACATTGCAGTTAATTGTTTATGAGATCTGGGGACAATGGTGAAGACCTCAGTTTTAGATGTTTAAATTTGAGCTGCCAAACTAATATCCAAGGGGAAAGATGGGTACCTTGACTCTGGAAATTAGGTGAAAGACCAAAGCTACACGGAGATATATATTTGGGAACCTTCAGGATACAGAAATGATTTAAAGCCATGAGATCAATTAAAGTCACCTAAAGTTGTACAGATGAGATAAAGAACGGAGGACCAATAATATAGAGGCTAAACAGATGAGGAGGTGCCAACAAAAGAGAACAAGGAGAGCCACACAGGCAAGAGAAAAACCCAGAGTTTGTGTTGTCCCAGAAACCAAACTGAGAAAATGTTTCAGGGATAGAATGCTAGACAATGGAGGGATAAGCATCTGGCACAGTGTTAACATGCCACTTGGGACGTCCACATCCCACATTATAATGTTTGGTTTCAAGTCTCAGCTCTACATCCAATTTCAGCTTTCTGATATTCCACACTCTGGAATGCAGGAGGTAATGACTTAAGTAGTTGGGTCCCAGCCACCTAACTGGGTGGCTCTGATTGAGTTCCCACTCCTAGTTTTGGCCTGTTCCAGTTCCAGCTGCTGCAGGCATTTAGGGATTGAATGAGTGGATGGAACATCTCTCTCTCTATCTCTCTCTCTCTCTCAAATAAATAATTTTTAATGAAAAAAGAAAGAACTGAAGGGTAAAAATTACAATGAATATAAATAACTTTCAGAAATAGAGTAAAAACCAAAATGTTTTTCCTGTTCTCACAGTCAACTCAACATGGTATACTTCACCTCTGGCCACCAAAATGTGTGAGGATTTCAACCCACCAAAAACCAATCAGTTCTCTAGTAGATCCCAAATGGGTTCCCTCCAACTCAGTTCAATTCTAACAATGTACACCTAGAGATAGCATCAGATCCCGCAGCTGAAGAGCTCAGTTCCACAAGACTCCCCCTCCCCATTTTGGATGCCAGTCACAAGTACTAGGTTGTCACTTATACTTCTGGGTGACTGGCTATAAATCAGGGGTTCCCATGGCCTCCTCTTTAGTTTCAACTTATTTGCCAGAGCAGCTCACAGGACATAGAAAAACACTTACTAAGGTTTACCTGTTTATTATAAGAGATGTTATAAAGGTTATAGATGCAGTCAGATGGAAGAGGTGCATAGGGTAAAGCCTGGGGATAGGGGTGTGGAGTGGAGTTTCCAGAAGCTGTGTGCTAGGAAACTTGAATATGTATACATTATATATATATATATATATATATATATATATATATATATCTCAAAAGATACTGACACATTCCTAGGACTCCATTCAGTCATTACTGTATCTATGAGCATATCTTCCAGGGCAAACTCATTCAGGTATTCAGGCTTCCAAATCTCACAATTACTTCTTTGAGAAGTTTGCTGTGAAAGGGGCATAGGAAACTATAGCTTAGAGGATATTTCTCATTTTCTCCTCTTTAAAACATGAATGTAGAGCATTTTACATGAAGGCTTGATCCTGCTCTGCCTTAGATTGTTGCCATGTAATTTACTAATGGCAATGTTCTTATTTGAGGGATGTAGGTCAGAGGTCTTTGGGCTTGTACTTATCAAAGAGTACCATACAAAGAGCATTTTTCTAAGGCAATTAGAAACAACAAATGTTTAGCTTCACCTGTGATTGCTATAACAAAGGTATTATATCTGTTCAAATTGTTGTTGCAAATCTATCTCCAATATCTTGCATCTCCAAGGAAATATTAGCTTTTAAAATCCTGCCATTTCTCCAGACTCTAGAACATCTCTACATTCTGTGTGCAATTTGAGGCTTTATTTGTTTTCTTCTAGACTTGTTTTCTGTAGTAAAAGTCATCGGAAAGAACTTTAGCTATCTATTCATAAGGCAGTTTAAAACCAGCATCATTTGTCTGGAAACATGACTGAAGATCTGAATTAAGGGAAGGCTAGAACTTCTAGTGCAGGTCCCAATTTCAAATGCAGAATGGGAAGAAAAAAATTTATTGTATTTTGAAAGCATTTAATCTAAGTGAGTCAAACAATATATCCATACATACTCCCAAGGAGTTCCAAGTGCCTCTCTCCTGGCAAGATTATTTTTCCTGGCCTACTTAAGCAGCCTATTTGGAATGCAGACTGTGGAAGGTATCTATGTCATCATCTCAGTCTCTTACTGTCAGCTTCATGCTCATGGCCCTCTCTCATCTGGTTCCTTCCTCTTCTTCTTTTTACTTTTCCTCTTCCTCACTGATGTTTCTCTTTTCCATCAAGTTGATATTAAGATATTTTGGGACCACAAGCTGTCTTTAAATATCAGGGTGGGGCCTGCGCTCTGGCCATCTTTTCACTGTTTTTGATAGACTAGACAGCATTTCTTCAAGTGACTTAGAGTCTTCTCATCAAAAAGAACCTCAGAATTTCTGTTGTTTATTCCCCATGCCTAACTTCTGCCTTTGCTTGCTATATTGGTGCTGACATGGTCAGAGGCACCCATCCAGATCTTTTCACGGGCATTTCCTGACACAATGCTGTCCAGATGAAAATACGCAATGTTCCCTGCCCTGGAGTCTGTTGCCAGGGCAGACAGAAAAATAGCTATTATAATGTGTGGCCTTTCTCTCAGGCCACTGGTAGAATGTAGAATTGATACCATCTTTTTGGAGACAGTGTGGCTGAGATTACGAGTTGTTCCCCGATATTTATTCTCCCTGTCTTCACAAGTAATGGGACCCCCAAGTGTTAGCTACGAACATGGCTACACACGATAGACTATATTTCTTGGAGTCCTTTCAGTAGCATTGTGATTACAGTCTAGCCTCAGAGATGGGAAGGTTGGTGTTACTTCCAATCTTTGAGACAGTCCTCTAAAGAGAAAGGAGCTTTTCTCCCTTTTCTCTGTCCTGCTTGTCAAAATGTGGGTTTGGGAATGAGCTACCTTTGATCAAGCAGATGATAGGACAACCTAGACATGGCAGAACAAGAAGTCTAGAGTAGCCCAAAGCTCCTTTGACTTTCAAAAAGCTTTGGATTAGCTGCCCCAGACAGTAATGTGACAGCAAAATGAAGCACTTTCTTGCTTAAGCAAAACTTGCCACCTAAAACTAACTGGAGAGGTATTCAGCGATGTGTATCAAAATCCTTTAAAAGTTTATATTCTTTTGCACTGAAATTTTCCAGCAATTAAGGAAGTATGTATTTAGACAGCCTGGCCCCTCATTTTCTAAATAGCCTCTGTGTCTGAAGCATAACTGCAGAGAGCTACATTTATATAGGTTTGTGAACACGTAGCACTTCACTTGGCTGAAGCTTCTGACCACGTACATGGAAAATAAGCCATACGGAACTACCCTGTTTGCAAATATTGCAACCATAATATGCTGAAGTGGAAACTTTTCACAGTGACAAAATACAATGTGACAATACTTCAAGTGTGCAGCTTTGAGCCCTTCAAAGTCTATACTTTGTTTACTGTATAAACATGAGGGTGGATGTGCTAGAGGAGCCTCTGTGGCCCTGTGGTAGTCCTGCTCACAGGAGTTGCTCACAGGTACCACAACACTTCTCCCATCCTGACTTCCAGTCACAGTTTTCTAAATGATGGTCTGATGATTCACACACAGATTTAATCCTATGCCACCTCCATGGTTTCCCATGGTTGGTAACTCACTCCACAAGCATTGTTTATTATCAGAATGCCCTGGAGTTCATGTTTCTTCTTGGCAAATCAGCACAAATCTACCAAAAATGTACAGTTTTTCCTGCAAAAGTGCTAGATAAGGAAGATAGTTGAGCCCATAATTAGAGAGTAATCACCACTGGATGAGCAAAGTCAAACATAGCTAGGCAAAAGAAACTACCTGTAGTAGAATCACACATATAGAATATGGCTTTGTCTTCCTTTGACTAAACATCCATGGGAGGGTTAGAATGACTACTACCTCCTACCCTCCAACCCCACTGTACTCTTTTTTTTTCAAAGATTTTATTTTATTTATTTGAGAAGTAAAGTTGCAGAGAGAGAAAGAGAGAGAGGCAGAGAGAGCAAGAGTAAGACCTTCCATCTGCTGGTTCACTCCACATATGGCCACAACTGGCTGGAGCTGGGTTGATCTGAAACCAAGAGCCAGGAGCTTCTTCCAGGTCTCCCACGTGGGTGCAGGGGCCAAGCACTTGGGCCATCTTCTACTGCTTTCCCAGGCACATCAGCCAGGAACTGGATCAGAAGTGGAGCATCCAGGAGTCAAACAGGCAGCCATATGGGATGCTGGCGCTGCAGGCAGAAGTTTAATTTACTATGCCACAGCACCGCCCCATCCCACTGGACTCCTTTGAATTGGGAACTCCTAACCTATTTTGATTTTCTCAATACTTCCTACCAATGACAATGAGGTTTATGTACAAATTTACACACACAAATGTATTCTTGCTTCCCGCAGCTTATATACAGATGCAAAAAGAGGTCAGAGATGTCACATGATGTTCCCACGGCCTTCTTTCATTCCAGCTTGTGTTTTTATTGCCACTGTCAACACTTTCAGCTTTGCATAACTTTCAGTTCACAGAGCTGCCTGTTTTTTCCAAATGCATCATCTGGATTTTATTTTCTTCCCTTCTTTATTCAATCCAGATCAGCTTCCTTTCCCAAAACTGAACTTGCCTCTCTGCTTTTTATCATACACTCCTAACAAAATCCCAACTCTGTGTGAACCTAACTCTCAATTTTCTCTGTGTTTATACCTTAACAGATGAGAGCCAATAAAAGAAGTCTCACAATAGTTAAGTCCCATGCTAAATTCATAATATGCCAGTTTAAATATGCACATAGAACTACTTAGAAACCCTATTACATGGCTCCATTTAATCTCATCTCATTTTTGACAATTAAAAATTTTTTCCACTCTTTTTAATCCTCACATCCTTCTCTCACAATCATCAGCACAAGATTTATTTGAAAACAAAATCGAAATTATCAGATTTGGGGGGGGGGGGCTGGCGCTGTGGTGTGGTGAGTAAAGCCACCACCCACAGTGCAGGCATCCCATAAAGGCACTGGTGGTTTGAGTCCTTTTGCCTAAATAAATCTTAAAAAGAAAAAAGAGAAAAAAAAAGAAAGTAACAGACGGAATTTCCCTCATTTTCCTGATTTGAAATAACATTTCCACATGCTCCCTTCTCTCCTGCTATATTAAAGGAAGCGTATTTCCTATTATCTGGTAAAATTTCTTCATGTGTTTTAAATTCCAACTCTGCTCATTTTTTCAGGAGTCATACACCTAAATATTTTATTCTCTCATATATCTCCAGTAAATGTAAGATGTGTATATGGGATCCAACTGAGGCCAGCACTGTGGCACAGCAGGTTAAGGTTGTTGCCTGCAATGCTGGAACCCCATATGAATACCGGTTCAAGTCCTGATTGCTCTACTTCTGATCCAGATCCCTCTTAATGAACTTGGGAAAGCAGTAGAACATGGTCCAAGTTTCAGACTTCTAGCTTCAGCCTGGCCCAGCCTAGCCACTGAATCCATTAGGAGGGAATCAGCAGATGGAAGAGTCTCTCTCTGTGTGTGTATGTGTGTGTGTGTGTGTCACTCTGTCATTCAAATACATAAGTAGGTATTTAAAAAGATATATGTATGGGACAGACAGTTAGCCTGTTGGTTAGAACACCAGTTAAGATGCAGACATCAGAGTGCCTGAGTTTAATTCCCAGATGCAGTGTTAAACTCCAGCTTCCTGCAAATACAGACTCTCTGAGAGGCAGAGGTACTAGATAGCTTTTTTTAAATATTTATTTATTTATGTATTTATTTGAAAGGCAGAGTTACAGAGAGAGTGTGTGTGAGAGAGATACAGAGAGAGAGAGAGAGAGAGAGAGAGATTTTTCATCCACTGTTCAATTGTTCACTCCCCAAATGGTCGCAATGGCCAGGGCTGGCCCAGGAGCTTCTTCCAGGTCTCCCACATGAGTGCAGGGGCCTAAGTACTTGGGCCATCCTCCTCTGCTTTCCCAGAGGCATTAGCAGGGAGCTGGATTGAAAGTAGAACAGCCAGGACTCGAACTGGAACCCATACGGAATGCTGGCACTGTAGATGACAGCTTAACCAGCTGTGCCACAGCGCTGGCCCTGATAGGAGAATGGCTTAAGTAGTTAAGTTCCTGCCACCTACATGGGAGACCTGGATTGAGTTCCCAGATGCCAAGTTTGGCCTCTTGCCATTGTAGTCATTCTATCAGTCTCTCTCTCTCTCTCTGCTTCTCTAATTAATTACTCTTAAAAGGAGCTTCTTTATCTTTTAAAAATGTGTGTATGGATACATCCCACTACCATCTGAACATGCTAATTTATCCCCAAACAATAAATAAAAACAAACTCCTTGCCCACGTATTTGTCTGCAGTTACTACTTCAATACTCCTTAATACTTCTTCATAGGCAAATTTCCAAAAAAAAAGCTGACTATTCTTGCTATTTTCACCACAAGGCCCCACCACTCTTCATCATTCCCTTCCCTTCTGGGTTTTTCATTCACCTTACCACCAATTCATGACTCTCTGAAACTAGGTCCCACTGGAATAACTAATAACCTCCATGTTACTGACTCTAATTGAGATATATAGATAGAGATATAGACTGATATATCATAGATATTTATAAAGATTTATTTATTTACTTGAAAGGCAGAATTACAGAGAGGGGGAGAGCAAGAGCAAGCGAGAGAGAGAGAGAGAGATCTTCATCCATTGGTTCACTTCCCAAATGTTCACAACATCTAGGGCTGAGCCAACCCGAAGTCAGGAGCCAGGAGCTTCATCCAGGTCTCTCACAGGGATACAAGGGCCCAAGAACTTGGGCCATCCTCTGTGGCTTTCCCAGGCACATTAGCAGGGAGTTGGATCAAAAGTAGACCAACTGGGACTCGAATCGGCACCCATACAGGATTCCAGCACTGCTAGGTTGTGGCTTAACCTGCTGCACCACAGTGCTGGCCCCTCCATTGATACTTAATCTCAACCTTGTCTACCTCTCAGCAGCATTCACCTGTTTGCCATTATCCTTATTGAAAACCTCTTCCCTTGGCTTTTCTGACACTAGTTTGACAGTTTTCCTTCAATCTACCTGGCCACTCTTTGTATTTCATTTACAAACTCATCTTCTAATTATCCTAATAGCAAATGTCAGAGCTCTTTGCAGTTTGGTCCAAGTTCTTCCTCTTCTCATTTTATATTCTCTAAAGGTAATTGTATCCACCCCCATAGCTATCATTACCATCTGTACACCAATGATTTTCAAATGTGTATTACCTACCTGATTTACTATTTTGTTGATTTCTCAACATCTTTGCTCAGAAATCTCAAAGATATATCAAATGCAAAATGCCAAACACCAAATTGATTTTAAAAAGTCATGGATAAAAAAGCGTTTTCTCTGTTTTAAAGAACATGAAATACATGTGGATTACCAATACTGAAAACATCAATCTACGGCTGGTGCTGTGACATAGCGGGTAAAGCTGCCACCTGTGAAGCCAGCATCCAATATGGGCCCCGGTTCCATTCCCAGCTGCTCCACTTCTGATCCAGCTCCCTGCCAATGGCCTGGGAAAAACAACACAAGATGGCCCAAGTGCTTGGGCCCCTACACTCATGTGGGAGATCCAGAAGAAGCTCCTGGCTTCAATCTGGCCCAGCCCCAGCCATTGCAGCCATTTGAGGAGTGAACCAGCAGATGGAACTGTCTCTCTCTCTCTCTCTCTCTCTCTCTCTCTCTCTCTCTCTCTTTCTAACTCTGCTTTTCAAATAAATGAACTACATCTTTAAAAAAATCAACCCAACTTACAAGGGATCTAGTATGGTTTAGACATTGCAAGGATAGCAAGGAACGGCTCAACATTTGATGGTAGCAGCTTAGGAAAGGGACAAAAGCTCAGAGGAATTTCAGTAAGAGTTCTGGGTCCCAGACAGAGGAGTCAATCTCAGCAATGATCCAGTGGCCCAAGCACAGCACAGGAGTAGCAGTCGCAAACATGAAAGGACCATTCCAGGTTGGAACACAATGGTATATCAGAAAGTCTATCAGGGAGATGACAAAAGATTAATGACCAAAAGGGCTTTCCAGTATTTTCACATTGCCTTAGGTCTCAGAATATTTGTGTAACCCAGCAGAAGGCTCCAGTATTGACTAAAATTGTATATCTTACTTTCCTAGAACTTGAATATAGATAGCTTAAAGTTTCTAAAATGTGAAATTTCCTGAAAAGTCAAGTTTGTGGGCTAGATTTCTACTAACATCAATTATAACAATAGATAGAATTAAAAAGTTGAGAATGTTCCAACATGGGAAGCAGTCCACATAGCAGACTCATAGAATGACAAACGCCCTAAACAGCACTCTGAACTCAGAATCAGCCCTTAAGGCATTCGGATCTGGCTGAAAAGCCCATGAGAGCACTTCAGGCATGGAAACCCAAGACACTGTGGCAAAAAATGGTCTACATGAAGAATCTCTGTGAGACCCCAGTGGAAAGAAGGGGCCATCAAAGAAGGATGTACTTTCTCTGAAGGGAGGAGAGAACTTCCACTTTGCTTATGGCCCTGTCTAAATACTAATGGTGTTTGTGGACTCAAAAGGCTTCCATAGCCTTGGCAGCTCATGTCAAGAGCCTCAGCTGATGACTGATGTCATAATTAAGAGTGTTAATTGTTAAATCAACAATAGGATTCTCTCTGCACTTACTCCCCATGAAGGACTGCTGTCCTTGTAGTATGAGAATTAACTGTAAAACTTGTTT
Source organism: Lepus europaeus (assembly GCF_033115175.1). Taxonomy (NCBI): domain Eukaryota; kingdom Metazoa; phylum Chordata; class Mammalia; order Lagomorpha; family Leporidae; genus Lepus; species Lepus europaeus. The sequence goes on from NC_084850.1 coordinate 56,239,959, forward strand.
TCAAGCAGTACTTTATACTTTTTTTGGGGGGGTTGCAAATTGCTGAAATCTTTACTCAGTATAGAGCTTGTCTTCTGTATATAAAGATAATTAAAAGCGAATCTTAATGAAGAATGGGATGTGAGACGGAGTAGGAGGTGGAATGAGAGTGGGAGTGGGAGGGTGGGTATGGGAGGGAAGAACCACTATATTCCTAAAACAGAACCTATGAAATTTGTATTCCTTAAATAAAAGCTTTCTTAAAAAATAAATAAATAAATGAAGAAGCTGTGGTAAGTTCCAGGAAGGAGACAAGCACTTAGAAGTTCAGAGGAGAGGTATTCAATCCAGTCTTGGGAGTGGCGGTCAGGTAAGAGTCTTTAAAGGATGTAGTACTTAAGTTATACCATAAAGAGGAAGTGTTTGCCAAGGAAGTGAAGGGGAATTTTCAGGAAGGATTTCTTCTAATAAGATTTGATTAAGCAAGTGCTGGGAATTTATACAGCTTAACAAATTCAGGAATCTACAAGTAGTTTGTTTGGGCTTCAGTACACAGACATGCATGCCTTCTGAGCTATGTTCAAAAATTTGGGGCTATGTTCAATGACTTTTGACGATTATAAGCAGATACTGAGGGACTTTTAAACCTGAGGGTTATGCTCTAATAACTCAGGATAGCACATACAAACTAGAGATTTGGCTTTTGCCACACTTAGAATAGATCTGGGAAGTGAAAGAAGAGGGACAAAAGCAACAAGTTAGGAAACTTTTGCAATAGTTCAGGATAGACACAATGATGGTACATACTATGATATTTATAATACCCTGAAAAAAAAAAGAACATATAAAATATATTAGTTGGAAGGTAAAGTAGACAGCCTTAGTGACCAGTTGAAAACAGAGAATGTAATGAGAGAGATTGTAGAGAGACTGGGACAATTGAATTTACGGATAGATTTGCAATCTAGTAGCTCACAAACAAGACTGAAGAGTAATCAGGAAGGACAGGAGAAAGTGGTATCACAAAAACTAACAAAGCAGATGATTTTAAAAAAGAATATTAGAAAGTAAAGTACTTCATGTGCCAAAGGCGGAGGGGTACATGGAGGGAAATAAATGGAAATATGTATGTTGCAGTTGGAAATAGGGAATAATCAGTGGTGTTGGTAAAGGCAGCTGTATTTGCAGACCATTTTTTATTGAAGCTTAGTTGTATAGGTTGTATGGGATTTGGTTGTACAGGAAAGGGTCAAGAAAAGAGGTCCCTTTTTTGTTGTTTCTGAGACAACTCACTGAGAGGAAAAAGTCAAAAATACAAAACAGGAAGGAGGAAGTTATGGAAAGGTATCACTGAGAAAGCAAGATGACGGCACAGGGTCTAAAACACAGGTTGAGATACAGGACTTGGACTAATGGAGGACTAGTTTTTCCTCTGAGAACAAAAGCACAGGTGAAAATCAAAGTCAATATGTGTGTAAAATATAAGCATGTGTGTGGATAAGAGGTCCAGGCACACACAATATCTATGATTTTCAACGTGAAACATGAAGTAAGCCAACCTCCTAAGCATAAACATGTATCAGCTGAGTAAAAGGCTTAAAAAGAGGGTATTAAGTGTGCAATAGTCACCAAAGACAATGTAGAAGATCCAAGAAAAATCCAGAAGAAACTGAGTAGGATCTGCATAGTATTGGTTCATTCTTCAGCTCTCAACTCAGATGATGCTTGCTGAAGCTGAAGTAAGGTCCCTGTTACATGCTTTTGTAGCACCTTTCCTTTAGAGATACATCATGGTTTTAATCTTATATTAATTGTGAGCTTATTTGATTAATTTCTACTATACTAGACTGTAAACTCAAAGAGGTCAGGGATAATGTTTATTTAGCTCACCACTGCATCATTTAAGCCTAATATCCCATCTCTAAAATGTGAAAAATATCAATCCTTCTCTACATGATCAGGATATGCACATAGTTGGATTCACACTGAACTTGAATTTACTATATAAGAAAGCAAGGACTTCAGATTGCTCATTGCTGTATCCCCAGTGCCTGGTATAGTGCATGACACATAATACAAGTTCAACAAATAATTACCTGAGTGAATGAAACAAATTCAGCAGGACTCCAAGTCTCCTGGGTGATTCCAGTTTTGTTCCCACACTACCATAGCTACCAATAGCAGGTGTTCCAATATATTATGATTATTATACTAAGGGCCTAAGCATATGAATTATCATCTGTTTTACTCAAGAAGAAAGCCAAGTTCTGTGAGATGACATATCATGTGCAAGTTCAACAGCTAGTAAAAAAAATGGAATCATAATACAATTCCAGGTCTGCATCACTCCAAAATCTGAGCTCTTTCTCCTATTCCACACTGCCTACCAAAGTATTATGTGATAAAAGGTTTTATAAATAAGGGCCAGTGCTGTGTTGTAAGCAGGTGAAGCCACCGTCTGTAATGTCAGCATCCTGTATGGGCACCAGTTCGCGTCCCAGCTGCTCCACTTCCAATCCAGCTCTCTGCTATGGACTGGGAAAGCAGTAGAAGATGGCCCAAGTCCTTGGGCCCCTGCACCCACTTAGGAGACCTGGAAGAGGTTCCTGGTTCCTGGTTTCAGATCCTCCCAGCTCTGGCCGTTGCACACTCATTTGGGGAATGAACTTGCGGATGAAAGACCTCTTTCTCTCTACCTCTGCCTGTCTGTAAATCTTTCAAATAAATTCTTTCAACTAAATAAAAAAAAGATTTATTTATTTAGTTGAAAGGCAGAGTTACAAAGAGAGAGAAGGAGAGGTAGAGAGAGAGAGAGAGGTCTTCCACCCACTGGTTCACTCCCTAATTGGCCGCAAAGGCAGGAGCTGCGCTGATCCTTAGTCAGGAGCCAGGAGCTTCTGGGTCTCCCACACGGGTGCAGGGGCCCAAGGACTTGGGCCATCCTCTACTGCTTTTCCAGGCCATAGCAGAGAGCTGGATTGGAAGTGGAGCAGCCGGGACTTGAAGTGGTGCCTATATGAGATGCCGGTACTACAGACAGCGGCTTTACCCACTATGCCACAGCGCCAGCCCTAATAAATAAATCTTTTTAAAAAAGATTTTATAAATGAACTTTTCTAGAAATACATGCATTAGAAAGAGACCCCTCTCCCTCAAACATCTCCACTGACAAACAAAATGAAACAAAGTCTCTTCCCAAAAATTCTTCCAAAGTAATGACTATCGATCAAATCTCAGGCAGGGGTCTCTGACAAGTCAATAAAGATAAGTGTTGTCGTCAGGCAGCTGTCAATGGCTGTTGGCATCTGCTGAGCTGTTCCACGTGACCCTGTACATTTTCTATCTCCACAGCATAAGTCTTGATTTTACAGACAGAATGGAAGACATGATTCCAAAGAGCTTTTCTTTTCACCATTGCTTTAGAATGACTGTAACATCAGCATGGAACAACGGAAAAAGCCCCATAGACCTGGGCAAGACACTCCAACTCTCTACCTCCATTTCCTTATCTATAAAACAAAGGCAATAATGCCTATGACTTAGGAGATGATTAAATGGGATAGCGATAGAGCATGTAAAATGTTTTTAGCACAGTGGGCATAATAGCTCAGTTTTTAGGAACCCTCTGCTTCTCCCATATCTAGGAGCCACCTCCTCACTTCCTTGATGACATTGAAAAATATATGAAAAGGAACAAGCCATGCACCTTACTCCAATTCTCCCAACTTGTAGCAAAATACAGATGATATACTTTACTTATCTCAAAAAAAAAAAAAAAATCCTGAAAGTAGCTTTTCATTTACAGGTAAGATCTTAGCATTGAAAAAATAAAATCAATTCAATAGGTGTTCTGCCTCTCCTTTGTTGTATCCTACTGTTTAATTCATCATTTCTAACATTTTATTGCCATTTTTTATCACAATAGGCAGAGTCAGGATATCTGGCCCATTTTTCAGATGAAGAAAGTAAGATAAAGTGGCATGTCCATCCGAAAGCCACAGACTATCCAGAAGAGACATAGAACTGAAAACCAAATTGCTTGGGCTTTAGTTTGGTATTCTCCCCACTTAAAAAGTAATAATAAGTACATAATAAATGCATGGAATTTATTTCAATCTTGAACTCTCTAAAACATTCTATAATTTCATAAAATTTCAATCAAAAGTTGCTGGGAAATTGATGATATCAGTGTCCTGGTTTTGTGTTCTTGTTTTATATTAAAAGAAGAAAACTAATCTGGAAGCATCCAAAATGAGTGCAACATGTCAAAGTGATATTCATATTTAAGTGTTAACTATGCGCAGACAGGAAAGGTCTAAGATGCTTGGTTCATTTCAGAGCAAAAGCAGGGGAAATTAGAATGTACATTTAATAATACTACTCTACATGTAGCCATAATGCTCTTATAAATTAAGTCAAAACACCAAATGAAATCATTCATTTCAGAAAAGCTCTATGGCCATCTTTGAGTTTAATAAAGTGAAGTTGCTGCAAAGTGGAAGGTTCTCATCTAGAGAAAAACATCACACAGAAAAAAAACTCAAAGAATGTCCTAACTCTAAACTACAACTACGCTTACTGTCTCCAAAGGACCAGATTTGCTTAAAAGAGGTACAATTTTATAGGAAATAAAGGATAATAGGAAAATAGCATTAAAAATTAAAGCAACAGTGCTAGCCATATTGATGATCCAGCACTTTTAATGAACTTCATACAAGAATGCAGTTTTTCCCCAAATTATTTTTATACAAAATCAAACAACTACTTTTTATCAAAGATTCATGAGCACATTTTAAACATATGGAGAAATGAACCAATGATTCAAAAAGAAGTTATCTATCAACGTCAAACACCCCCCCACCGAGCCACTGCCAAGTGAAAGTTCCAGACTTACTCTATGTGAATATGTCCAGTTGTAATTGAATTTTTCTGCAGTAGCACTGAACTTTGCCTCAAGGAACAGCTTCTCTGCTTAATGGATTTTCAATAACCTTAGGGCTAAAGCCTTTGTTTTATGTAGGAGGAGCTCTGCTGGATCCAACTGTCAAGAGAAAATTTGCATTTAAAGCAGGTCAGCATTCAAGGTTACATTTGTCAAAAGACTGAGAGGAAATTACAAAGTTCATCCAAGTGCCTTTCTTTCCCTTTTAATTAGTTCCTGATATGGCATCTTAATACGCCAGTTTTATTTTACTATGTGACTCACCACACTGGGAATTAAAAAATAATCCAAAGGTACGTATGTGATTGCCAGGTTTACAGCTGTTTCTTCGGAGTGTATGAGACACTACACAAAGGCATCATTGTTTTGAGATGTAAGTACCTTGAAGTATGAAAAGAGTTGTAAATAGATAAGGAATCCTAAAACCTGGATTCTACTGGAAACTCTCACTCCCACAGTCAGCTCTGTATCCTTGGGCAACTTCCTTAACCTCTTTAGGCCTCAGTTTCAAAAACGTATTGAATAGGACCCTAGAAGTAAAATAATCTGTTCTCAAACAAAAATAGCCACTGTGCTTTCCCTAATGGTCAGTTTCTCATTTGTAAAATGAGCTGATAGAACTAGATGATGTCTGAAGTCCCTCCGAGTTCTAAGATCTCTGGTGTTGTAACTAAAACTCAATGTCACGTATACATTTCTTTACTCATTGAAGTTTTAACAAATCTTTCTTTCTATAACCGAATAAGACTTTTATTTTATCCCAGATAAACTGAAATAAAGAAGAAACTCAGGCCACCACCAAATTGTCCCTCATCATTCAAGGCTCCACACTTTTTATTGACCTCTGATTTAATTTCCATGTCCAGAAAGCGTGCGAAGCCAGAATATTTTCCTAGAATAGATTAGATGTTGTCAATAATTTATCTCAAAGAGAGAATGGACTGAAGGTCAATTCAATCTCTATACCACCTAATATTGAAATATATAAAAATCATCTGCTTCGCTTTGGAACACAAGTTCAGATTTGACAACTTTCCTCAGATTCTAAACATATATTTTACACTAAATTTGTGAATAAATAAATAAAAGGCAAAAAGCATGAATGAAGAGGGCACCATGTATGTAGTCTTCTCGATGGCACTAACTTTGCATTTTATCTCAAGCTATTTCTTATCCTTGGATGCCTTTTCTTTTTTATTCTTATCCACAGTTAATTCTTTTCCTTAAACTTAGGAAAGTGGGAGAAAACTGACAATTGCTTAGAGTTCGGCACTTGTTTTTCGGATATCAGCTGGTTTGGCTGGTTTGCAATCATTTTTGTCAAAAACTATTTATGAGGCCTATTTGAGGAATTTTAGAATTAGTATTTGCTGACATAATAAGAAAAAGGAGACCTAGATACAAATTCTTCTTTCCTTTTCCTGAGATTGTAATTCCAATAACTCACATGTCTTCTTCTATTTAAAAGAAAAACAACCCCCAGGGAGTTTCTTCAACCTTTCCGTTTCCCAGGCTCTTCTGGCCCTTGCAAATATTTAACTATCCTATCACTTATTATGCAATGCCACTGACCAATCTCCTTAATATATATACCAAGACTTTGGAGAGATATAAGTAAAAGAGATAGAATCATAATAATATCTGGGAATGATGTATGCCTTTATTTATAGGTATTCAAACTGTAAGTTAAATTTAGTTTGTAAAATACAGCTGGTTGGGGCCAGCACTGTGGTGCAGCGGGTAAAGCCACCATCTGCAATGCTGGCATCTCATATGGGCGCCAGTTCTAGTCCTGGCTGCTCTTCCAATCCAGCTCTCTGCTATGGCCTGGGAAAGCAGTAGAAGATGGCCTAAGTCCTTGGGCCCCTGCACTCATGTGGGAGACCTGGAAGAAGCTCCTGGCTCCTGGCTTTGGATCGGCACAGCTCTGGCTGTTGCAGCCATCTGGGGAGTGAACCAGCAGATGGAAGACCTCTCTTTCTCTGTCTCTACCTCTCTCTGCAACTCTGTCTTGCAAATACATAAAATAAATCTTAAAAAGAAAAAAGATTTTGGAGTTAATCTTAACGGTGCAGAGAAAGACCAGACTAATTGGGGCAGCCTCTCCCCAACTGGAAGCTAGTCTACAACAAAATCAAGATGCAGTGTACACTCAAACTTGATGCAGACCAGGGTCAGTGTCACATAATGGGCATAAAGTGTAAGAAGTACACCAAAACCTCGGAACGGGAAAATTCTTCAAGACAGTTGAGATCAAGTCATTGTTCTGAGAGAACTGGGCAAGATGACACAAATGACTCTGTAAGCACTCAGCAGTCTCTGGAAAGGGGCCAGTAGAAACTAGGCAAAAAGATTTAGGCTTGTGCTACAATTTCATCAGAGGCAGAGAAAGAATTGAACTTCTAACATTACAGTCAAACAGCCAATAGTGCAGGGTGGGGAAAGAGGTAAGAACTAAAGCCTGATGCTTACAAAGGATCCACCAGGCGCAGATCAATCCCAAAGGCATAGCATACAATAGGCTATTTCCAGACGTGCACCTGCTAATAACAGAGAGGGTTCTCACTGGACCCGGTCTGTGTCAGAACAGAGAATTCCTAAGCTGACACCAGTAAGTAGGCTAGGTTAATTTTAGGTAGACAAATACTTTCCATGGGCCCCCTAGCAGGAACACACTACTTTATGTTATCTACCCCCTCCTCAATTAGCCAAGTGGATAGTGTTTCAGTTTTTAAAATGGCTATAACTCACCTTTCAATAGGTTAAGTTGCTTTCCAGAAATCAAAAATTCAGGAGAAATAAAATCTAGATCACCTAGACTTGACACTAGTATTGGGCTCTTCCTGTATAGTCGCTCTATTGCTGAGAGTTTTTGTTGATACCCCAGTTACTAAAACTGTTGACTGGCATGGATTATGACATACCTTTCATTGTGTAACACTCTATATACTTCAAGTATTCTCTGAACCATTGAAACAAGCAAAAGAATTTTCCTGAACTGCCATTCAAATTAAGCATCAGCAAAAACAGTACAGTCATCCTTCAGTATCCATGGGGATTGGGCCTAGGATATCAGCAGATACCAAAATCTGCAGATGCTTTAGTCCCTGATATAAAATGGCATAGTATTTGCATAGAACTACACACAACCTACTGTATACTTTAAATCATTTCTAGATTACTTATACTATCTAATACAATGTAAAGTCTATGGAAATGGTTGTTATACTGTATTCTCTAGGGCATAATGACAAGAAAAAAATGTCTGTACCATGTCCAGCACAAGTGCAATTGTTTTTTCAAATATTTTTGATCTGTGGTTAGTTTTCATCCACAGATAAGAAGCTTGTGGCTATGGAACCCGTGCATACAGAAAGCTAACTTTAGTTATTTATTTACTTATTTACTTGTTATTTATTTATTTTTTTTGAAAAGCAGGCACACACAGAGAGACAGACAAACGAAGAGTGACAGTGATCCTCCATCTGCTGGTTTACTCCCCAAAAGCCCACAACAGCCAGGGCTGGGCCAAGCCAAAGCCAGGAGTCAGGAACTCAATATAGGTCTCCCACATGGATGGCAGGGACCCAAATACTCAAGCCATCACCTGCTGCCTCCCAGGGTGAGCATTACCAGGAAGCTGCATCAGAAGAATAGCAGGCAGGACTTAAACCCAGGAACTCCACTATGGGATGCTGGCAGCCCAAGCACTGATTAATCACTGTGTCAAATGCCCACCCCAAAGTGTATTTAATGCTCCAATGTGTTATCTTTTTTGTAAGGTTAAAAGGCATCAAATAGGCAAAAACCAAGAAAAATAAACAACTGTTAACTATTTAGCATATATGTATATATAAATGTTCACACATAGTTTTCATCAAAATTCTCTGAATTTGTTAACAGTTTTAAAACATTCATGCAAATGCCAAACTTCTAAGGTTCTGATGGCTTCTTTATAAATCATAACACGCCCAGAAAACTGACTTGAAACATTATTTGGTAGAGTCGGCATATTATACAGACCAGCAGAGTCCTGGAAAGAACATGTTCTGTGAGACAGATGGTGTCAAGATCACCTATTTTTCCCCAAACCCCGTTTTATTTTTCAGCTGAAACCAATCAATGATTTCTCATTTCCTTTCAACACTGCAAACAGATTCAATAGCAGGAAACCAGAGCTGAGATTCTCAGGAAACCCTCATGACTGGGAAATACAGTTAGCAAAGTTCGAGTTCAGGTCCCAGACGCTTGTTAGAACTAGGAATTAACACCAGACTGGCTCGAACACAGACCACAGATGTCAGCATCCCCAGGCTCTGCTTTCTGTTCTCTCAGACTCTATCAACAGTGATAGAGCAATGATATGTGCTGGATGCTGGGGAACAGAGGTGAGCTAAAAATTACTGAATAGTCACAAGACAGTGTGAAAATGGCACACCATGATAGGGAGAATCACTGGTGCCCAAGGGGACTCAGAGAGAACAACTAATTTTACCTGAGCTATGGAAAAAACCAGCATCTTTAGGCACAGATGGTTTGGGCCAGAGATGGTCATGTCTACTCTTGATATCACCCTGTGGGATAAAAAAAAAATAGATCTTCTGTCCATGGATCCCTGCACAGAGCTCCTAAATAATCTGAGATTTCACCGGCGCCACGGCTCAATAGGCTAATCCTCCGCCTGCGGCACTGGCACACTGGGTTCTAGTCCCGGTCGGGGCACCGGATTCTGTCCTGGTTGCCACTCTTCCAGGCCAGCTCTCTGCTATGGCCCAGGAGTGCAGTGCAGGATGGCCCAAGTGCTTGGGCCCTGCACCCGCATGGGAGACCAGGAGAAGCACCTGGCTCCTGGCTTTGGATCAGCGCAATGCACTGGCCGCAGCACGCCGGCCGCAGCAGCCATTGGAGGGTGAACCAATGGCAAAAGGAATACCTTTCTCTCTGTCTCTCTCTCTCACTGTCCAATCTGTCTATCAAAAAAAAAAATCTAAGATTTCATGAGTGATAGGAATGGGTTTTTTTTGTTGTTTATTCATAATGAGCCCATTTCACCCATTCCAGAATTGATGAAAATAAGTTGATTCTGGGAAGGTTGGAACTTTGAGCCCTACCCCTGAACTCCAGGGCAGAGGAGCAGGAGATCAAGTCAGTGGCCAGTGATCTGATCAGTTATGCCTACATCATGAAGCTTCCATAAGAAAAACCTTAAACAAAAGAAGTCAGGGAGCATCTGGGTTGGTGAAGACATGGAGGTGCTAGGGGAGCAGCATGTTCCTAGAGGGGCATGGAAGCTCCATGATATCCCACTGCATACCTGCGCAGCTCTTCCATTTGCCTGTTTCTGAGTTCTATCCTTTATAATAAATGAATAATAGTAAGTAACCTTTTGCCCTGAATTCTATGAGTCATTTTAGTGAATTATTGTACCAGATTAGGGGATGGTCATGAGAGCCGCCGAAATATAGCCAGTTTGTTGGTCCAAAGTCCTGGAGCTTGGTACTGACATTTGAAGTGAGAGCAGTCGTGTGGGATTGAGTCCTGTTGGGCATTGCCTAAAATCTCCATTACAATATGGCTCCTGGCGGATGTTCGAGGGGCGTGTCTGCTGCTGCTGAGGTTAAGCTACGTAAGATCAGACCACCACCACCGGCAGGGATAGGTTCACTTTAGTTCCGGACACGTGGACAGTGCATGATCCCTATACTTGACTTAAGATGCACCTGTGCGTGGTCCACCCATGCCTGCGCATGACCTTTTCGCTGATTGGCTCCCCTACTGCTCATGTCTTTCATAAGCTTTATAAGCCTGTACGCTTCCTCTATAAAGGGATTCCTGCTTCGACAGAACTCACGGGTGCTTGTGGTGTGTTCATCACCCATCGACCTTACCTCTCCCGTTCGCCTTGTTGGGGAGTGCTTGCGCTGCCCCTGCTGGTCAGGGGCCAGACTCGGGCTTGAGACCCCAACAGAGTCCCTAATCTGTGGGGCCTGCATTAACTACAGATAGTTACCCTCAGGATGAAACTGAATTCTTGGATGCCCAGTTGGTGTCAGAGAATCTGAGATTTGGAGGATTACTTGGTGTCCGAAAACACCCCAGACAAGTCAACCTTCTCTGTAACAGCTTATCAGTCCTATAGCCAAATATTTTGTAAACATCGTGGTGTTTCACGATGCTAATCAGGTTAAAGCTATCTGATAAACTGTGGCTGACTAATGTTTTTCCTAGTATCCCTTCTCTGATGTTTCTTCTTAGCAGTAAAACACATGAATTTTAGTTATGTTCACTGCCTCCCTAGCTAGAGACTACATTTTCCAGATTCCCTTACTGCTTGATATGGAGATATGACTGAAATTTAGATAATGCTCTGCAAGAAGTGGTGTGTGCAATGTTTGGATCATGTTTTCATAAAAAATCACTTGTTTTCTTTCCCTTCACCCAACCAGAAGGCTGTAGCTCAAATATGATAGTGGAGCACACACAAGGGAGAAAGACTCTGGGCCTTGGGTGACCTCTTGCAGCTGTGCTGCCAGCCCACTTTTATTTCTTTATTTTTCTTTATTTTTGTTTTATCTCAAAAACATAGAGACAAAGAGAGATCTTCTGTCTGCTGGTCCCCTCCCAAGAAGCCCACAACATCCAGAGCTAGGAACAGACCAAAGCCAGGAGCCTAGAACTGGGTGTCAGGGACTCAAGTATTGTTCAATCACCGGCTGCTTCCCAGGTGCCCATTTGCATGAAATTGGATCAGAAGTGGAGCAGCCAGACTCTAAGCAGGCTCTCCCTTATGAGATGCAGGCATCCCTAAAAGAATTGTTTTTAAAGATTATTTATTTGAGAGGGAGTACTACACATGGAGAGAGGGAGAGACAGAGAGATCCTCCATCTGGTGATTCACTCCCCAAATGGCCACAACGGCAGGAGCTCCTCCATCTCCTGGTTCACTCCCCAGGTGGCTGCAACAGCTAGAGCTGTGCTGATCCAAAGCCAGGAGCCAGGAGCCTCTTCCAGGTCTCCCACACGAGTGCAGGAGCCCAAGAACTTGGACCATCTTCCACTGCTTTCCCAGGCCACCAGCAGAGAGCTGGATTGCAAGAGGAGCAGCCGGGACACCAACCAGCGCCCATATGAGATGCCAGCGCCAGCCCACCTAAGTGCTGCTCCAAATGCCTGCTCCAAGTCCAACTTTTTATCTATTACATGATCTGTCACATTTTGAGATCTCTTGATTATAGCAGCTTACCCTGCACCTTCACTAACACATAAACAAATCTTCATTAAAGAGTTAATTGCTCTTACTTAAAGTGTTATTCTTCCCGAGGATATTTGCAAGTGAGATCCAAAAAATAAGGAATGTACTAAATCCAAAGGGAAAATATGTTAATGATATGTCAAATCTAGTGATAGACCAGAGATTTCTGGTTTTTGGTGTTTGCTTTTACCTGCTTTTAAACCCTAACATAGCAGCAGTTGCCTACTCTGTTACTCCTTTAGGTTCAGCCTGACTAAGCTTTCACATCTTAGTTTGGGCTCTTATTATGTGATTTCCTCAGTGACAGGGACTGTGCGTGCCTGTATAAATTCACTTCCTAGAATATAGATCATTAAGAAATATTTGTCAAAAACAACCAAATTTCCTCATTAAAAAAAAAATTCTCCCAAGGCCAGCATAGTGCTGGCATCCCATATGGGTGCCAGTTTGAGTCCTGGCTGCTCTACTTCTAATCCATCTCCCTGCTAATTCACTTGGAAAAGTAGCAGAAAATGGCCCAACTGCTTGGGCCCCTACAACCACGTGGGAAACCTCGATGAAGATTCTGGCTTCTAGCTTTGGCCAGGTCAAACTGTTGCAGATCTAAGACCTTTCTCTCTCTCTCTCTCTCTCTCTCTCTCTCTCTCTCTCTCTCTCCCCTCTCCCCCCTCTCCCTCTCCCCCACCCTCCCTCCCTCTCCCCCCTCCCCTCCCCCTCTCTCCCCCTCTCCCTCTCCCTCTCTGTAACTCTGACTTTCAAATAAATAAATAAAATCTTCAAAAAAGTTCTTCCACATGTAACGGTTACTCTGATAATGCAAATAACTAAATGATAAGGTTACTTATGACAGAATGAGTTGATATAGTTGATATTGGTCTTTTGAACTGCATTCCAAGCAACACATTCAATGATTACTCGAGTTCTTTAGTCCTCACAACCACCCCTGGAGGTTACTACAGTGGTTGGTTCCCCCCTCACCCGTGAGGGAACCATTCCAAGAGCCTTAGTGGATGCTTGAAACCACAGGAAGTACCAAACCCTATAATATGTGCTGTTTTGTCCCCACGCATACATACTTATGATAGTTTCATTTATAAATTAGGCAGAGTAAGATTAAAAATAATTAATGATAAAATGGAACAATTATGATAATATAATTCTGTGAATCTTCTCTCTCTCTCTCTCTCTCTCTCTCTCACACACACACACACACACACACAATGCCATATTTTAATGCCCTCATCCTTAACAGAAAGTGTGGAAAGCAAAACTTCAGGTAAGGGGAGTGACTACTGTACTGATATTCTCTTTTCCAGAAGAGAAAACTGAGGCCCAGAGAAACTGAGTAACTTTTTCAAGTTTTCACATTTAGGAAATCGCTGAAATTGGAATTTGAACGTAGGACTACTTAACATCAAAAGGCATTTTCTAAGCTACCACAGGGCCTGCCACATTATCTTTCAGAAACAGTTTGGCAGTATATAGAGTGGCAAGGGCATAAAGCATTAGGAATTAGTCACAGATAGTTAAGTCAGTCTAAATTTCATGTTTGAGTTACCAAGTCAATATAAACTGTCTTACGCTATAAGAAAACTTTGCTAATCTCCTGGTCAAGAATACTTTCACCTTGAAAAATGTGTGCAGGAAAATTTTTTAAACTAGTTTGAACGTTGGCAAGGTTAAAAACTGAAGAAAACGTCTCAGTGGAATCATTATAAGGACTGCTATTTTGCATAAACATTTTCAGAGAACAATGGAAGAAAATATTGTAGATGCAAAATAGACTTCACATCATCAGTTTCAATGTAGTCAGTTACCTATCAAGCAATCTGTTTATCAATTATATTGCTAAGTTTGCTATTGTACAAATATTCAAACACACACAAAAATAGAATTAGTACAATAAAATCACCATGTATTTATTTAGAGTCAACAATTATCAAGATAACAAAATATTTCTCACTCTATTGTATCATGAGAACTGATATCCCTACTCTCAAAACCAGGAAGTATAGTATTCACATAATCTTTAACTGGTAAGATTAAAAGGAAAGACTGAAATAAATCTAAAGGTTCGAGTCTGACTTCTTCTTCTGCAGACAAGGAAAGCAGGGTCCTGAAAGGAGAGATCGAATCAAATTCATTTAGTTAACTAGTGACAAAGGCTACACAAGAATCAGTTTGCACTATATCACACTGACATTTAGTATTAAATACTCTTTATCTGAATTCCTTGAAAATAATTTGTGGAGTATGGCAAAATCTTTTCTCCATAAATTCACTAAAACAAACAAGGCTATTCTTCAGCATTACTGGATATGAATCTTTTCTATTTATTTTTTCCAAAATAGAAATTATGACTCCCATTTTTTCTCTTTAGTATCTAAAGTGTATTATAAGGGGCCGGCACTGTGACATAGCAGGTAAAGCCACCACCTGCAATGCCAGCATCCCATATGGGATGGTTCAAGTTCTGGCTGCTCCACTTCCGATCCAGCTCTCTGCTATGGCCTGGAAAAGCAGTAGAAGATGGCCCAAGTCCTTGGGCCCCTGAACCCACATGAGAGACCAGGAAGAGGCTCCTGGCTCCTGTTTTTGGATTAGAGCAGCTCCGGCAGTTGTAGTCATCTGGGGAGTAAACCAGGGAATGGGACCCCTCTCTCTCTGCCTCTGCCTCTCTGTAACACTTCCTTTCAAGTAAATAAATAAATCTTTAAAAAAAAGTGTATTATAAAATAAAGTTATTCAATTAAAAGAATTTAGAGAAGTAAACACATAGATTTTACCATAGTATCATGGTCTTTCTCATTTTCTCCTTGGTCATGCTGAAACAGGAACAGATGCATCAAGAAGTTATTAATGATGGATTATTAACAAGAAGCCAGAGTGTACACATATGAGTCCTTGGATTGAGCCTTAATAAAATTAGGAAGTTAAATCCAAGCTGGAGACTGGACAGCAAGCTAAAAATTCCTAACAGGTCACAGTATAATTTCTAAAAAAAAAAAGGTCAAAAATGCTTATTAATTTTCTGAAGCTGTTTAATTTGTGGCATGTGAATTTTAAAATGCTTAAGCAAGACACTAAGCATGGTTTCGAAATAATTTCATCTATAAACATCTTCATTTCAATGAGAAAAAAATCACAGACTTTATGGATCATATTCACTGCATATTCACATTGACTTTAAAGTGGCAATGTTGCCAGGAAAGAGAACAGCTGGATCTTTTACAGAAATATTGCGACTATTTTGTGAACTACTTTAGATAAGCAGTATATCTTTGAAGGGATGTTTCTGTTCTTTATTCAGACTAAGAATACTGTCTCCCTACATTACTGCTATTTAGTGATTCATTTATTCAGTCAGTCACATACTCAATAAATAGTTATAAAGTTCTGTGCTAGGTAACCAAGATACAAGAGTGAACAAATTCCCACACTCATTCAGCTTACACTCCAGTAACAGAGATAGAACAAAAACAAATGAGCAAAATTATATTAGATCATAATAATGGCATTTTAAAAACTGCAGGTAATAAGAGGCTAGAAAGTTAGTGGTACAGAGTGGGAAAGAGACACTTTTAGAAATGATGATCAGGAATGCCGTCTTGAGGAAGAATCATGAAGATAACCTAGTAGGGAACGTTTCAGGGAGATGAAACAGCAAGCACAATGGCCCTGAAGAAGGACTAGAACTAGTGAGCTGTGGTAGTTGAGGCCTCTGTTGCCAGGACAAAGTAAGTAAGGAGAGAAGTAGGAGAAACAAAGGTCAGAGATGGAGGGGGGCAACTTGTATGGTGCCTCATAGGCCATCTGGAACACCTGGCTTTGGGGCCTTGTGTTGTGGCTCAGCAGGATATGCCACCACTGTGACACTCACCAGCATATCATATCTGGGTCAGATCCCTGCTAATGTACCTGGGAGAGCAGCAGAAAATGATCCAGGTACTTTGATCCCTGCCCCCTATGTGGGAAACCTGGTTGGAGTTCCAGGTTCCTGTGCCTGGCTTTAGCCTGGTACAACTCAAGTCATTGTAGCCCTTTGGGGAGTGAATTGGTAGACAGAAGATCAATCTCTCTCTCTCTCTCTCTCTCTCTCTCTCTCTCTCTCTCTCTGTGTGTGTGTGTGTGTATGTATGTCACTGCTTTCAAATAAACTTTTTTTTTTACAAAATACATAATTCATGGCTAAAACTGTTATGCCCAGTTCAGTAGTCCCCAAAGACCACCAAGGAGCCGATACCGCTATAAAGCACACGAGAGTTTTATTGCAGGTCCGGGCCTGGTCTCTCAATCAACACCGACACAGCAGGTCTGAATTGAGAGCCTCGACCCTTCAGGTAACAGGGTTTTTATAGGGTTTTCAGAGACATTCTACACATCATGGTACCATTTAGCAAATCATCTCATCCCGCGGGAAATTCCAAGGACATCTCCTAGAATTGATTAGTGCATCCAGTGGCGGGAACGGACCTAGTAAAGGTGGTTGGATGGCTTTGGGGTTGATGCCTTTTGAATTGATTGGCCAAAGCATAGGGTCCGAGCTGCTGGGGTGTACGTGCCGAACTGCAGGGTCTCGGGTAGCTGTCAATCACCTTATCTGCCCTGAGAAGACACCAGGGACTCTAGGTATTTCTCTGTCATCTGTTAATCAGCTGTTGCTAGGAGAGTTTATCGCAAGGTGAGTTCATTTATTTACTTTTGGCTTAGGGTTCAGGGCCTGGTCAGGCCCAAGTTACAAGATGGAGGCCTAATTTAAAATAGTTACACCTTGATTCAGGCTCAGGTCTCACAAAACATTATTTAGTATTTTAAAAACTACATTTATGTGACAACTATTGAGAAATAACTGACGATTTCCCTGAAGAGAAAGTTGTACTAGGTTTTATAATCTGAGGATACAAAAGATGCCTTTTTTAAAAAAATCCTCCTTCTACATCATACATAAGAGTGTTAATTGTTAAATTAACAACAGGAAGGGCCTGCGCTGTGGCTCAGTAGGTTAATTCTCCACCTGCGGCACCTGCATCCCATATAGGCGCCGGTTCAAGTCCCAGCTGCTCCTCTTCTGATCCAGCTCTCTGTTATGACCTGGGAAAGTAGTAGAAGATGGCCCCAAGTCCTTGGGCCCCTACACCCACGTGGGAAACCCGGAAGAAGCTCTTGGCTCCTGGATTCGGATCAGCGCAGCTCTGGCTGTTGCAGCTATTTGGGGAATGAACTAACAGATGGAAGACCTCTCTCTGTGTGTCTCTCTCACTGTCTGTAACTCTGCCCCTCAAATAAATAAATAAAATCTTTTTAAAAAAATTAACAACAGGAGTCACTGTGCACTAACTCCCCATGCAGGACCTCTGTCCTCAATGAGTTGTATTATGAGAGTTAACTGTAAAACCAGTTCTTAAACAGTTTTTTTTTTTGTTTTTGGTGTGTGTGTGTGTGTGTATGTGCAAATCATTGAAATCTTTACTTAGTATAGAGTTGGTCTTCTGTGTACTAAGTTCATTGAAAATGAATCTTAATGGAGAATGGGACTGGCAAGGGAAGAGGGAGGAGGAGGAGGGGTGGGAGGCTGGGTATGGTGGGAAGAATAACCATATTTCTGAAGTTGTACTTATGAAATTTGTATTCCTTAAAAATAAATTTAAAAATTTTAAAAGTAAAAATTTAAAATTCTTCTTTTCTGTGACACCAGATTTCTTGCTACTACTAGTTTAAGATCTTTTTGGTACATTTCCCATTATGTACCAATTGTATGCTACATTTAAATGCTGGGAACAAAGCTACATACCATTTTCCTTGATTGTGAGCTGCTCTCTACCATACAGATGTGGCCCACATGTAAAAGAAGACTTGGGCAGAAATAGAGATTTACACACTAAATTAATCAAACAAGTTTGATAGCATACTATAGTGGCTAAGAACATTAAATATGGAGATGGATTGTGTGGGTTTGAATTTTTGGCCCCGTTATTAACTAGCTGTGTGGCCCTGGAGAATGGACTAAAGTTCTACATCCCTCAGTTTTTATCTTTTTCAAGATTTACTTATTTGTTTGAAAGTCAGAGTTGCAGAGAGACAGAGACACAGAGAGAGAGGTGGTCCATCCTCTGGTTCACTCCCCAAGTGGCTACAATAGCCAGAGCTGAGTCAGACCAAAGCCAGGAGCCAGGAGCTTCATCTACTCCTCTGATGTGGGTGGCAGGACCCTGAGATTTGGGCCATCCTCCGCTGCTTTCCCGGGCCATTAGCAGGGAGCTGGATCAGAAGTGGAGCACCTAGGACACAAACTGGCACCCATATAGGATACCAGTGTCACAGGTGGTGGCTTTACAGACTAAGCTGTTATGCTGCAATGCCAGCTTCAGTTTCTTAATCATTAAAATAGGGATAGTAACAGGATTTACTTCACAGGGTTGTAGTGAGAAATATATGTGTAAAGCACTTACAATGTGTCTACATGTAGTAAATCATTGTGTGAATTGACGGTGATGAATATTTTGAACAGAGGAGTGAGCAGCAGAATACATGAGACAAAGCTCCACATGTCCATTAACTTGCCAGAATTCACCTTCTGCCTTCTACTAGGGTTATTAAGTCCTAATACCGGCATCAGTTCTTGGTGTCTGACTCCCAAAATATTAATTAACTATTATTATTATTACTAATTATTATTATTTAGAGAATTATTTTCTCTAAAAATCCTCGGATAGTCACACAGTCAAGAGGACTATGTGGAGAAGGAGCAGGCATGTGTTAGTCATTTAGCTCTGTATTTTTACGAAGAATGAATAATTCTTATTTTGAATATTTTGCAAGGCACAGAGACTGTGACTGGCAAATTTTAGCGATGTGTAAGGAGTGACTTGTGAATACAAAGAGACATGAATAAATGAGATAATCATTCTCAGAAGAGGGAGAGTAAACAAAATGACAAAGCATTAAAAAGGAGGGGGATAGGAAAGCAAGACTTGCTAAGCTCACTAAAGACCTCATTGCCACACTTAGCAATGGTGCTGAGGCCACATGAATTTTTTAAAGGAATCATTTTCTGTAAATGCTGAACTGAAATGTCTCAAGTTTCCCTTTAGATGCCTAGGAGGTCCCTCTGGAGAAAATAAAGCAGGAAATATCTCAGGATACAGCACCTAAAGATAATTTTAAGTCCCCAAACATCAGATGATAATGATCAGATCACTTCATTTGTTTATGAGTTCCACATGCCAGAGTGGGTTGCAGAATCTCAGAAACTCAAAAGCTAAAATAAATAATTATGGGGGCCGGCGCTGTGGTGTAGCAAGTAAACCTAGCCCTCACAGTGCCAGCATCCCATATGGGTGCCGATTTGGGTCCGGGCTGCCCCATTTCCAATCCAGCTCTCTGCTATGGCCTGGAAAAGTAGTAGAAGATGGCCCAAGTCCTTGGGCCCCTGCACCTGTGTGGAAGACCTTCAAGAAGCTCCTGGCTCCTGGCTTTGGATTGGAGCAGCTCCGGCCATTGCAGCTACTGGGGAGTGAACCAGCAGATGGAAGACCTCTCTCTCTCTCTCTTTTTTTTCTCTCTCTCTCTACCTAAGCCTCTCTGTAACTCTGCCTTTCAAATAAATAAATAAATCTTTTAAAAAATAAAATAAATAAACCTTTAAAAAATAAGTAATTTTAAGGAAGCCAATATAGAAAATTATCACTTCCACTTCTCCCAAAAGGTTCTAAACCCTAAACTACGGTAATATAGGGAATATCCTACAAATCTTTCAGGTAGAATGGGTACCACAGATAAGCCTAATTTGTGCTATTTGTTAAGTGAGGTGTTTACAAATAGTTAAATGTTCCTTGCACTCTTTAATAAGTATTCAGTTGTCAATTTCTTGCCCTGAATGATCTCAGTGGTAAGGCAGCCAAGTGCAACTTTCTGTAATCTTTAAAAAATTCTCCACTCATGGCCACAAGTGAGTTAAGCATTGCAAAAGGTACAAACAGACATAATGATATCTACTTTTGAGAAGTATAAGGAAACCAGGAAAAAGAAACGAGTGGGCCAGGTTAGTACAAAATCCAGCAATAAGTTGTTGAGGACAGAAAGGCATTCAGAAGAGGCATGGAAGGAAGACTATACACTACCACCTTTTATATAAAATTGTTTAATAGAAATTTTCAGGGGCCAGTGTTGCAGTGTAGTGGGTTGGGCCCCCACCTGTGACCCCAGAATCCCATATGGGCACAGCTGACCCAACTCTGTCCCTGCCTATGTGCCTGGGGAAAGCAGCAGAAGATGGCTCAAGTTTTAGGAGCCATCTCACACCCACGTAGGAGCTCCAGCCTCCTGGCTCCGGCCTGGCCCAGCCCCGGCCATTACAGCAATTTGGAGAGTAAAACAGCCGATAGAAGATCTCTTTCTGTGTCTCTCCTCCTCGTTCTGTAACTCTGCCTTTCAAATAAATAAAAAAATAAATCTTTAAAAGAGAAAAAGAAATTTTTACCTGGATGTCTTAGGCAAATCAAACTCAACGGGTCCAAATCTGAACTCATCATCTTACTCCTCCAATCAGAATGAGTCATCTTTTTATGTCCCATATTTCAGGGAATGGCATAACTATCTAGTTGCTCAAGTCAGATAAGAAAATCCTTATCATCTCTCTTCCAGTCACCCAACACAATCAAGCACCAAGTCCTATCAATAGTATGTCCTAAATATCTCTCAAATCTGCCTACTGCTGTCTATTCCCACCACCACTACCCTAGTTGAGGCTGTCATTTTCCCTCTCAATGAGGACTTTTTCTTAAAAATTTATATTTACCTGTTTATTTGAAAGGCAGAGTAGCATAGAGAGCCAGAAAAACCTTCCCTATGC
The DNA here is from genome assembly GCF_033115175.1 of Lepus europaeus. Taxonomy (NCBI): domain Eukaryota; kingdom Metazoa; phylum Chordata; class Mammalia; order Lagomorpha; family Leporidae; genus Lepus; species Lepus europaeus. The sequence continues at coordinate 56,260,983 of NC_084850.1, forward strand.
TGCTTCACTCCTCAAATGGCTGCAACAGCCAGGGCTGGGTCAGCCCAAAGCCAGGAGACAGAAACTACCTCTGGGCCTCCCATGTAAGTGGCAAGAACCAAGCGCTTGAGTCATCATCCACTGCTTCTCAGGTACAGTAGCAGGGAGCTGGATTGGAAGTGGAGTAGCCAAAACTGGAACTGGCACTTGGATATGGGATTTTGGCATTGCAAGCTGCAGATTAACCTGTTCTGCCGCAATGCCAGCTCCTCCAAGATGACTTTTAACAAGGCTTCCTGCTGTCATGCTTACCCCCCTCCAATCCAACCCATTTTCTACTTAACAGCCATAAGATAAAATGCAAAGTAGACTGGGACAGTCTTTCACTTACAACATATTCAACTGCTCTTCAATTTTTACATGGTATGCAAGGTACTTCCTGATTTAACCTCTGCTTATCTGCTTTGCTTGGATTCCTTCACATCTCAATAAAGTCATGCCAAAATTTTGCTTTTCAATGAATTCTTATCCCTCATTGTTTTTATATTGGAAGTTCTCTCAAAATGTAGAAGGGAAAGCATGTTGGTAAGAAGTCACAGTTAGGGAGTGACTTCAATAATTCAAGAAGAAAATAATGAGAACTTCCTATCTATCATTGAAAAGTCCAGTTTTCATCCCCTTTTTGAAACCCATAGTGTGGGTTTCCATAGATCATTTAAAAAATTTCCCCTCTTTTTCATAGACTGCATCATAACTATATATTTACTTATCTAACTCCTGAACTAGACTGCTTAGATTCTGAGAACATTTTCATTTTTATTACATATTTATATTCATCTTTATTTTATTTTTATATATTGCATTTTTTTATTCATCTATTCATCTTTTTTATGTTTTTTTAAACTTTTATTTAGCAAATATAAATTTCCAAAGTACAGTTTATGGATTACAATGGCTTCCCCCCCCCGCCTCATAATTTCCCTCTCACCTGCAACCCTCCCAACTCCTGCTCCCTCTCCCATTCCATTCACATCAAGATTCATTTTCAATTCTCTTTATATACAGAAGATCAATTTAGTATATATTAAGTAAAAATTTCAACAGTTTGCACCCACACAGAAACATAAAGTATAAAATACTGTTTCAGTACTAGTTGTAGCATTACTTCACATTGAACAACACATTAAGGACAGAGATCCTACATGAGGAGTAAGTGATTCCTGTTGTTGACTTAACAAATTGACACTCTTGTTTATGGCATCAGTAATCTCCCTAGGCTCTTGTCATGAGTTGCCAAGGCTATGGAAGCCTTTTGAGTTCACCACCTTCGATCTTATTTAGACAAGTCATAGTCAAAGTGGAGGTTCACTCCTCCCTTCAGAGAAAAGTACCTCCTTCTTTGATAGCCCATTCTTTCTACTGGGATCTCATTTGCAGAGATCTTTCATTTAGGTCTTTTTTTTTTTTTCCCAGAGTGTCTTGGCTTTCCATGCCTAGAATACTCTCATGGGCTCTTCAGCCAGATCAGAATGCCTTAAGGGCTAATTCTGAGGCCAGAGTGCTGTTTAGGACATCTGCCATTCTATGAGTCTGCTGTGTATCAAGCTTCCCATGACGGATCATTCTCTCCCTTTTTAATTCTATCAGTTAGTATTTGCAGACACTAGTCTTATTTATGGGATCCCTTTGACTCTTAGACCTATCAGTATGATCAGTTGTGAACTGAAATTGATCACTTGGACTAGTGAGATGGTATTGGTACATACCACCTTGATGGGATTTCATCTATTCATCTTTAAGTTATTGAAGTGCATATCTGGTGGGGCCAGAGAGGATGAGTGAGAAGGAGAAAAAATATGAGAGAGAAAAGAAAGAACAGAGGAGATAAAGAGGCATAAAGGGAGGCCTGGAGTTGTCTAGGAAAGCACAACTTGTCATAGGCCCAGCAAGTATGGTTTTTCTTCAGGAGAAAGTAGTTGATGGTATGTCAATTTAGATTCTCTGCTTTTTCCTTCTTTTAATTTATCAATGATATTGGCCTTTCACATGACCATTAGGCTTTTCTTCTACAAAACTGTTTGACAATTCTTATTTGCAATGTTACCCAAACACTTGATGACATAGATACACTCCCCAGTTCCAAGCTACATAGATGCTACTACAGAGATTTTAAAATAGAACTCAACGATTGTGAATAGCCCTTTTAATAATGTTTGGTGGCCTTTTGTTGTGGCCATATTTGCCACTGTTGATTTCTTAACTATCATCTATGAGGTTTAATATGAGGCAGATTCTGATGATATCAATCATTTGCATGTATTTCCATGCATGGTAAAGTATCTCCTCCTCCTCTGCACCCCAAGAGTTCCAAAATGAAAATGTTGTCCTTAAAGCCTTAAGAAATCTCTGCTATACGAGGCTCGCTCTGCCATGATAACCTTCCTGTAGCTCTCTACTTTACTATTCTGAATCATCTCTTGCTTTCATTTGGGTATCATGCTTCCATGCACCAAAAATTCTTATCCCTAACAGACATGCACAAACTCATGCTACCTCATCAGACAAAAAACTATTCAAACAAAGCAAGACAGACCAATATGTGTTGTAAAGATCTCCAGACTATGAGGTAGGGGGCCTAAATTTTTGCCCTACTGCTACCATTATTAACATAGAAAACCCCCTCCATTTTCTCAGGACTTCAAATTCCTCAAGAGATGACCTTCACAGTCTTACCAATTCTAATTTCTGTCCAAAAACTACCTTAAAATAAATTTTGCTTTACTATAATACATTTATCTTATATGAGGGGACTTCAAAAAGTTTGTGGAAGAATGGAATTAAAAGATCAAATTTATTTTGGTGTTAAAAAAATTTGAAATCTTAACATAGTTTTTTTTCAAAATACACATTTCCATGAACTTTTTGAAGGCCCCAATACAATTTTATTATACATTTTAAGAAAATTAAAACTTACCTTTCAAAATGTGTCTGATATTCGAGCCACTTCTTATGAATTACCTCTACATGCCCTATGTAAAAAGAGTAATATGGGTTAAAAGCAAATTAGTTTACAGGGAAAAAAAACTCTTAATCTGATAACCTCCCTATGATATTTATGGAAAGGAAATAATTCAAATAAATACTGTTTTCTTTTGTAAAATGCTTAAGGTAAAAGAATTTGTGTGGACTTGGCAGAATGTACATTAGTGCCTTTCATTCCCTTTTGGGTATTAGTAAACCTAATCATCAGTGATGCCATAATAATTACAGAGACAGCAAAGAAACATACTGAGCATATCATCCAGACTGTCATAATAATATGTTTATAAATGAGAAGAGACAGCTAAAGATTATAATTTTTATAGAAGATGGATTTTTGAATACACACACACACACATATACACACGTATATAAGCTTAACCAATAGTTTCAATGCACCATCATACCAGTCCACTCAAGTGTTACAGAACGATAGCATGATTCTAAAAAAGCTGGCATACCAAATCTAGTTCTACAGAAGAAATCTTAGGATCACTAGGTCTTACTGCTACACTCAACCTATCACAGACAGATAAGACTCTCCCTATTTATAAATGTGTCTAGGAAAAGGTTCCACAACTTTCTTCAGGAAGTATTTCCAGTGTTTCACAATCAAGATTTCTCCTTAATTCTCACTAATATCTCCCATGGCCCCTCAAGAGTCTATTTAATCATCTCAGAATAAAGAGTGTATTTATTGACTATCTGCTGCATCTGAGTCATTAAGACAATTATTCAACTCTTCCCCCAGGCTCATCTTTTTCTGAGTCAATGAATACAGTTCCTTCAACATTCCCCTCAGAAAGCATTTCATTTTCTGTGACCAGTCTTCTGTTTCTCTAGGTAAATGCCTAACTTCAGAACTCTAGTAAGCTCTGCCTGGATTTGAGTTTCTCTTCCTAGGCTTTGCATTTTAAACTTAGTATTTAGAATCATTTTGGGATATACAGAACAGCTCCTTCCCTAAGATTTTATCTCTCAGAATAGTATCAAGCAATATTGCTCAGATTATCCAAAATATGGCTTTAGTGTAAAAAAAAAAAAAGTACAAGCAAAAAATTAAGTCCTGGCTCCAAACCAAAAAGAAAATAAGGGCAATGCAATTTTAGTGTTGTGGTATCCAGTCCAGAGGCCAAGAAATTATTCAAGTGGTATTTCTCAGGAAACAAATGTTTAGACTCCTGGGAGGAAGCCAGAAAGCTGGAGTGGTAATGCAGCTCTTGACTTCCCAGTTCTTATGTCACCAGAGAAATATTTCAGCCGAGCAGTAGATACTTGCCCTCATTTCCAGACCACTTCAGCTTGTAAAGTTATATTTTTTGCAGAATTACATAGTGTATCCCAAGGTGAATTTTTATGGTTTGTCAGATGTTATCTATTTAAACTCAAATTTTTGAAATTTATGAAGATAATGCCAATATAAAAGCTGTCTTCTTACATGATACTCAATAACATGAGAACTACTGCCTCTCTAAGGCTTCTGAATTGATTTGGACTCTCAACAAGAGAAGAAAATGGTTCTTTCTGGATCGAATGTTGGTTTACAACTGGGACCAACTGTAAACATAGCAGAATAAATGTCACCTTAAAAGTAAGATTTGGGGGAACCTAAAAGATCAGACCTAACTTGCCCTTTAAGGGTCTCAAATATCTATTCCATAAGACAGCCTGCACCAAGTCTCCCCACTAGCAGCACACCTACTATTTTTCTCTCTTTTTGAAAGTATTAATTTAGTGAATAGTTTTTTAATATTTCAATGAATTTTAAATGACAAATAAAAATTGAATATACTTATGTTCAAATACATTGTTTTGAAATACGTATGGGTTGTGTAATCACTAAATTGCGCTAATATCTGCATTACCTTACATGTGTAAATCAATTTTTGTAGTGAAAACATTTAAAATCTACTCTTTCAGCAACTGTCAAAAATACAGTAAATTGTATTACCTATAGTTACCATATTATACAACAGATCTCTCGAATTTTTCCCTCCTATCTAGTTGAAAGCATGTACCTTTTCATCAACATGTCCACAACCCTCCCTACTCTGCCCCTAGTAATCACCACTCTATTCTCTGCTTTTATGAGTTCAACATTTTAGTTTCCACATATAAGTGGGATCATGCAGTATTTGTCTTCCTGTGCCTGCCTTATCTCACTCAATGTAATGTCCTCATGTTGTTGTAAACAACAAGATTTCTTTCTTTCTAAAGACTGAATAGAATTCCAGTGTGCATGACCACATTTTCTTTATCAGTTCATCCTTCGGGGTACATTCAGGTTGTTTCCATTTCTTTGTTATGTGTGACTAGCACTACAGCAAACATGGGGGTGCTGACATCTCTTTAATAGACTGATTTCATTACCTTCGGACATATTTATAGTCAATTGTGGGATTGCTAGGTCATATGATAGTTCTATTTTTAATTTTTTGAGGAACCTCCATACTGTTTTCCATAATGGCTGAACTAATTTATATTCCAAATAACAGTATACAAGGAAACCCTTTTATCCACATTCTCCCCAACAATTTTTTTCATCTTTTTGATAACTGTCATTCTAAAAGACACCTACTATTTCTATTTTTTCACAGCATATATTGCCTTCTAACATACATTTTTTGCTTACTTGTTATTTGTTTGTTTGTCATTTATTCCCTGTCCCTCTCTTCTAGACTCTAAGCTCTATGGAGAAATATTTTTGTCTATTTTGTCCACTGACTGAATCCCCAAGTACATAAGAAAGTGCTAGACAAACATTACTTGCTGAATAATTTTGTTTTAAATGAATGAACAATTCCTATGAGAGATACCTAGCATAATAGATTGACAGTATAACACATTTTATTTTGATTAACTAGTAAAGGCAGCAATTATCATTAATTAATTGAGAACAGAAATACAAAGTATGTAATTCATACAAGTTGATAGAGTTGCTTTCATTCATTTATTTCAAAACATTTATTCAATTCTTACAAGTTGTACTTCACCATCATGTAAATAGATATATCTATTCATATACACAACCACATTTAGACTCAGATCCACATGCAAGAAACAAATTAGGCAAAGGAGTATATTAGAAGGTGTGAGAGTAAAAATTAAGACAGGCACAGGCTGGTTTGTGAAGTGGTAGGACAGCTACTGGCTTGTGAGGAGCTAAAGACGAGAGTACAAGAATATTCAAGAAAAAAAAATGAAAGGTGATGTCAGACTATAATCAAGAAATATCTCCCTTGGGTCTCTACTGAACTTTGATCAGGTAGGCTAGGTCAGCCCCATTCCACACCAAACTCACTCTTTGTATTCCTGTTGCTGAGATTCCCTTCTATTTAAAATCTATTTTAATACCAATCTCCTTTCTCACAAAGTACTACATCTCCCTAGCTTCATTAAATAAATATAGAGCAGCTCTTGAAACAAACAAAAAACCAAAGATATTCACTTACTTAACAAAATGGAAATGAAGTATTAGACTGGCGCTCTCTTGTGACTGTAAGCCTGCACATTCTCAGAAAATGAGTTCCCAACCAGATCAGGGCAGCTGCCCCATGGGTTTCCCTTAAGTGCTTTTTTTCTTATCTCTAAATGAGATCTTTTTAAATAGAATTGACTGAAACGGGAACAAAGAGAATGCTGATACCACTTAGACTGTAAGAGTTATTTGGAAATGTCTAAACCTCCCTCTCTGTCCATTTAAAAAAAATCCTGTTAAAATTTAAAGCAAGGTCATTGAAACGATTTATTTGTTTGAACAATTGGAGGAAAGTGTCAGCATTCCAAAGGCTGAGTATGCCAAAATGCATTTATCTTAATGTTCAGGATATATCTAACATTCTCCCCTGCCATTCTCTTTTCTTAGCTTTTCAGGATACTCAGCTTCCAAAGAAGGCTATATTTTAAAAAATATTAATGTTATCAGAGCTGTACATGGCTCTAAAATATAAATTTTTCTGTGTGACTTTGTTAGAAATTATTGAGCCGGCGCGGCGGCTCAATAGGCTAATCCTCCGCCTGCGGCACTGGCACACCAGGGTCTAGTTCCGGTCGGGGCGCCGGATTCTATCCCTGTTGCCCCTCTTCCAGGCCCGCTCTCTGCTATGGCCCTGGAAGGCAGTGGAGGATGGCCCAAGTGCTTGGGCCCTGCACCCGCATGGGAGACCAGGATAGGCACCTGGCTTCTGCCATCGGATCAGCGCGGTGCGCCGGCCGTAGCGTGCCGGCCGCGGCGGCCATTGGAGGGTGAACCAACAGAAAAAGGAAGACCTTTCTCTCTGTCTCTCTCTCTCACTATCCACTCTGCCTGTCAAAAAAAAAAAAAAGAAAGAAATTATTGAAATGGGTTAGAAAAGAAATTATTCATCCCTTTCTCTAGATAAAGAAAAATAGAAGTGCATTTTGAAGATCGGATGACCAAAATTTCCTTTTGGTGACAAAAATCAGGCTGTCATTCTTCACTGCTTTTTAATGTTGGCTTTGAATTTATGTCCTTATGTAGTAGATACTAATTGAGCACCAACCACTCTGCAAAACCAAGACTTACATACTCTAGACAAAGTCCTTCTCCCCTCAAATAAATTAGTATCTAGTATAAAAAGAGACATGTACATATATATTGCCAATATTGCAAGATAATAGGTTGTATTAATACACTTGCCTCTAAACTTTGCTGGTAACATACCTGCTGGGTTTTCTTATTTTGAACACATCCCCTCAGTGGATGCACATTTATAAATTATATACAAGCAGTGTCATAATTAGCTAATTTTTCAAGGCACAAAATACAGTTAGGGTGAAGTTTATTGTTGCTATGTAGGCTATAAATTTACATATCAAATTCGCCCAGCTAATTTTGAAATTTGTAGGCCAACATTTTAGCAGATTTGATTAGATTAGCATGGTTTGGGGATTTCTTTTGTATTTATCCTAAGAATGTGGCTGACAAAGTGTGTTATCGACTTGTTATTCGTTTGTGTTTACATTACAGGTAATACCTTCAATATTCTTTGCAGGCATCTTTTAGACCCCTTTTATCAAAGTTAGTTTATTTCAAACTAGATACGTGATCAGGAAATCTAAGTGGGAACATGTTAGCTGCAATATCTTGCAAAACTTATATGGTAAAAGTAAACTAATAAATGAGTGTTTCTGGCTCCACCTTCACACTTCTATCGCAACATATATGAATATCATATGACATTCCATGTGGTCCTCTATCATCAAACAGACCAAGTGCTGATAACCTTAATTTTATACATGTGTGAGTTGTTATCACTTATATATATTTCATTATTATACATGATTGAAAAGAATCACTTATAAACATACATTCTTATATTTCTACTCATAACCCTACTGTCCATCTAAAACTCCTGGATACATATTGCTAATTCCGGATACCCTTGTATTAGTCTGTTCTAGGATTAGAAAATGAATTTCTGAATTTTGAATTATTTCTCAGAAAAGTAAGGACTCAAATACAAAATGTTTTTCATTATTTCCTGATCCTTAACCAAAAGATCATTTAGTGATGTCATCTCAGACCCAATGCTCAAGTCTTCTAGCTGAGCTTTTTTCTATATTTATGCTTTTAGAGATCATTTAGAAAGGATGTAAGAAAGAAAAGGTCTCAAGTTGAACACCAGACTAGTGAAATGGTTCTATGCATTAACTAAGATTACATAGTTCATATGAGATAACTTTACTGAGGGGTTTACTGAGTTACAGTAACTGCATTGTGCTCGAAATCACATTATATACTCAAGATTATAAATGTAAACAACAAACAGGATATATATTGTATGTATATATATATATATATATATATCACCGAATATATGTTTCAGGAAGTATGATATAATAGAAAGAGTTTTTTAGGTCAGACAGGCTTGAATTTGAATTCTAACTCAGCTATTTAGGAGTAGTGCAGAATTGGGAAAGTAGCTTAACTAAGTCTGTTTCCCTCGTGTGTTAAATGGAGGACTTTTTATGAGTAGAATAGCAATCAATAGGTGTTCAATACCTGAGTATCAATCATCATTTAAAATGAATGAGATCATGTGAGAATGAAGAAATTTTGCAGTTTGGTATTCCATAGTAATTGTATGTCCTTAGAAATATTTCCCAATTAGGCTAATGTAGTGACTCATTAATTCAATAATTATTTCTTAAGGCAGGTGTTTTATGCAGCAATTAAGATGCTATTTGAGGGGCATGCATTGTGGCATAGCAGGTTAAGCTTCCACTGATGCCAGTCCGAATCCTGGCTGCTCCACTTCTAATCCAGCTCCCTGCTAATGTGCCTGAGAAAGCAGCAGAAGATGACCCAAGTCCTTGGGCCTCTGCACTCATGTAGGAGACCCGGAATAAGCTCCTGGCTCCTGGCTTCAGATTGGCACAGCTCCAGCCGATGTGGCCATCTGGGGAGTGAACCAGCAGATGGAAGACCTCTCTCTCTCTCTTTCTGTAACTCTGCCTTTCAAATAAATAAAAATAAATTTTATTTTTTAAAAAAAATGCTGCTTGGGATGTCTGCATCCTATGTTGTAGTGCCTGGGTTTAAGTTCTGGCTCCATTACTTTTTTTTTTAACTCTTATTTAATAAATATAAATTCTGAAAGTACAACTTTTGGATTATAGCAGCTTTTCCCATCATAAGCTCCCTCCCACCCACAACCATCCTATCTCCTACTCCCTCTCTCATCCCATTCTTCATTAAGATTCATTTTTAATACATTTATAATAATCTGGTGGGCTTTAGGCCTTGTAAATTCAGAGGCCCAGACCTATCTATCTCTTCACATGGGGTATATTCTAGTATATACTAAGTAAAGATTACAACAGTTTGCACTCACACAGGCACACAAAGTATAAAGTACTGTTTGAATACTAGTTTTACCATTATTTGCATAGTACAACACATTAAGGACAGAGATCCTACATGGGGGATAAGTGCACAGGGACTCCCATTGTTGATTTAAAAATTGATGCTCTTATTTATGACGTCAGTAATCACCCTAGGCTATTTATTTTATTTTATTTTATTTTATTTTATTTTATTTTATTTTATTTTTTAAAGACAGAGTTAAAGAGGTAGAAGACAGAGAGCTGTGTCTTCCATCTGCTGGTTCACTCTCTAATTGGCTGCAAAGGCCGATTCAAAGCCAGGAGCCAGGAGCTTCTTTCAGATCTCCCACGTGGGTGCAGGGGCCCAAGGACTTGGGCAATCTTCTACTGCTTTCCCAGGCCATAGCATAGAGCTGGATCGGAAGAGGAGCAGCTGGGACTAGAACTGGCACCCATATTGGATGCTGGCACTTCAGGCCAGGGCTTTAACCCGATGTGCCACAGCGCCGGCCCCAACACCCGAGGTGCTTGACATGAGCTGCCAAGGCTATGGAAGCCTTTTGAGTTCACAAACTCCAACTTTATTTAGACAAGGCCATAATCAAAGTGGAAGTTCTCTCCTCCCTTCAGAGAAAGGTACCTCCTTCTTTGATGGCCCCGTTCTTTCCACTGGGATCTCATTCGCAGAGATCTTTCATTTAGGTCTTTTTTTTTTTCCCAGAGTGTCTTGGTTTTCCATGCCTAAAATACTCTCATAGGCTTTTTAGCCAGATCCGAGTGCCTTAAGGGCTGATTCTGAGGCCAGAGTGCTGTTTAGGGCATCTGCCATTCTATGAGTCTGCTATGTCTCCCACTTCCCATGTTGGATCGTTCTCTCCCTTTTTAATTGTTTCAGTTATTATTAGCAGACACTAGTCTTGTTTATGTGATCCCTTTGACACATAATCCTATCTTTATGATCAATTATGAACTTAAACTAATCACTTAACTAATAAGATCGCATTGGTACATGACACCTTAATGGGATTTGGAATCCCATGGCATGTTTCTAGCTCTACCATTAGGGGTAAGTCCGAGCGAGCATGTGCCCAAGTGTACATCTCCTCCCTCTCTTATTCCAACTCTTATATTTAAAGGGAACAATTTTCAGTTAAATTTAAACACCTAAGAATAATTGTGTGTTAATTACAGAGTTCAACCAATGGTATTAAGTAGAAAAAGAAAATACTAAAAGGAATAAAATAGTAAGCTGTTCATCAACAGTCAAAACAAGGGCTGATCAAGTCACTGTTTCTCATAGTGTCCATTTCGTTTCTATAGGTTTCCTTTTAGGTGCTCGGTTAGTTGTCACCGATCAGGGAGAACATATGATATTTGTCCCTTTGGGACTGGCTTATTTCACTCAGCATGATGTTTTCCAGATTCCTCCATCTTGTTGCAAATGACTGGGTTTCGTTGTTTCTTACTGCTGTATAGTATTCTATGGAGTACATGTCCCATAATTTCTTTATCCAGTCTACTGTTGATGGGCATTTGGGTTGGTTCCAGGTCTTAGTTATTGTGAATTCAGCTGCAATAAACACTAAGGTGCAGACAGCTTTTTTGTTTGCCAATTTAATTTCCTTTGGGTAAATTCCAAGGAGTGGGATGGCTGGGTTGTATGGTAGGGTTATATTCAGGTTTCTGAGGAATCTCCAGACTGACTTCCATAGTGGCTTTACCAGTTTGCATTCCCACCAACAGTGGGTTAGTGTCCCTTTTACCCCACATCCTCTCCAGCATCTCTTGTTGGTAGATTTCTGAATGTGAGCCATTCTCACCGGGGTGAGGTAAAACCTCATTGTGGTTTTGATTTGCATTTCCCTGATGGCTAGTGATCCTGAACAATTTTTCATGTGTCTGTTGGCCATTTGGATTTCCTCTTTTGAAAAATGTCTATTGAGGTCCTTGGCCCATCTCTTAAGTGGGTTGTTTGTTTTGTTGTTGTGGAGTTTCTTGATCTCTCTGTAGATTCTGGTTATTAATCCTTTATCTGTTGCATAGTTTGCAAATATTTTTTCCCATACTGTTGGTTGCCTCTTCACTTTCCTGACTGTTTCTTTTGCCGTACAGAAACTTCTCAATTTGATGCAATCTCAATTGTTAATTCTGGTTTTGACTGCCTGTGTCTGGCTCCATTTCTAACTCTGCTCCCTGCTAATGTGCATCCTGGAAGGCAGCAGGTAATGGATCAAGTAGTTAGGTCCCTGCTTACCACGTGGGAGACCTTGATTGAGTTCTTGCCTGCCACCTTGCCCAGCCTGCCTGTTGCAGGCATTTAAGAAATGAACCAGTAGATGGAAGATCTTTCTTTGTCTGCCTTCCCGAAATAAATACAAAAATTTTAGGGACTGGCCTCATGGCACAGCATGTTCAGCCTCTGCCTGTGATGCCAGTATCCCATAAAAAAGATCATTTTGTGTCCCAGCTGCTCCACTTCCTATCTAGCTCCTTGTTAATGCAACTGGAGAAGCAGCAGAAGATGGCCCAAGTGCTTGGGCCCCTGCCACCCATGTAGCCCTGCCACCCATGTGGGAGACCCAAATGGAGTTCCAGGCTCCTGGCTTTCATCTGGCCCACCCCAACCATTGTAGTTATTTGGGAAGTGAACCAGCAGATAAAGATTTCTCTTTCTCTATTTGTCTCTCATCTCTCCTTCTAACTCTGCCTTTCAAATAAATAAATCTTTAAACAAGTTTTAAAAATAATTATGATTTTTTGGGCCGGCGCAGAGGCTTAACAGGCTAATCCTCCGCCTTGCGGCGCCGGCACACCGGGTTCTAGTCCCTGTTGGGGCGCCGGATTCTATCCCTGTTGCCCCTCTTCCAAGCCAGCTCTCTGCTATGGCCTGGGAGTGCAGTGGAGGATGGCCCAAGTGCTTGGGCCCTGCATCCGCATGGGAGACCAGGAGAAGCACCTGGCTCCTGGCTTCGGATCAGCGCAATGCGCCGGCCGCAGCAGCCATTGGAGGGTGAACCAACGGCAAAAAGGAAGACCTCTCTCTGTCTCTCTCACTATCCACTCTGCCTGCCAAAAGAAATAATAAAATAATTATGATTTTTTGAGCACCTACTCAATGTTCAACAATGTACCACCTATTGTAGGGAACATAGTGCTCTCAAGGAGCCTAGTAGACTAAACTGCCATAGCAATTAAACCTAAATATGTAATGGTTCAAGGCAACAGAGGGTCAATTCTTCCTCATTTAGTAACCTGGAGTAAGTATTCTGGTCAACAGATAGCCATTCTACTTTCAACATGTGGTTTACAATGTTGATTCCTAATTGGAGGCAAATGAATACATGTATGGAGATTCTATGGACAAGTCCTAGATTGATACATGTAACTTCTGCTACCCTTCCATTGGAGATAACCAAATGGCTTAACCTAATTTCAAGAGGGACTGAGAATTGTAGACCAGCTATGTGTCCACTCAAAGGGAAGAACAGAGATTAATAGACAGTTATGAGTCTGCAGTTGATGTAGGATGTGTGGGGGAGTGAGGGAAAATATGAGACAAAATGTCTTTATGCATGAGGGAGCAGTTAGTGGAAAAGCTAGGGGGACATATTCAGTCCTGCTATTGCAGGAAAGTCTCACTGTGTTTGCATAGCTTCCAGTTTATTATAATCCTACTGTTCTTTAATTCATTAAAACCATTCATTTCCAAAGGGATCACAGAATCTAATACTAAAGCAGATGGCTCATCCCACTCCTTGGAATTTACCCAAAGGAAATTAAATTGGCAAACAAAAAAGCCGTCTGCACAGTAATATTTATTGCAGCTCAATTCACAATAGCTAAGACCTGGAACCAACCCAAATGCCCATCAACAGTAGACTGGATAAAGAAATTATGGGACATGTACTCTATAGAATACTATACAGCAGTCAAAAACAATGAAATCCGGTCATTTGTAACAAGATGGAGGAATCTGGAAAACATCATGCTGAGTGAATTAAGCCAGTCCCAAAGAGACAAATATCATTTGTTTTCCCTGATCGGCGACAACTGAGCACCAAAGGGGAAACCTGTTGAAGTGAAATGGACACTATAAGAAACAATGACCTGATCAGCTCTTGTCCTGACTCTAGATGTACAATGTAATACTTTATCCTTTTTAGTATTTGTTGTTGTTGTTGTTGTTGTTCTAGTACTAGTGGTTGAACTCTGTAATTAACACACAATTATTCTTAGGTGTTTAAATTTTAACTGAAAAGTGATCCCTGTTAAATATAAGAGTGGGAAAAAGAGAGGGAGGAGATGTACAATTTGGGGCATGCTCAATCGGACTTGCCCCAAATGGTGGAGTTAGAAACGTGCCAGGGGATTCCAATACAATCCCATCAAGGTGGCATGTACCAATGCCATCTCACTAGTCCAAGTGATCATCTTCAGTTCACAATTGATCACACTGATAGGTCTAAGAGTCAAAGGGATCACATAAACAAGACTAGTGTCTGCTAATAATAACTGATAGAACCAAAAAGGGAGAGAAGGATCCAACATGGGAAGGGGGAGACACAGTAGACTCATAGAATGGCAGATGTCCTAAATAACACTCTGGCCTCAGAATCAGCCATTAAGGCATTCTGATCTGGCTGAAGAGCCCATGAGAGTATTGTAGGCATGGAAAGCCAAGATACCATGGAAAAGAAAAAAAAAAGAAGACCTAAATGAAAGATCTCTGTGAGTGAGATCCCAGTGGAAAGAACGGGGCCATCAAAGAAGGAGGTACCTTTCTCTGAAGGGAGGAGAGAACTTCCACTTTGACTATGACCCTGTTGGAATAAGAGCGAAGTCGGCCAACCCTAAAGGCTTCCATAGCCTTGGCAACTCATGACTAGAGCCTAGGGAGATTACTGACACCATAAACAAGAGGTTCAAATTGTTAAATCAACAACAGGAGTCACTGTGTACTTCCGTCTCATGTGGGATCTGTCCTTAATGTGCTGTCCAATGTGAAGTAATGCTATAACTATTACTGAAACAGTATATTTACACCTTGTGTTTCTGTGTGGGTGCAAACTGATGAAATCTTTACTTAGTATATACTGAATTGATCTTCTGTATATAAAGATAATTGAAAATAAAAAAAACCTTGGTGTTAAATTGGAAATTGCATAGAAAATTAATCAATTCTTAAAAAAAATCATGTAGGATCTCTGTTCTTAATGTGCTGTACATTGTTATTTAATGCTATAACTATTACTGAAACAGTATTTTTACACCTTGTGTTTCTGTGTGGGGACAAACTGTTGAAATCTTTACTTAATATATACTAAACTGATCTTCTGTATATAAAGAGAATTGAAAATGAATCTTGATGTGAATGGAAGGGGAGAGAGAGCGGGAAAAGGGAGGGTTGCAGGTGGGAGGGAAGTTATGGGGGGGAAAGCCATTGTAATCCATAAGCTGTGCTTTGGAAATTTATATTCATTAAATAATAGTTTAAAAAAAAAGCAGATGGCTTCCTAAATGTCAGGCAAAATTTGTATTTTCTTTTTCTTTTTTTTTTTTTCAGTTTAAGATCTGGGTGGCCTTAAAAGACTTAGCCTCTGTGTGTTCTCTCTCTCCTCCTACATTCCCTAAAGCTATCTTGTTTGCTTCCTATAGTTCTAGGGGCGAGAGGATGGAAGTACACCTGCATGGTGTACTGGTCCCCTGCACAAGTGGAGAAAAGTCAATTCAAAGAGAACACACGTACACATACACACATACAGAATAGACTCTGCAGCTAAAAAAAAGCTTATTTTCAAGCCTGCATCACAGATCTGATAATTATATGTTGGTGGAAAAGAATTAAAAACAAACAAACTAGCAATCAAGTGGTCCTAGGTACAAGTAGAACTTCCTGAAATAAATTGAAAATCTTTTCCTGGATGCAGCAGTTTAATGATGTACCCCTTGGGAGAGGTTCTCATGCTAGTGTGATGATTCAGAGTCTTCAGTCCTCTGAGTCTACAATTACTGATCTCTGTGAAGTGCACAAACCTGTCCATGTGTGTGTATTTGTGTGTGTGTATACATTTAAGCATTGCCCTCTCTCCTCCAACCCCCTACACACATTCACCACACCACCCTTTGACTATCCTGATGAATGTACGAATACCTTCTGTGAGAACTGACCACATACAAAGCTTGGTCAGATTGAGGCAGCTCACAGAATGAGGTTTGGGAGGGAAGCAGATATAAAAGTGACAAGTATGGAAGTAGAGACACAGACACCACCCTTATAGAAATGTTGATTCAAATTCCATTAAACCATTAGAGATTCATTCTTTGGGCCTAGAAAGCATTCTAGTGTGTAATAGACTTACTAAATGCCCATGGGAACAATAAGACTTTTAAATGTGCCTTCTAATATTATCTATTATAAGAAATAAACTGAAAAAGCAACAAGAGACAAGGCCCTATAAAAGGAAAATCAAGCTAGGCATCAAAGAAAAGAAAGAGCAAAAGTAGGATAATGGGAGTGAGAAAGCAGGATAATTTTTTAAAGAAAAGCATCTGAGAAGATTGAGTTCTAAATCCTGACCACAATGTTGAATTCTAAATCCTGCCCATGACACAACATAAACTAAATTAAACAAAGAGGAAATTGGTAATAGAATTTCTGAAAGAAGGAACTTATTTTTGATTATGGGGAAAAAAACACATGTCTTGAAATGCCTGAGTATTTTAAAATTAGTGAGATTTTATTTAAAGTTTCTTAAGTCTGTCATTTCTATTAAAATATTTTCAAAATGATCAAGAGAGTAGAGCTTAATGACTCCTCATCTCACTTTCTTAGGAATATACAAGATAGACATCTTCGTTTACATGCCATGACCTGAAAAACCCTAAGGAGACATCTTGCTGCCAATGTCTTCTCTACCCTTGTTAAAAGACAGTGCATACTATATTATTCTTGGAAGGCAAAGATCATGACCATAATTAAGGAAATGTTCTGAAGAACCCAGAGTCTTTTTGGATGTTGTTTGTTAGTAATCAACTGTGCACGCTGCTTCATGTCATACTGTTGGCTTATTTTCTCTCTTTGTTTATTATTTCTTTTCCTCTAGAGAGTTTAATTTTAGAATCTATTGAAATTAGAGAGTTCAGTGGAATTGGTTGTAATGAAAATAGCTTTGATATAAAAAAGAAACTCAAGAACAAGAAAACACTTTATCCTTGTTGTAGCAAACCTATGGCTTCTTAGGAAACAGAAACATTTTATCTAATTAACCCTTACAAATCCTTAAGAGTTAATCTGTGGGGTTGGTTATTCTTGTTGACTGAGAAATTAAATGGCTCAAGACACTTCACAAAGCCTATCAAAGAGGGTATGCAAATTCTTTGAGAACAGATCTTCCCTAGAGTTTTTTTTTTTAATATTTGCTTATTTATTTATTTGAAAGTCAGAGTTTCACAGAGAGAGAAGGAGAGGCAAATAGAGAGAGAGGTCTTCCATTCGCTGGTTCACTCCCCAGATGGCTGCAATGGCTGGAGCTACGCCAATCCGAAGCCAGGAGCCAGGAGCTTCTTTGGGGTCTCCCATGTAGGTGCAGGGGCCCAAGGACTTGGGCCATCTTCTACTGTTTTCAGGCCGTAGCAGAGAGCTGGATCAGAAGCGAGCAGCTGGGTCATGAACCAACGCCCATATGGGATGCCAGCAGCACAGGGGGCAGCTTACTAGGCCACAGCGCGGGCCCCAAGACATTGTTCTTCAACTATCAACTCAATGACCTATCTACTTCAACCAAATGAACTTTCCTTTGTCTTTGATTTGCTTTTCTATTAAGCTTGTGACGTATCACTTCAACCTTCTTTTGCCAATATCCTTAACTGCTGTGTTTTGTGGCCAAATACTTGCTCAGTGAAGTCATCCATATAAAAGTGCATTTAACCACACATATGCATTATACTGTTAAAATTGTTCTCCTTAGTTTCTTTTGTCTGCATAATGAACCAAACACTGAGAAAGATATGATAATACATATTAGCAGATTTGCTCATTTTTATGTTTCTATATTTTAAGACAAAGATATTGGAAGCATATAAGTTTAGACTTATAATTTAGGCAGGTTTCATACTCATTATTTATTTTCCCCTAAACAGTACGATATATAAGTTTTATTATTTTTTAAAGATTTATTTATTTATTTGAAAGGCAGAGATAGGAGGGGGGGGATCCTCCATCTGCTGGTTTACTCCCCAGATGGCTGCAATGGCTGGGGTTGAGCTAGGCTGAAGCCAGGAGTCTGGAGCTTTATCTGGGTAGCCCATGTGGGTACAGGGTCCTAAGCACTTGGGCTATCCTAGACTGCTTGCCCAGGCACATTAGCAGGGAGCTGGATTGGAAAGTAGGGCAGCTGGGACTTGATCCATTGCTCATATGAGATGCTGCCACTGCAGGCTGTGGCTTTTACCTCCTATACCACAGTGCTGGCCCCACAGATATTTTGTAGTAGGTCATTTCAATTCTCTTGTCTCTTTTATTCTATGTTTATTTTCTTAGAAATTGTCCTGATTTTATAATTAATATGCCATTTTAAGACAATCTAGTTCAGATTAAAAGCAACTTAATTTCAACATTATACCAAACTTTGCTCTAATCTAGCTCTTTGGTCTGTCATTGTCACACAAGTTACATCTTTATAACCTTATATGCCCATCAACACAGTTTCTTAATTTGTTGCTTTATATTAGTATCTTTCAAATCAGATCAGAGAAGAAAAGAGTTATAAATAGAAATATGCTTACATTGACTTTGACTTACCTATGCATTTACCTTTAATGGTGTTCTCTATTTCTTCATGTATACTCAAGTTACTATCTAGAGTTCCTTCATTTCATGTTAAAGGACTACCTTTCAGTATTTCTCATACAGTGGGCCTGCTGGTGATAAATTATCTTTTGTTTATTTTAGAATATCTTGATTTTTCCTTAATTTTTGAAAAATAATTTTGTTAGTTACAGAACTATCATTTTAGTCTTTTTCTTTCAGTATTTTGAATGTTGTCCTACTGTCCTATGGCTTCTATTTTTTCTGAGGAGAAATTAGTTGCTAATCCTATTGAAGGGGCCGGTATCATGGTGTAGCGAGTAAAGCCACTGCCTGTGGTGCTGGCATCCCATATGGGTGCCGGTTCCAGTGCTGGCTGCTCTACTTCCCATCCAGCTCCCCGCTAGTGGTCTGGGAAAGCAGTGGAAGATGGCCTAAATGTTTAGGCCCCTTTTACACACATGGGAGACCTGGAAGAAGCTCCTGGCTGCTGGCTTTGACCTGGCCCAGCCCTGGCCATTGTGGCTATCTGGGGAGTAAACCAGCAGATGAAGATCTCTCTGCCTCTAACTCTCTCTATCTCTGTAACTCTTTCAAACAAATAAATAAATTTTTAAAAAAATCTTATTGAGGATTCCTTGTCATTTTCCTCTTTCAGCTTCAAGTTTCTGTCTTTTGACAATTTGACTATGATTTATCTTGGTGTACATCTCTGAGTTAATACTACTTGGAATTTGTTGAGCTTCTTACATTTGTAGATTGTTTTCAACAAATTTGGAAGTTTTCAGCCATTATTTCTGCAAATATTCATAAAGGCCCTCTCTCTCTTTACTTTCTTACTGTAACTCCTACAGTGTCTAATGCTGCTATGCTTGATAGTGTCCCACACGTCCTTTTTCATTTCTTTCTGTTCCTCCAGCTAGATCAGTTCAATTGTCTGGCCTTCAGGTTCACTGAATATTTCTTCTGTGAGCTTGAATATGCTTTTTGACTCTCCCTACCTTATTAAATTATACCTGCCACCTGCAAAATTTCTATTTGGTGAATATCATTCTAATAACTTTTTAAATTGTTGAGACATGGTTTCCTTGAGTTTTTTCAAATAATTACTTATTTATAGGTTTTGCATAGCAGGTCATATAACTGGGCTTCCTGAGGAATTGCTTCTATTGACATTTTTTTTCTTGTGTTTGCACCACACTTTTGCAATTATTTACATGTCTGTTTTGGTGAAAATTGGACATCTTGAGAAATATAACTTGGCAACTATGGAAATCAGTTCTCCCTCTGCAGGAGAGAGTTTGTTGTTTCTATTTGCTTAGCGACTTCCCTGAACTAATTCTTTAAAATCTGTATGCTTTATTGTGTTCAGCCACTGAAACCTCTGCTTACAAAGTTGAGTGGTGTGCAAGTAAGCAAACAAAAATTACTTTAAAGTCTTTAAGTCAGTAAGTCTCCCATCTTTTGCTGGGGGTTCTGTCTTTAAGTTGGGCCATGGACTTTATGCTATGGCAGTTTACAATTCTGCTGCAGCTTTCATTTCTTGCTTGTGCAGATCTTCAGGGTCATACAGAGGTGAGAAATGCAGCCTCCAGTCTTTCCTGGGTATGCACCTAACCCCGCACTTGTGGTATCACCAATCTTGACTTTCCAGGAATACACCTCAACTTGAAAAAGTTTGCTATGGAAACTTTATTCCCCAGATTTTTAAGTTTTGGGGCCCTCTGCTTGTTTGACTCAATTGTCACTGCCACTCATAGCAAACTGTGATGTCAAACAATTGCCTCTGGCTTGCATTTTAATGAGAAATATCCTGGGGACAGGCCTTTCCTCACTCACCAAGTCATGAAGCAGATCAAATGGAGATCAATTCTAATCATAAAGTTTCTCCATGGAATGGCCAGAAAGGTCATTCTTTTGGAAGTTCCAAACCCATTCTGCCACCTTTGTGTGCCTGTGAGATTTCACATACTTACAGGTACATATGATTCTTAGACTGTTGGTTTTCAAAGCTATTAGAGAGCTAAGAAGAAGACAGCAATAGTGCAAATGAAAACCTCATAATCCTCACTATTAATGAAATTCAGCCATTTTTCTTAAATAACTGTTAGACTGTTGTAGCCTTTGGTTAATTTCCAGAGTTGCAAGTTAACTTTGATGATTTTTGCCAGTGATATTGCCTTTATGAAAGGCATGGATTTTTGGAGGCTCTTCTCCACCAACACAGATTTTAAAAGATTTATGTGAAAGGCAGAGTTACAGACAGAAAGAGGGAGAGGGAGAGATGGAGGGGGGAGGGAGATCTTCCATTCCCTGGTTTACTCCCCAAATATCTACAATGGCTGGGATTGGGCCCAGTGGAAGCCAGGAGCAAAGGAGCTTCATGAGGGTACAGGGGCCCAAGGACTTGGGCCATCTTCTGCTCTTGTCCCTGGTGCATCATCAGGGAACTGGATAAGAAGTGGATCAAATGGGCGCTTATATGGGTTGCCAGCATTGCAGGCAGTGGTTTAACCTGCTGTGCCATAATGCCAGCTCCAGTATCCATTTTTTTTTAAGAGCACTTCCCCCTCCTATTTCATTATACTGTTTTTAGTATTTTAATGGTTACTCTAGGCATTTTTCAAGCATAAAGTTAGTTATCTTCCCTTTTCCTGAAAAGATAAATCTCATGGAACCTTAATTCAAATCACTCCTCCCTCACAAAGTATGTAAACTTGTTCTGGTATTTGAGTTTTATCTTATGCTTTCTTAAATGCCTCAAATTAACAATTGTTGGGGCCAGCATTGTGGCACAGCAGCTAAAGCTGCGGCCTGCAACACTGGCATCCTATATGGGTACCAGTTCCAGTCCCAGCTGCTCCACTTCCCATTCACCTTCCTGCTAATGGCCTGAAAAAGCAGTGGAAGATGGCCCAAGTGTTTGGGCCCCTGCACCCTAGTGGGAGACTTAGAAGAAGCTTCTGGCTCCTGGTTTTGGCCTGGCCCAGTCCCAGCCAATGTGGCCATCTGAGGAGTAAACCAGTGAATGGAAGATTTCTCTGTCTCTCCCTCTCTCTCTGTAACCCCAACTTTAAAATAAATCTTTAAAAATATTAGCAATTATCTTCACTTAACATGAAGACAGCCAATGTTTGTTTCGATTTACTCACATGCTTACCCACACCCTCACTCAGTTTTTCCATCTCAATAACCTCAGGCCTTTTTCCCTCGGACAAAAGTGCTTCCTTTAAAATTTTTATGAGATTCTATGAGTTATAAATAACAATGGTTTTAAAGTGCTATGAATACCACAATATAAAGGGACTTGGATGAAAGCACAAAATGTGTGCTTATGA
Source organism: Lepus europaeus (assembly GCF_033115175.1). Lineage (NCBI taxonomy): Eukaryota > Metazoa > Chordata > Mammalia > Lagomorpha > Leporidae > Lepus > Lepus europaeus. The sequence goes on from NC_084850.1 coordinate 56,282,994, forward strand.
AATTTGGGCCCGATAACTGTGATAAATTGCTAGTATGCTAGGTTACAAAATTAAGATTCAAAAATTTTCTGGAAAGATATAACAAATAACAAGACTGAGTATATTGAAAAAACTATAAAGGTTAAAGAACTAAACTGTACAAATCAAACACAATATAGGAATATCTAACTCAACAGCAGTTCATATATAAAACACCTAAGGGAGACTTCCAAAGATTCTGTCAATGGTGGAAAACTAGTAAAAGCTACTGGCTCCCTCCCCCAAATTAATCTTAGAGAAACTTTATAAAGGACACACAGGTCTCAAGATGTAATAAACTATTCTTGAAACCTGGCTATTAAGACATAAATGTATGTAAGACAGAGGGTGGCAGCATGGCGCAAAAGTTAGCTCGAAGGAGCAATGAGAATGGCTAGGAAAAAATAGTTTACATTTTGGTTTTGACTTTACACTGCATTTTCTTGGGACACTTGACATTACAGTAATGAGAGTAGGTGTAACATGACCATAAAGCTAATATCATATTAGCTAACTGAAATTTAGGATATTTAAAAATCACAAGCAGGGCTATGCCTTTGACTCAGTGGTTAAGATGCCACTTAGAATCTCTGCATCCCATGCTGGAGAACCTGGGTTCATGTTCTGGCTCTGCTTCCAGTTCCAGCTTTCTGCTAACGTGCATCCTAGGAGGCAGCAGGTGAAGTCTCAAGTACTTGGGTCTCTGCCACCCAGACTGAGTCCCTAGCTCCTAACTTCGACCTGCCAAATTTGGTGAGCTGGGAAGAGGAGTTGAAGGAATCATTTCATACAGTTTTCTGGAGATACTAAATTTATTTATTCGTAACTCAAATTTATACTAAGCTTCTACTAGTTACAAGGTAATGTGTGTTAGCTGCTAAAGATACAGTAATAAAATTAAGACCTATTAAGATACCAGCCCTAAAGAACCTTATAATCTTGTGGGAAAGTGTTATAAACATGTAAACTGTCACACTGAGAAGTACAATCAAAGGAACAGACTGATGTGTTATAAAATAGGAGAGAACTCTTGAGCACGAGAATTTCAAGCTGAATGATATAAAGCAAGAAGTGTGACAATTCAAATTAAGAGAGAAACAAGGGGCCAGTGCTGTGGTGAAGTGGGTTAAGGGGCTGTTTGCAGTGCCAGCATCCCATATCAGCAAACAGTTCTAATCCCAGTTGCTCCACTTCTGATCCAGCTCCCTGCTGATGGCCTGGGAAAACAGCAGAGGATGGCCCAAGTCCTTGGGCCCCTGAATTCATATCAGAGACCCCAAAGAATCTCCTGGCTTTGGCCATTTGGAGAGTTAACCAGCAGATGGGATCTCTCTCTCTCTCTCTCTCTCTCTAGCTCTTCCTTTCAAATAAATAAAATAAATCTTAAAAAGAAAGATACACGACTCCTATACATTGATGAAGTCAGTTTTTGAGGCCCATATGGCAGCAGCATGGTGAGCTGGGAGAGATTAAGTACAGTTGAAGTTGGAATGGTAAACCAGGGTCTTTTTTTTTTTTTAACAGACAGAGTGGATAGTGAGAGAGAGAGAGAGAGACAGAGAGAAAAACCAGGGTCATTTTAAAGTGAGAGTTTCAAGCAAAGGGATTACATGACAGTTTATATCATTAACAGGTTAAGTTTTCTGTGTGGAATACGGGTTGGAGAAGAACTGTGAAAGTAAGGCCACATAGGAGACCACTGCAGCAGTCCAGGTAGAAGCTAAAATAAAAGTGCTAAGACTATAGATTAGTGGTTCTCAATTTGACTGCGTATGGGAATAAACTAGGAAATTTTTGAAAGTACTGAAATTCTGAGGCCGGCACTGTGGCGTAGTGGGTAAAGCCATCACCTGAAACACTTGCAACCCATATGAGTGTTATTTCAAGCTCTAGCTGCTCCACTTCCAATCTAGCTTCCTACTAATATGCCTGGGAAAGCAGCTGAAGATGGCCCAAAGAACATGGGTCCCTGCCATCCTAGTGGGAGACCCAGGTGGGATTCTAGCCTCCCTAGCTTCAGCCAGGGTTGCATCCATTTGGGGAGTGAAGCAGTGGATGGAACTTTCTCTCTCTCTCTCTCTCTCTCTCTCTCTGTCTTTCAAATAAATAATTAAAAAAAAATACTGAAGTCCCAGTTCCATCCCTGCAGTTGTGATTTAATTGGTCTGGAATTGGAATGAGCACTCTTCTGAAGCTCCCCCTATGTCTCTACATGCAGCCAGGGTTGAGAAGCATTGACACAGAAATGGGTGAGCTCTCCAACAAAGTGCACACAGATGAGAGGCACAAGAATGAAACATAAGGAGCAAAATTTCTCAAAAATGAGATTCACAAGCCATTGTACATCGTCAGCTTTGGAGTGCTGACTATAGGTATGGATTCCAAGGCTTCATCCAGAACTATTACATAAGAACCTACAATGATGAGGCCCCCAATTCTACACTTTAGCAAGCTTCTAAAATGATTTTAATGTATTTCTTAAAGATTTATCCATTTATTTGAGAGGTAGAGTTACAGAGAGAGGGAGAGATAGAGAGATCTTCCATCTGCTGATTCATTCCTCAAATGACTGCAACAGCCAGAACTGGGACGATCCAAAGCCAGGAGCCAGGAGCTTCTTCTGGGTCTCCCATACGGGTGCAGGAGCCCAAGCACTTGGGGCATCTTCTACTGCTTTCCCAGGCCATAGCAGAGAGCTGGATTGGAAGTGCAGCAGCCAGCACGTGAACTGGCACCCATATGGAGGCTTAACCAATTACACCACAGCACTGTCCCGATTTTAATGTATATTAAAGTTTGAAAGTTCTTTATAAGGGGGTGGAGGGACACCCTTTTTCTTCCAAGGGTCACTTGGATATTTATAACATCATTCATGGGCCATACTAAATCATCAACTTAAAAATTAGCCTGCTATACATTTACTGAGTTTTGAGTCCTGCCTGCAGTTGCCTTGGCAGGGCCAGACCCAAGGATTCTGCGGGCCTTATATGGACCATGGGTCAGATGTTCCCCACTCCTGATTCAGAAGTAGGGTAGGAGTAGCCAGAGGGATAAAGACACAAACTCATAAATTAGTGTCACAAAAACCTGAGAGAAGAGATTATTTCAAAGAGGAAGTGGTCAACTGTGATGAACCTGCTGAGAGGTCAAAAAGTTGAAAACAAAAAACTGACATTTCTGGCAATATGAAGTTCATGGTGATTTTGGTAAAAGCGATTTCAATGACAAAATGAAGTAGAAAAGTAAAATGGAGTGGGTTTCAGAATGGATGAGTGGTGATGAAGTGAAGTCAGTACATTTAGAGCATTCTTCTAAGATTTGAATTTGGGGGCCAACGCTGTGGCATAGAGGGCAGGGCCACTGCCTGCAGTGCCAGCACCCCATATGGGCACCAGTTTGTGTCCCAGCTGCTCCACTTCTGATCCAGCTCTCTGCTATGGCCTCAGAATGAAGCATCAGATGACCTAATTCCTTGGACCCCTGCACACATGTGGGAGACCCAGAGGAAGCTCCTGGCTCTTAGCTTCAGATCAGTGCAGCTCTCGCTGGTGCGGCCAATTGGGGAGTGAACCAGTGGATGGTCTTCCACTCCCCACATGGCTGTTAATGGCCAGAGCTGGGCCAGGATGAAGCCAGGAGCCAGGAGCTAGGAGCATCTTCTGGGTCTCCACATAGGTGCAGGACCCCAAGCACTTGGGCATTTCTCTGCTGCTTTCCTTGGGCACATCAGTAAGGAGCTAGATCAGAAGTAGAGCAGCTCGGAGTTGAATTGGTGTACATGTGGGATGCCAGTGTACCTGATACAGCACAGCATTGGCCTTGGAAATTTCTTTTTTTTAAACTTTTATTTAATAAATATAAATTTCCAAAGTACAACCTTTGGATTATAGTGGCTTTCCCTCCCATAACCTCCCTCCCACCCACAACCATCCCATCTCCTACTCCCTCTCGAATCCCATTCTTCATCAAGAATCATTTTCAATCATCTTTATATACAGAAGATCAACTTAGTACATACTAAGTAAAGATTTCAACAGTTTGCACCCACACAGACACACAAAGTTTGAAGTACTGTTTGAATACTAGTTTTACCGTTAATTCTCATAGTACAACACATTAAGGACAGAGATCCTACATGGGGAGCAAGTGTATAGTGACTCCTGTTGTTGATTTAACAATTGACACTCTTATTTATGACCTCAGTAATCACCTGAGGCTTTTGTCATGAGCTGCTAAGGCTATGGAAGCCTCTTGAGTTCACAAACTCCGACCTTATTTAGACAAGGCCATAATCCAAGTGGAAGTTCTCTCCTCCCTTCAGAGAAAGGTACCTCCTTCTTTGATGGCCCATTCTTTCCTGGAAATTTCTTAAAACAGTAGAAATAGACTTGCCATATGATCCAGCAATCCCACTACTGGGTATATACCCAAAAGACATGTATCACAGAGATATCTACACTATCATATTTATAGCAGCACTGTTCACAATAGCCAAAATTTTGAACCAATCAAGATGTACATCATCAGATAAATTGATAAGGAAAATATGGTATATATACACAATGGAATATTTTTCAGCTAAAAATAAGCATGGAATTCTACCATTTGCAGCAAAAAGGACACAACTAGAGGACATCATGTTGAGTGAAATAAGCCAGACCCAGAAAGACAAATAGTGCATGTTCTCCCATTTAAGTGGGAGCTAAAATTAAAAAAAGGAAGAAAAAAGAAACACCTGTGTGTATCAGAATTGCGGCAAATATAGTTTTGTAAAGCTTTGTTTACCTTTGTCAAGCCAATCATTAAGAATGTTATACTGCTATAGTTTTAATGATCTCTGGTTACTTTAAAATGTACTATATATGGGTGAAATGGTCATTTTTCCATTCAATTATTGTTTATAGCCATTGTCTATATTTCTACTAAACTAGGGTCTTTCTGCACTTTACTTGTTAAACTTCTTATTTGGTGAAGTATTAAAAATCCTTACTGTAATGTAATTTTAAAACATATTATGTTTAAAAAAAGAAGGGAGAAGGAAAGAGGGTGGGAGAGAGAGAGGAGGAGGGAGAGGGGGAGAAGGGATATCATTATGTTCTTAAAATTTTATCTACAAATCACATTGACTCGGTTAAGAAAACTAAATTTTTTTAAAAAAATAAACATGCATCAAGGTTTAGGATACAGAGATTATAGATCTTCTTGGGATTAGGGTATGAGTTTGACTTTTCTCCATTGAGGCAAGTCCTGCATCTCTAAAAGTAAAGGAAGAAATGGGAGACAATCAAAGCAAATCTGGTAATTTTTGTTTCTTATCACGTTCCTGCCTCATTTAAGGAGCTAGAAACTACACTGAACCAGAAAATAAGGATCAGAGTAAAAACTGGTAGCAAAAATTGGTTTCTGAGTTGGCCAACATGAAGATCAAATAGTAAGGCCTCCTGGAAAAGTAGTAAAATGGGAATCTGGGAAATGAGCTTGAAACTCATCTCTGTTGTTAATTACCACATCTGTGCAATTTAGTCATTCCCTCTATAAAGTGAGGCTTTGAGGCCAGATAATGTTTCTCTTATATGGACTTCAAGCCACCTACACTGTACTCATGTAGAGGTACTCAAGACAAATACAAGCTGTTGGACCATACCACAGAGCTATGAGATTTGTATGCATTGACCAGACTATCAAAATTCATTTTTCAACACTTCTCTGTGAACCTGTGTATGCACTTTGAAGTCAAGTATTGAATAAATAAGATATTGAATTTTTAAAAAATGGATAAAAGACCTGAACACACATTTCTCGAAGGAAGACATACCAATGGCCAACAGGTATATGAAAAAATGCTCAACAACACTACTCATCAGGGAAATGCAAATAAAAGCCACAATGAGCTGTCAACTCACATTTCTTAGGATGGCTATTATCAAAAAGACAAAAGATAAATACTGGTAAGGATATCGAGAAAAGGGAATTTGTGCAGACTAAAGGTGAGAATGTAAATTGGTATAGCCATTGTGGAGAATGGAAAACAAAACAAACAAACAAACAAAAACACTGCATGAGACTCATAGAATGACAGATGTCCTAAATAGCACTCTGGCCTCAGAATCAGCCCTTAAGGCATTCGGATCTGGCTCAAGAGCCTATGAGAGTATTTTAGGCATGGAAAGCCAAGACACGCGGGGAAAAAAAAAGATGAGGAAGAAGAAGACCTAAATGAAGGATCTCAGCGAGTGTGATCCCAGTGGAAAGAACGGGGCCATCAAAGTAGGAGGTAACTTTCTCTGAAGGGAGGAGAGAACTTCCACTTTGACTATGGCCTTGTCAGAATAGGATCGAAGTCGGCGAACCCTAAAGGCTTCCATAGCCTCGGCAACTCATGGCTAGAGCCTAGGGAGATTACTGGTGCCATAAACAAGAGTGTTAAATTGTTAAATCAACATCAGGAGTCACTGTGTACTTGCGTCCCATGTGGGACCTGTCCTTAATAGGTTGTCAAAGGTGAAGTAATGATATAGCTAGTACTGAAACAGTATTTTTACACTTTGTGGTTATGTGTGGGTGCAAACTGATAAAAGCTTTGCTTAGTATATACTGAAGCGATCTTCTGTATATAAAGATAATTGAAAATGAAAAAAAAAAGAAACCCTTGGTTTTAAATTGGAAATTACATAGAAAAATAATCAATATTTTTAAAAAAAAAAGTATCTTGCAGAATCTCGGTCATTAATGTGATGTACACTGTTATTCGATGCTATAACTAGTACTCCAACAGTATTTTTTCACTTTGTGTTGCTATGGGTGGACAAACTGTTGAAATCTATATATATACTAAACTGATTTTCTATATATAAAGAGAATTCAAAATGAATCTTGATGGGAATGGAAGGGGAGAGCGAGTGGGAGGGGGGAGGGTTGCGGGTGAGGGGGAAGTTGTTGGGGGGGAAGCCTTTGTAATCCATGAGCTGTACTTTGGAAATTTATATTCACTAAATAAAAAAAAAAAACACTGCATGATCCAGCAATCCCCGTTCTAGGTACACATACTCGAGGAAAATGAAATCAGTATTTTAAAGAGATATCTGCACTCCCATGTTCAGTCCAACATTATTCACAATAGTCAAAGAAGCAAATTGACCTAAGTGATATCAACAGATGCAGGGATAAAGGCGGTGTATGCAGACACATGGAAATATTATTCAGCCTTAAGAAAAGAGAAAGTTTGTCATTCCTGAAATATGGATGAACCAGGAGGATATTATGCTAACTGAAATAAATCAGGCACAGAAAAACAAATATTGGGGGCCAGTGTTGTGGTGCAGTGCAGGTTAACCCACTGCCTGTGATGCTGGCATCCCATATGGGCACCAATTTGAGTCCCAGTTACTCCACTTCTAATCCAGTTCCCCACTAATGTGCTCAGGAAAGCAGAAGACGATGGCCCAAGTCCTTGGGTGCCTGCAGCTACTTGGGAGACACAGATGGAGTTCCATGCTCCTGGCTTCACCTTGCTTCAGCCTTGGCCACTGCGGCCATTTTGGAATGGGAAGATCTCCCTCTCTCTCTCTCTGTAACTTTGCCTTTCAAATAAATAAACAAATCAATATTTTTTAAAAGAAGACAATCACTGAATGACCTCAATTACATGTAGAATCTAAAACAGTCAAACTCATATGCAGAGGGGGCTGGCGCTGTGGCGCAGCGGGTTAAAGCCCTGGCTTGAAGCGCTGGCATCTCATGTGGGCGCCTGGTTCTAGTCCTGGTTGCTCCTCTTTCAGTCCAGCTCTCTGCTATGGCCTGGGATAGCAGTAGAAGATGGCCCAGGTGCTTCAGCCCCTGCACCCACGTGGGAGACTGGAAGAAGCTCCTGGCTTCAGATCTGCGCAGCTCCAGCCATTGCAGCCATCTGGGAGTGAACCAGCAGAAGGAAGACCTCTCTGTCTCCTCCTATCTCTGTAACTCTTTCAAATAAAATTAAATAAATCTTTAAAAAAAACCTCATATGTAGAGTGTAAAATAGTGGTTGCTATATTCTGAGTATTTGTTTCTGCCTAAAATTCATATTTTGGAACCTAATCCATGACGTGACAGCTCTAAAAGGTGTGATTGCTGAGAGGTGACTGGGTTATGAGGATGAAGCCAGCAGAAAAGGAATTAGTTCCCTTATAAAAGAGGCTCATGGGTAGGCGTTGTGGCACAGAATAAAGAGCTGCCACTTGCAGTGCTAGAGTCCCATATCAGAATGCTAGTTCAAGTCCCAGCTTCTTCGCTTCAAATCCAGCTCTCTGTTAATGCACCTGGGAAGGCAGTGGAAGATGGCCTAAATACTTGTGCTCTTGTCACCCACATAGGAGACCCAGATGGAGTTCCAGGCTACTGGTTTTGGATTGGCCCAGCCCCTGCTGTTGTGACCATTTGGGGAGTGAACCAGAGGAAGGAAGATCTCTTTTTCTCCTTCTCTGTCACTCTGCCTTTCAAAGAAATAAGATTTTTTTTAAAGAGGCTCAAAGGAATTTGTCCCTTCTGTCACGTGAGGACACACTGACAAGGCACCACCTTTCAGGTAGAAAGCATGCCATTACCAGATACTGAAACTGCCTGCACCTTGCTCTTGGAATTCTCAGCCTCCACAACTGTGAAAACTAAATTTCTATTTAAAAGTTGCCAACTTTATGGTATTCTGTTATAAAAGAACGAATGGACTAACACAGTTGTTGCCAGGAAGTAGAGGTGGGGGAAATAGGAAGATGCTGGTCAAAGGTACAAACTCTCAGTTGTGCAGGATGAATAAGTTCTAGAGATATAATGTACAACATGGTGACTGTAACTAATAACACTACATTGTATATATGAAACTTGCCAAGACAGATATCTTATGTCCTTAACACAAAAAATAGGTAATACGGTGTTGTGATGGGTATATTAGCTTGATCATAGTCATATCACAATATAGACATTTATCAAAACATCACATTGTACACCTTAAATTTACACAAATTTTGTCGATTATGCTTCAATAAAGTCGGAGAAAAGTGAAATGCGAACAAATAAATAGGAGTGTTTTTCAAAGAAACAACTGTTGGACCCATCTAGCAGTAATGAATAATCAATTACAAAATTTAGTTCTGAGAAGTAAACTTAAAAAAATTGCTTTTTGTGGGATGGACGCAGGCCATGTCCTGCGTAACCATGGCGTCTAATGCTACTACGAACCCATGCAGCTGCTGCCACTAGAGCTTGTGGTTAAATGTATAGGATCCAGAACTCACATTGTGATGAAGAGTGATAAGGAAACTGTTGACACCCCTCTTGGCTTCGATGACTTTCGAAATCACACCAGAAGGAAGAAGGATCACTGAATTAGATCAGATTTTGCTAAATGGAAATAATATTACAATGTTGGTCCCAGAAGGAGAGAGGCCTGAAGTGTGAGCAGATTTCCTTGACTTTCGCTAGATCCTGTGTTGTCTTCTGGTGGCAACAACACGGTTTGTTTTTAAATTTATGTTTAGATCCCATAAAGCTAAGTTTCCCATTAAAGGGAAATGCTTTGAAGATATATTGTATACCCATTTTGTAAGTTAATCATGATTATTTTGGAGAAAGAAGCAAAGAGTTTGTTTTTTGAAAACTAAGACAATAAATGTGTCTTTGGTTAAAAAAAAATTGCTTGTGGGAAGTGAGAAATTGTGTAGTGGTTATGCCGCTGCTTGGGATGCCTGTATCCCATATTATAGTACCTGGATTGAAATCCTGGCTCCTCTCCCAATTCCAACTTCCTGAAGAGGCAGTGGGTGATGACTCAAGTGGCTGGGTCCCTGCTGTTCAAGGGAGACACGGCTCCCAGGCTCCCAGCTTCAGCTTGGTCCAACCCTTGTTGTGGGCATTTGGGGAATGAACCAGGGGATCGAAGATCTCTCTCAGTCTGTCTCTTTCTCTCTGTCTCTCAAATAAGTAAAACACACATACAAATTGCAAAATGTGAGAATGAAAAATATATTTCTATAGTAGAAGTTAATATTATAAATGTTGATTACATATTTATTTTAAAATAACAGCCAGAAACCAAGGATTGAATTACTTTTTAAAGTTCTCAAGAAAAGATTACATCTTATTTATCTCCATATCCTTACAACCTACATTACCAATGCCTGGTATGTAGTAGGTACACACAAATGTATTTTAAATTAAATAATTTATAATTACTTTTTCAGAGCATTATTATGTCACCATATTGTGAATAAATGGCCATACAAAGAAGTCTTAAACTGAAGGAATTAGAAAGCAAAGTATACACCAAGGTGAGTTTTAGTACAATAGGTACATAATCCAGGGATAGTTATTAAATTCAGTGCTTAAATAATTGTTTTTATCTGATTCTGTGCCTCAGCTTCCTAGTCTGAAGAATAAAGAGTGGTAATAAATTCTAAAATTATTTAATACTGTTAAATTTGTCTATGACTATACGAGGAGTATATCATGAAGTCTTCTTTATCTTATACATAGAAAAATTTTATTGACTCATGAACACCATTATATCCAAATATGTGAGATTTTGTAACTTTAGTTACAATATAATACTCTGTTGTTGGTCTTAGTTATTAAACATTATGAAAGACATACAGATGAAAATACTGTATTATTTATAATTCAATTATAATGAAATGATCCATTTCAATACTTTATGTGCTCCTGCTTTAATTTTCCTATGCTTAATTATTAATCTTTCCATTTCTTCATTGACCTAAATGAGTCATTCATCCCATACAAGACATTTGGCTGCCCTTGGTGTTTAGACTCACTTGGATTTTAGTTTGTTTTTTAACTAACAATTTATCAAGTATCTTTGTAAGGCTTTAAAATAACTAAAATGATTCCAAATATTTTAACTCAAAATATATTTCACAAAACAAGGAATAAAATAAATAAAAATATTTCATGGCAAGGAAGAAATAATCTGTATATCAGACTTTGAGATTTGGAATCACAGATCATAAACATTTAAAATTAAATATAGATTTGTATTTTGGATATGACCCACATTTTATACTTATAATGGTAATCTGAAACCATTATGCTTTTTGAACCTAATACAAAAGGGAAAGGTGCTTTTTAGCAAAGAATGGACTGATACAGAGACCGCAAACATTAATGTCATTTTTCTAAACTTTCTAAAAAGGAGATGTTATGTCCTAAACAACACTCTGGCCTCAGAATCAGCCATTAAGGCATTCTGATCTGGCTGAAGAGCCCATGAGAGTATTGTAGGCATGGAAAGCCAAGATACCATGGAAAAGAAAAAAAAAAAGAAGACCTAAATGAAAGATCTCTGAGTGAGATCCCAGTGGAAAGAACGGGGCCATCAAAGAAGGAGGTACCTTTCTCCGAAGGGAGGAGAGAACTTCCACTTTGACTATGACCCTATCGGAATAAGAGCGAAGTCGGCCAACCCTAAAGGCTTCCATAGCCTTGGCAACTCATGACTAGAGCCTAGGGAGATTACTGACGCCATAAACAAGAGTGTCAAATTGTTAAATCAACAACAGGAGTCACTGTGTACTTCCGTCTCATGTGGGATCTGTCCTTAATGTGCTGTCCAATGTGAAGTAATGCTATAACTATTACTGAAACAGTATTTTTACACCTTGTGTTTCTGTGTGGGTGCAAACTGATGAGGTCTTTACTAATTATATACTGAATTGATCTTCTGTATATAAAGATAATTGGAAATGAAAAAAAACAACCTGGTGTTAAATTGGAAATGGCATAGAAAATTAATTAATTTTTAAAAAAGTATTATGTAGGATCTCTGTTCTTAATGTGCTGTACACTGTTATTTAATGCTATAACTAGTACTCCAACGGTAGTTTTTTCACTTTGTGTTGCTATATGGGGCAAACTGTTGAAATATTTGCCTAATATATACTAAACTGATCTTCTGTATATAAAGAGAATTGAAAATGAATCTTGATGTGAATGGAAGGGGAGAGAGAGCGGGAAAAGGGAGGGTTGCGGGTGGGAGGGAAGTTATGGGAGGGGGGAAGCCATTGTAACACATAAGCTGTACTTTGGAAATTTATATTCATTAAATAAAAGTTTAAATGTGAAAAAAAGGAGATGTTATGCTTTAATATTTGCTAATTAACATATTTGGATACATAAATAAACATTTTATAATCACATAATATTCATGTGACTTCATCTTAAAAAATGTACAATGTAAAATATTTTTAAAAGCAAACAAAAATATGAAATAGTACTAATCACAACATAAAGTACAATTTTTAAAGTCATAAAGAATACCCCAAGGTCCTTAGTAAAGTAGAATCCATTTCAGAAGAGACCAATTACTACATTTTAAGTATTTTTTATAAAGATCTTAGAAAATCAATTAAAATACTAAGCTACTGTGAGTACTGTAAAATAAACTGATATTACTATGAGGCTAAAGTGACTAGAAGACCTTATTACTAAAATTTGTCTTTGGACCAGCCTTACTCTTGACCTACTGAATCAACTGTATTTGTTTAGTAAGATACTCAGGTGATGCACATGAATATTAAAATTTAAAGAATCATTGCCCTAGGGCCTAACTTTCATTACTACTTCAGAAATATTTTGCATTTATTTGCACTAGGAATAACGGAGATATCTGAACCAAGATTTAGTAAATTCAGTTTGCTACTGAAAAAACTATTTCTCTTTATGTATTTACATATGTAAATACCCAACAACATTTCCCATCTATTTAGGTAGATAATTGATACATATCAATCAAATAATTTAAAAATAAATTCCTTTTTCTCTAACCTTAAATGACAGGATAATCCAAATTATGCATTTGAGAAACCAAGAAAATATTACATTAATAATTTAAAAATTTGGGGGCTGGCACTGTGGAGTAGTGGGTAAAGCTGCTGCCTGCAGTGCCAGCATCCCATATGGGCACCAGTTCAAGTCCTGGCTGCTCCATTTCTGATTCAGCTATCTACTGTAGCTTGGGAAAGCAGTAGAAGACTTGGGCCCCCTGCACCCACTTGGGAGACCTGGAGGAAGCTCCTGGCTCCTGGCTTCGGATCAGCACAACTCTGGCTGTTGCAGCCAATTGAGGAGTGAACAAGCAGATGGAAGACTCTCTCTCTCTCTACCTCTCCTTCTCTCTCTGTGTAACTCTGACTTTCAAATAAATAAATAAATCTTAAAAAAACACAATTATTATAAAAAAATTTTAATGATCACTTTTTTATTTTAATTTTTATTTATTTATTTATTTTTATTTGACAGAGTTAGACAGTGAGAGAGACAGAGAGATAGGTCTTCTTTCCACTGGTTCACCCCCCAAAATGGCTGCTACGGCCGGTGCGCTGTGCCAATCTGAAGTCAGGAGCCAGTGCTTCCTCCTGGTCTCCCATGCGGGTGAAGGGAGCCAAACACCTGGGCCATCCTCCACTGCCTTCCCGGGCCACAGCAGAGAGCTGGACTGAAAGAGGAGCAACCAGGACTAGAACCAGGCACCCATAAGGGATGCTGGCGCCGCAGGCGGAAGATTAACCAAGTGAACCATGGCGCCGGCCCCTAATTTTCATTTTTTATACTTTTATTTAATAAACATAAATTTTGAAAGTACAAGTTTTGGATTATAGCAGCTTTTCCCCCCAAAACCTCCCTCCCACCTACAACCATCCCATCTCCTACTCCCTCTCCTATTCCATTCTTCATGAAGATTCATTTTTAATTATATACAGAAGATCAACTTAGTACATACTAAGTAAAGATTTCAACAGTTTGCACCCACACAGACACACAAAGTTTGAAGTACTGTTTGAATACTAGTTTTACCGTTAATTCTCATAGTACAACACATTAAGGGCAGAGATCCTACATGGGGAGCTAGTGCACAGTGACTCCTGTTGTTGATTTAACAATTGACACTCTTATTTATGACCTCAGTAATCACCCGAGGCTCTTGTCATGAGCTGCCAAGGCTATGAAAGCCTCTTTAGTTCACAAACTCTGACCTTATTTAGACAAGGCCATAATCAAAGTGGAAGTTCTCTCCTCCCTTCAGAGAAAGGTACCTCCTTCTATGATGGCCCGTTCTTTCCACTGGGACTCACTCACAGAGATCTTTCATTTAGGTCATTTTTTTGCTACAATGTCTTGGCTTTCCATGCCTGAGAATCTCTCGTGGGCTTTTTAGCCAGATCCGAATGCGTCAAGGGCTGATTCTGAGGCCAGAGTGCTGTTCATGGCATCTGCCATTCTATGGGTCTGTTGTGTATCCTACTTCCCATGTTGGATCATTCTCTCCTTTTTTATTCTATGAGTTATTATTAGCAGACACAACTCTTGTTTATGTGATCCCTTTGACACTTAATCCTATCTTTATGATCAATTATGAACTTAAACTGAAAAATGATCACATTTTAAAGAATGCTCTCTTACTTTGCTAACTTTCAAATGATTCAGTCAGCAACTTCTCATCCTAAACTACTTATATCAATATTCTGATAACCTCTAAATTCTCATTTTCCTACAGGATTCACTTTTATTAAAAGAGCTGAAGCCCTGTACTAAATACACACAGAAACACCTGGAAATTCTGAGCTTTATAAACACTACAAGCATAGCTTTCATTCATGTTTTAAACATAGGAATAGAAAAGATAACACCTTAAAAAACAGATGGTGAGGCCAGCGTTGTGGCATAGCAGGTAAAGCTGCCACCTGCAGTGCCAACCTCCCATATGGGCACTGGTTCAATTCCTGGCTACTCCACTTCCGGTCCAGCTCCCTGCTAATGTTACTGGAAAGTAGTGGAAGATGGCCCAAGTCCTTGGGCCCCTGCAATTACATGGGAGATCCGGAAGCTCCAGGCTCCTGGCTTCGGATTGGCTCAGCTCTAGCCATTGGGGCCATTTGGGGAGTGAATCAGCAGATGGAAGATCTCTCTCTATGCTTCTGCTTCTCAAATAAATACAATCTTTTAAAAAAGATGGTTTTTGATATTTTCTAATTTGTCAATTTGATATCTAGGCATTTCAAAATTAATCTAATATAAAGTAATACACCTTCTTTTGTAATGTTGTGGATGATGGGACAGATTCCTGCACATTCTAGGACAATTTCATGGAGAATATTAAAAACATACGTTTCCTGGAGTCAGCGCTGTGGCATGGTAGGTTAAACGCCACCTGCAGTGCCAGCATCCTATATGGGCTGCCGGTCAAGTCCCTGCTGCTCCACTTCAATCCAGCTCTCTGCTGGTGGCCTGGGAAAGCAGCAGAGGATGGCCCATGTCTTTGGCCCCTGCACCCAACGAGGAAGACCCTGAAGAACTTCTGGCTCCTGGCTTCCAATCGGCCCAGCTCTGGCCATTGCAGGAGTGAACCATTGGATGGAAGATCTTGCTCTCTGTCTCTCCCTCTCTCTGTAATTCTGTCTCTCAAATAAATAAATCTTTTTTAAAAAAAATTTACTTTTCCTAAAGCAGAGAACAAACTCAGTGCCATTATTTAAATATCATTCAAGCTTCCATGTTAAACTTAGAATAGTCTTCAAACAGTTTACTCCAAATATTTACTTACTTACTTACTTACATACTTTTTTAAATTTCAGGGTTTAGGTTGAATAACTCTAAAACAGAGAGAAATATCTTTTTTAAAAAAAGATTTATTTATTTATTTATTTATTTATTTATTTGAAAGGTAGTGTTACAGAAAGGCAAAGGCAGAGGGAGAGACAGAGGCAGAGGAAGAGGGAGAGAAAGAGAGGTCTTCCACCTACTGGTTGCTCCCCAAATGGCAGCAATGATCAGAGCTGGGCAGATCCAAAGCCAGGAGCCAGGAGCTTTCTTGGGATCTCCCACGTGGATGCAGGGGCCCAAGGACTTGGGTCATCTTCTACTGCTTTTCCAGGCCATAGAAGAGAGCTGGATTGGTAGTGGAGCAGCCGGCACTTGAACCGGCGCCTATAAGGGATGTAGGTACTATAGGCGGTTGCTTTACCTGCTATGTCACAGCGCCGGTCCCGAGAAAATATTAACTTTAATAACATTTACCTGAGTGACCTTCTGCTTTTTGGACGCATCAATAAGTTATTTTAATAAAATATGCGGATATTTAAATTAGACTTACTTTAAGATGAAAGATTTAAAATGTCTATTAGATAGCCTAAGGGCAATTCAATCATACAGAGTATCAAAATTTTCAATAAAAATAATCATATAATCATCATATAAATAATATTTACCATTTATTTATGTAAAGTTTTCTCCTATGTTTATATTATACCAAATGAGTTTATCTTATAAAAGGTAACATTATATTGTGAGGATTTTTAGAAAAAAAATCTTTTTTCAACAGAAGACATTACCTACTAAAAATTATATGCTGTAAGGAGAATCTGGAGTCTTAAACAACTTAGTTTGAACATATCCTCTCAAAGTCTAGTTTTTCATACTGGGGAACATAGACACAAGCTATCAAATACTGACCAAAAAAATGGATGCCATGATGGATGGTGAGAAAGGAGGTAGAGAAGGAGAAAAGACATCCCAGACTTAAATTTTTTTCATTCAACTTTATCCACAGTTTGCATCGGTTATATACATTTAGTGTTCCATTTATTTTTAAATGCATCAGAAAATCAATTGATAGATCTGTGACCAATACAAACATTTCTGAATTCTTCAAAAAATTCATTTAGAAAAGTCATTAAACTAGCATTCTATAAAGATAGTTATTAAACAAACAGTAATGCATTTTTACTCATTTCAATTCTAACATATCCAATATCACTTCTTTCTTGTGCCATACAGTGGTAAAATTTAACAGAAATAGTTATCTTGAATTTTTAGGGCCTGATAAAATATTTTAGCTTGATTATTTAACTCTCATCAAATCACAAACCCATTTGAATAATGATAATTCTTAATCCAATAACTGATTAAGCAAATATATAATAACCATAAAAACATTTAGAATAAATTTCACACTTAACTACTAAAAGAAGTACATCAGAGCCTTGGTGCAATATTGTCCTCGGAGACTATACCATGAAACTGCTTTAGAGGTCGCGCTGCCTTTTGGCACAATAGTATTGATGAACTACTATGGTATCAACCTCAAATGGACCCATGTTAAATGGAATTTTGGTCTTGCAGTGAAGAATGGTATAGTGTGGTTCTAGTGTATTTTCTCTATAAAGAATAATTAACTCACAAGTGAAAAGAGTAAGGAGATGACCTATAATTTTACTACTATTTCAATGATATGAAACAGGAAAATACTTATAAAAGAATTAACAGATTAATAAGGAATTCTATAACATGATAACTGAAAAAAGTATGAATGCTGCAGTTTTACTGGTCACTTAATTTGTAACAGTCAAAATTTTTATATTAAAAAGTCATCAACTAAGGTATTTAACATTTCTTACCCTTATTATCCAAGTTTTCACTAGGGAGATTGATTATATTACTGAGATATATGTATATATGTGTCTGTGTGTGTGCTTAGATCCAACTGAAAAATAATAACTAATTAGCTCAAATATTTAAAGTAATAAATTACTAATAATTTAATTTTTTAACTTTATAGTAATAAGAAGCTTTAATTCTTTACAAGCTCCAATTTTACTCTTGGGGAATGTAAAGAACACATCTGTGTCCCAAAGCCAAAATATAATTATATGGCTTCATGCCAATTGATCAAAAAAAGTAGAGTTGTACCTAAAGCAACCCTTACTATACCATTTGGCACACTAGTTTTACCTTTTATGTATACCCTTTGAAATACCAAGGCCAACATTTTTAGTAAGTTGCATCCATATTAAGAGGTAACAAGTGCAAATGATCACATATTTAAGATATGATACTTGCTTGGCTACTATAAAAGTAATTATTAAAGTTCTCCTATAGGAACTGAGTTATTCATTACAGTAATGGTTTTGAAAAATTCCTGCACAATTACCAACATATATTTATCCATCTCTAAATTAAACAAGGACTTTATGTAACAAAGTATATTATGAAAAATATTTATGGAATGGTCTGTGTTTACTTCAACACCAAGTTAATTGAGAATCATAAGGTGTATAGGATCCACAAATGGCCAGATTTCAAATAAAAAAATCTATTCTCATTTGCTACTTTCTGAATATAGCTAAAGGCAGGACTGACATAATGTTTCTAAAAATCAATATATAAACCCAAACTTTGGCAGTTGTATCAAAATGTCCTTGATAATCAGTACTTCACTAGTTCTCAAAAATGTTACTGTTTTGTGTAACATTTTCAATACAGAAATAAAATACTCTTCAAATAATACACTTTAAAAGATGATTAAGTTTTGCAAAATTAAATAGCATAAATTAAGCATATTAACATTGCTTTTTTGACAACATGAAATAACCAATTTAAGGAAAACTGCAATGGACTAACTAAAAATCACAAATGTCCAATTGTGATGGATATTTAAATCCTCACATATTATTGACCTTACAAAATCTACTAAAATATTTTAAAGTTCCATTGAGTCTATTAATACATAAAAAGAAAATTGCAAAATTGCTTAAGACTATATAAGAGTCATCAATTACACAGGCACTTCACATGTAAACAATCTACAATACAACTTAAAATATTTTGGCACCAACCTATAATACTAAAAGAATTTAATATAAAGCCAGAGTTCTGTTTCTTCTACTACTTTTTTCTAGAAAACTAAGACCAAAGTTTGAAGAAATTGTGTATAAACCAGAATTAGAAGCATATTAAATAACTCAAATATAGAACAGTTTTAAGTTGCTTAAAAAAAAGGTTTCCTTTATCCAGATGTTTGCTACTATGCTTTGATGTAAAAAAACTAAACCTAATGTGGTTATTAAATTGAAAATACATTTAAGTTTAGTATCAATTGGCTTTCTGAAAAAAGTTCAAGGTTATCAACTGACTTAGTAAAATGAGAATTTGAATTTATCAAAAACTCTTATTAAATTAATCCAGTTTTCTCCCGAAAGAATTGTGGGCAACTCAAAGTTCAAATTTGATGTTTTAATGTATTTTTTTAAAACCCTAAGGCTCTACCTAAGGCAAACTATTTTTAATGTGAGGTGACACTCTTATTTATAAATTTGAGAAATCTGAAATTACTTCAAATAAATTAAACTAACATTAAGATTGTAAAATGTTGTATCAAGCCATAGAAAGCTGGGATGCCTTGATTGTAGGTAGTTCAAGGAGTGCCTGAACGGTGACACCAACTTTCACAAGACCTCGTTCTTCCAAAATATGATGAGGCAAACACAGTCTTTCCTGAGGGGGAGGAAAAAAGATATTTGAGTACTAATTTTTTTAGTGGTATAATAAAACTTCAGTCAGAAACAAAATTTTTAAAGCACATTTTCTGTAAAATTTCAAGTAAAAATATACAATTCTAATTTATACTAAGAAAGGGTAGTGTTGGCCTTGTCTGAAATCTGTCATTCAACACTTAAACATCTTTCTCCATATAGAAAACATTCTTAAAAGAATAGGTCACCAGTTCTGTCTTTCCCACTGCTCTTTTTTAAAGATTTATTTATTTATTTGAAAGTCAGAGTTACAAAGAGAGAGGGAGAAGCAGAGAGATCTTCCATTCGTTGGTTCATTACCCAATGGTTGCAATGACCAGGACTGGGCCAGGCAGAAGCTGGGAGCCAGGAGCTTCATCTGGGTCTCCTACATGGTGGGCAGAGGTCAAGCACTTGGGCCATCATCTGCTGCTTTTCCCAGACCATTAGCAGGGAAAGTGCAGCAGCCAGGACTTGGACCTGAACCAGTGCCCATATGAGATGCCAGTGTTGCAGGCAGTGGCTTAACTCACTGTGCCACAGCACCGGCCCCAATCACTGCTATCTTATACTTATCCTTGAAGAATCTGCTCACTAAAATTACTTCAATGACAATCATCAATACTTTCTTAAATGCCAAATTGTACACATTTCCACTTGACTACCATATCACAGCATGTCATTACTTACCACATTTCTTCAAACCTTATGCCTCCCTTGTCTTCTGGGGCATCAATACTTTTACTTCTTCAGTTTTCCTGATAGCAACTGCGCATTAGCTTTTGTTAACCTTCACTGATCTAATATCCTAAAAGTTTCTAAGATTTCACTTAGACTTTTCACCCTGTTCTCTTTTTTTATATGATATCTTCTGCTTGGTATTTCCATCCATTCCCATAGTTTTAAATATTCCTTCCATATGGATAAAGATTTCTAAGTCTTTATTTCCTCCCAAGATGTGCCTATTAAGGCCCAGATACAAACGTCAACTGATACAAATAGTGTCGAAAAGACACTTCAAAAATCAATGTGTCCAGCGCAGGAATATCTCTTCATTAAATAAACTCGTCCAGATTCTGTATTCTATATTTCATTTAGTAATACACTATTCACTCTCCATTGGCATAAATCTGGGAATCACAACAGTCTTGTCATTCTTCCTTACTTCCATAGTGAAGTCACAAATAGTACTAATGATATCCAATAGTTATCAAAAACCACCTTCTCATCACCAGTTTCACTGCTACATTTGCTACCCTTCTGATACTCTCCTTATTCAAATAACCACTGAATTTACATTAGAAATGAAGAATGATTTCAAATCAATGATTTCTGCCTCCACCTTGGAAACTAGAAAAAGAGTAAATTAGAGGTGAGTGTTTGGTGCAGCAAAGATGCCACTTGGGATACCTGCACCACATCAGGGTGCCCAGGTTCAAGTTCTATATCTGTTTCCAACTCCAGCTTCCTGCTAATGCACACCCTGGGATATAGCAGCTGGTGGTTCAAGTACTTGGGGCCCTGCCACACAGATAGGAAACACAGATGGAGTTCTTGGCTCCTGGCTTTGGCATGGCCCAACCCTAGCTATTGCAGGCATTTGGGGAGTAAATTATACAATGGAAAAACACACACTCTCCCTTTGTGTGTCATATATGTGTGTGTCTTCCAAATAAAAGAATTTTTTAAGTAAGAAGAGCAATTCAACTGATGGAAACGGAAAAATGGGAATAATGAAAATGAGAGGAAAACAATAAATAGCAGAAAACGAAACAAAATTAATTCAGTGGTAAAATTTTTAAAAATTCATATACCAATAGCTAGGTTAAACAGGAAAAAGGAGACTGCACAAATTACCAGTATCAGGAATCAGAGAAGTGACATCAGAAGATATTCTACAATTAATAAAAATGGTAACCAGGAGACATTTAAAATAACTATGAAAATTAAGTCTGGCAGATAGAATAGACTAATTCTTTCAAAGACACAACATACCAAAACTCATATAAGAAGAAATAGATAACAAGAATAACCATATATTTATTAAACAAATTGAAATGGTAGTTCAAAACCTTTCCACACAAAAAAAAAAATTCCTGGCTCAGATGGATCACTAAAGAATTTGACTAAATATTTAAAAAAACAAACAATAGTAATTTGACACAGGAACTTCAAGGAAAGTAAAAGGAGAAAATACTTCTTGACATTCCATTAGGTTGGCAATACCTTGATACCAACAGGCAAAGAAATTAAAAAAGAAATATATCTCCATAAACACAGATGCAAAAAGTCTACACAAAAGTTTAACAAATTTTGGGGTGGACAGTAGGTGCAGTGGTTAGGATCCCACAGGGATTTATACCACATCAGAGTGTCTGGGTTGCAGTCCTAGTTCTGCTTCCAATTCCAGTTTGCTGATGATGCACACCCTGGCAGGCAAGAGATGATGACTCAAAGAACTAGGTTCCTATTACCCAGGGTCCTGGCTTCAGCCTGGCCTCGCCCCAGCTATTACGGACATTTTCAGAGTAAACTAGTGGCTGGTAGATGTCTGTCTCTTTTACTCTCTATGTCTTCCAAATATAAATAAATATCTAAAAAATAATTTAACAAACTGCATCCAACAACATATAACAATCACAGCAACAACAACAAAATCCACCATAACCAAGTGGCCCAGCAATCTAGTGTTAACATCTAAAAATCAGTGTTATTTGTAACTCAATAATTAAAACTAAAAGCACCAAATCACTTCAATAGATATAGAAAAAATATTTTGTGAAATCCAAAATCCATTCCTGATAAGAAACTTCAGCAAACTAGTAACAGAAAGGAACTTCTTCAACCCAATTCAAGTCAACTATGAAAAATCTTCAGCTAACATCATCTTTATGAGTGAAGTTCCTCAAAAGAATCAAGAACAAGATAGTGATGTCTACTCTTAATACTTTTATTCAACAATGTACTAGAAGATGTGGGAAGAACAATTATGAAATTTACATGGAAGTGCAATGGACCCAGATTAGCCAAAACAGCTTTAAAACACAACAAATTTAGAGGGCTAGCATTACTTGATTTCAAATCTGTAGTAAGCAAGATAGAATATTATCTGAAGTGCACTCTCTCGCTTTCTCTCTCCATCACTCTGCCTTTCAAATAAATAATTAAAGAAAGAAAAAAACAGATATAGTATAATAATAAATGATGAAATAGTAAATGGTTTCCCTAAGATCAAGGACAAGATATCCATTGTTATCATCACTAGTCAATATCATACCAGAGATTTTAACCAGGATTAGGCAAGAAGAAATGAAATGCATTCAAATTGAGAAGAAAGACATAAAATTACTTCTATTTGCAGATTACATGATTTTGTATGGAGAAAGTCATAAAGAAAACACAGTAGAATTTTAAGTACAAATAAATGAATTCAACAAGATTTCTGAATACAAGATCAATAAAAGAAAATGACTTCTATCTCTACACAGTAGCAATTAAGGAAATAATTTTATTCAAAGTAGCAAAAAAAGATAAAACACTAAGGGATTAATTTAACAAAATAAGTAAAAGTCTATATATTGAAAATTACAAAATGTTAAAATAGATTTAAGAAGATATAAATAAATGGAATGGTATCTCATTTATGGATCAAAAGACTAAGTAGTGTGAAGATGACAATATTCCCCAAATTGTTCTACAGATTCAATGCAATCCCTAACAAAATCTCAGCTGGATGTTTTTCAGAAATTGGAAAACTAATTCCAAAAATGATATGGAAATGCAAGAAGGCATCCAATAAAATGAAAACAACCTTGAAAAAGAACAAAACTGGAGCACGCACACTTGAAAATTTCAAAACATATCACAGAGACATAGTAGTAGGATAGCGTTATACTGGCATAAGGAATTAAATGGGAAAGAACTGAGTGTCCAGAAATAAAGCCTTACATTCTCATTTAATTTATTTTCAACAGGACTGTCAATATAATTCATTGGTGAAAAGAAGAGTCTTAGCAACAAATTGTGCTGGGGAAACTGGACATCCAAATACAAAATAATAAATATGGAAACCTGCCTCATATCATACACAAAACTGAAGTTAAAAAAAGAACACTTGAACCATACAACTTTTACAAAAAATATAGATGTAAATCTCCATGATCTTAGACTAGGCAATGCTTTCTTTGATATAATATCAAAATCATAAGCAACAGAAGAAAAAAGGGATAAATTAAACTTCACCAAATTAAAAACTTTTATGGTGCAAATGGTAAATCAAAAAAATGAAAAGGCAAGACACAGAATGGGAGAAAACATCTAAAAATCATATACCTCATAAGCAACATGTACCTGGAATATAAAAAGATCCCCTAGAACTCAGTAACAAAAGGATAAATAAACCAATTAGTAAATGGACACAGGATTTGAATAGAAACTTCTCCAAGGACTGTGTGTGTCTGTGTGTGTGTGTGATACAAACATGCGAAAAGATGCTAAACATCACTTACTATTAGGGAAACGGAAAAAAAAATCACATTGAGACATCATTTTTCACCTGACAGGTTGGCTATAATCAAAAAGATAGATAGTAATCACTGTTAGTGGGAGGTTAAAATGGTAATGCCATTTTAAAAACGCTTAGCAATTCATCAAAAAGATAAAAATAGAACTACTATAAGACCTAGCAATTCTACTAAGTATATAACCAAGAAAACTGAAAACAAGTGTTTACATAAAAACCTATTCAAGAATGTATATCACAGTATTATTCATAATAAGCAATACACATCCTAAATGACTATTAACTGATGAATGGATAAAGAAAATATGGTTTATACACAGAATGGAATACTATCCAACAATAAAAAGAAATGAAGTTCTGATTTATGCTACAACATAGATGAATCTTGAAAACATTACACAAAGTTACACAGGTCAGACACAAAAGAGCTATATTGTATGATTTCATTAGTCCAGAATAAGAAAATCCATAGAGATAGAATACGGGAAAGATTGCTAAATGGTAAAAGTTTTTTTTTTTTAAGAGTGACAAAAATATCCTAAACTTAGATTATTGTTAACTGTTGCCCAACTCTGTGACTACAATAAAGATCATTTAATTGTATACTTTAAATCAATGAATTTGATGGTATGATAATTATGCCTCAATAAATATGTTTATCATATCAATGCATGTATCCAATTATAGGCTTTAAATAGGAGAATTTCAATTCTTTAACTCAAAATGGATCATAGAGCTAAATGTAAAAGCTAAGATTTTAAAAGTTCTAGAAGTAAACATAGAAGAAAATCTTTGTGACTTTGGGTATGTGAAGATATTTTAGGTCTGACATGAAAAGTAAATCCATTTTAAAAACTGATAAACTGTACAACAAAAACTTTAAAACTCCTATTCTGTGAAAAGAGAATGAAAAGCCACCCAAAAACTGGGATGAAATATTTGCAAATCACATATCTGAAAAAGGATTTTATCTACAGCTATAACAGCATGGTACTTGAACAAGAATAGACATGTGGACCAATGGAAAAGATTAGAGACCCCAGACATTAATCCACACATCTAGAACCAGCTAATTTTGGATGAAGGAGCTAAAATCACTCAAAGGATAGTCTCTTCAACAAATGATGTTGGAAAAAATCGGATCTCTGTGTGTGAAAGTATGAAGCAAGACCCCTACTTTAAACCCTATACAAAAACCAACTCATAATGGATCAGAAATCTAAAATTAAGACCCAAAGTAATCAAATCACTAGAGGAACACAAAGGGGAAACACTGAAAGATATTGGTATGGGCAAAAACTTCTTGGATAACATCCCAGAATCACAGGAAATAAAAGCAAAAATAGAGAAATGGGATTACATCAAGCTAAGAAGCTTCTGTACAGCAAAGGAAACATTCAACAGAGCCAAGAGGCAACTGACAGAATGAGAGAAAATATCTGCAAACTATACATCTGATAAAGGATTAATATCCAGAATATATAAGGAACAAAGAACTCAACGACAACAAAACAAGCAATCCAGTTAAGAAATAGGCTAAGGATATGAACAAGTATTTTTCAAAAGATAAAACATAAATAGCCAACAGACAAATGAAAAGATGCTCAGGATCAGAGAAATGCAAATCAAAACCACCATGAAGTTTTACCTCACCCCAGTTAGAATGGCTATCATACAAAAATCTAATAATAACAAATGCTGGTCAAGATGCAGGGAAAAAGGTACCCTAATACATCGTTGATGGGACTATAAACTAGTATAACCATTATGGAAGACAGTGTGGAGATTATTCAGAAATTTGAATACAGATGTACTATATGACCCAGCCATTCTACTCCTCGCAATTTACCCAAAAGAAATAAAATCAGTATATGAAACAGTTATTAGTATGGCCATGTTTACTACAGCTCAATTCACAATAGCTAAGATATGGAAGCTGCCCAGATGTCCATCAATTGACTAATGAATAAAGAAAATTTGGTGCATACATACATAATGGAATACCACTCAGCCATCAAAAAGAATGAAATTCTGGCTTTCACAACAAAATGGATGCAACTGGAAATCTTTTTGCTCAGTGAAATAAGCCAGTCTTCACAAAACAAATATCATGGTTTCCCTGATTTGTGGTAACTAATATACAGAGTACAAAAAAAATATAATGTTATATGAGTGAAATTGACATTTTGAGATTTGATTATTGTTTATAGCCCTTGTCCAAACGCCAAACAGCTGATTTTCTACTTACTACTTAATGAATTCTTTATTTAGTGGAGGGTTAAGCATATGACTAAAGTAAACTAAAAGTATGTCACTGCAAAAATTAAAAGAAAAATATGGAAAGAAAGAGAACAGAGGGTAGGAGGAAGGGAGGGTGGGAAGGAGTGAAGGTAGGGTGGGAAGTATCATTATGTTCTTAAAACCATTATATATGAAATAATAAAATTTTTCCCTTTATATAAATAAACTAATAAAAAAAGAAATCTCAATATAAAAAACCCAAATTTTAAAAACAGACAAAAGATTAGAACACATCCGTTAAAAAAGAAGATACACAGATACAGAATATGACCTTAAAAGATAATCAACATAATTTGTGTACAAGGAGATGCCAAATAAAACTGCTGGCAAGGCAGTACATATTCATTTAAATGACTGAAATTTTAAAAAGACTGATCATACAGAATGCTGGTGAGGCTGTGGAAGAACACAAACTCTCATATACTGCTGACAGGAATGTAAAATGGTAAAAATACTTCAAAAAAGAGTTTTGCACTTTCTTTAAATGTAAGCATGTACCTACTACATGTCTCAGCTATTTAATTTTTTAATAATAATATAATAATAAATTTATTAATTTAATTCAGCTAATTAAGCTGAATGAAAGAAGGCAGGAAAAACAATCATACACAGTTTACTCCATGGGAGATGTGGAAAAAGCTCCCAGTTCCTGGCTTAGGTCTGGCCCAGTCCTGGCTGTTGTGGCCATTTGGAGAGTAGATCAGCAGAAGGCAAAGCTTCATGTATTTAGTTGAAAGGAAGAGTTACAGAGAAGGAGTGGTACAGGCAGAGACACCCACACACACCCACACACACATACACACACACACACACATAGAGAGAGAGAGAGAGAGAGAGAGAGAGAGATGATCAATCTTCCATCCGCTGGTTCACTCCCCAGTTGGCCGCAATGGCCAGAGCTGAGCCGTTCTGAAGCCAGGAGCTTCATCTGAGCCTCCCACATGGGTACAGGGATGCAAGTACTTGGGCTACCTTCTGCAATCTTTCCAGGAGCATTAGCAGGGAGCTGGATTGGAAGTGCAGTAGCTGGGATTCAAATCAGCGCCAATATGGGATGCCAGCACTGCAGACTGTCACTTAATCCACTATGCCATAGCACCAGCACCCAAATAAATAAATCCTAAAAAAAAATCTTGCTAGGTTGCTTATTGCTGCCATAAAAAAAAAAACAATGAAATTTTAAAATACCATGTCAAGCATAGAGAAGAGGTAGAAAATAGCATGTAGGTTCTAGATTCCACAGTAATTAACTGACCTTCTACAAAGTTAAGTTATACATATTCAGCTGAGGAAAGAGGTTAAAGTAGAATTTGTAGACTAGATTATAATGATATTGTTCAAAAGATAGCTTAACAGAAGAACTTGATTGTGATCTGATAACAATGTCACTTCACTAAACTGTCAGCCATGTTCAGGTTACTTTTATCATGTTTTCAAAATCAGCAATATTTTGATTATACATTTGTATTATATACTTACAATAATGTTTTAATCATTAATTTTTAGTACTGCAATTATTACGTGAAACATATACTGATTACTATAAATTTCCAAGTTTTTCCAGTGAACATACTACTATAATATGGTACTAAGATTTCCAATTTGACTTTTTAAAAAATTTTCATTCATGTTATGTATTTATTTGAAAGGCAGAGTGATAGAAAGAAAGAAAGAACTGCCATCCAATGGTTCACTCCCCAGATGCCTGCAAAAGCTGGGCCCTATACACACACACACACACACACAGAGAGAGAGAGAGAGAGAGAGAGAGGATCAATCTTCCAACTACTGTTTCACTCCCCAATTGGCTGCCAGGCTGAAGCCAAGAGCCAGGAACTCCACCTAGATACCCCATCTGGGTGGTGGAACCCAAAATACTTGGGGCATCATCTTTTGCCTTCCCAGGTACATGAGCAGGAAGTTGGCTCAGAAGCAGAGGACCTTGGCACTCTGATATGAGTTGTGGAGATCCCAAGTGGTGGCTTAACCCACTGTTCCATAATACCTTCTTGACATTTGAAATAAAGCTTAAATGCTTTCACACTGAAGGTAAATCTTACCATAAGAATCCATGCATTTACAAAGGAGCCCAATTGTCCTCCAGTACAGAAAATGATGGTACCAATGCCATCACAACCCAGTTGTAAAGTGGTCAGTTAAGTTATGCATGTCAGGGATGTGCATGATAAGTAAACATTTCCCTCTATGTGGCTGTTTTACAAAGGACTTTAAAAGTAGCTTAAAGACACTCATTAAAGAACTGCTATTACAGTTAATACTGGAGCTTAGCAAAATGTACCAAGAGAAAGTGTTCATTTTCATGTTCAGAAATCATTATTCATTGCTTTTGTGAAAAAAAAAACCTACTTTGCATTTAATAAGCTGATATTTAAATGATCATCTTGTCACATAAGTAACAATTACCTGTGAGACACCCAACTTTTTACAAGCATCAAGAAAATTTTCTACATTTCTTCGACATTTTGCCATACTCAGTTTGGGCTGTAAAGAAAAGGAGGACAAAGGTACAGTTTAAGGGATTTTTTATACAGAACTTAATCAAAACTGAAAATTGAACTTACTGAGGCAAAATATTTAAAGACAGTTTTAAGAAGTGCTATCTTTCATTGGAGAACTAACAAACTGAAGACAAAACTTACCACTGCTGGCGATGGTACATGAATACTAGCTACTGAGCGTGGCCTTATATGATTGGCTAAATGGCAAAGAACAACCCCATCCATCAGTGCAGCTCCAATGTCATCAGGCAAAATTACTTTTAACCTGGATTCAAGATTCTACAAAGAAATGAGTATAAATCATATATATTCCATCTAAACATATGTATTATATTATTTATATTACTAATTGTCACATAGTCGAAAAACTTTAAAAAACAATGAAAATGAAATCCACATACATTATTATATTTCCAAGAAAAATTCATTTCTACAGAGTGAATCTGAAAGGTCAATCTAACTTACATTGCGAAGTTGTCGTATTTGCTCTCGCTCTTCCCGTAAATGTTCCATCTTTCTTCTCATTGTAAATCCTGGATCTGCTGCCCCATATTCCTGGCGAGGAGATCGGCTAAAAGCTATAAAAATAGAAATTTTCTAACTTGTTACAAAGATAATAGGAAGGAGCAACAACGGATGAGGAAAGAGGCATGATTAAAAAGTATCAGTACAAAATTACATAAAACATTATTACTTACAAATACAGTCTAAATATTTTAAAATATATTTCAACTCTACTTCTCTGTACAATTAAAAGCAACAGGGAAGACAAATGTAATGATTTATACCACCTATACATGTTCTTACTTAAATATACATTATTATATACTTGTGACCCAGGTTAAAAATGATTACTGATGATTACTGAACACAATGTCATCCTTTTTATCTTTAAAGAAAAAGGAAATTATTCTTGAAGGTCAATACAGTTATTCAGGAATAAAAACTATAATTCAATACCTTGCCAAGTAACATGGATCCATTTTCTTTTGGGCTTGCCAAATGCGAAAAGATCCCTTTTTTAAAACCACAATAAAATGGAGTGCTAGAATTTCAAACAGTGTTTGGTCTGCTGGCAGAGTGGTCATTCTAACAGCAGTCACAGTAGAGTAGAAATAAGACTGCAGTATATCTAAGGCAAAAAGCTGAGGTTTCAGGAGCTTGAAGGTAAAGAGGAAGAAAGAAATGGGAATGGGAATTGGAAAGACAAATAAGGTTAAGAGAAAATTACTTTTGGGAGAGAGGAAAGAATCTATGTGTACTTAAAACTATGGAATCAACCCCACGGAAGCTGGGAAACTCTAGTTTCAAGCATAATGAATAAATTTTATTTACAGAATATATACTTACCTGATCTAGGTTTCAAGCCAAAGGGGCCATGTGGAAAACCATCAGTTCTGTCATATTCCTAAAAAAAGAAAGCAAATAAAACCTCTTTTCTTTCAAATCAAGGTACTTATTCTTATCTATTCCAATTTTGAGAAAGTACTAATTTTTTTCCTAAAATTAGTGGAGTAAAGGAAAGTAACTTACATTTCAATTCAAGCTGATACATTTTTAAAGATCAGTAAATATTTGCTAAATGATCTGATTGTGCATGCCTTTAAATACTTTTCTCCCATAATAAAGAAAAATGAAAATCATTACTGAAGTATAAAAAAAGAAAGAATGAGATTACAGTCTCCAAAGAAATGAAGTAAGCAACAATAAAAGATATGTGAATCTAGCAACATTTACTCAGTATCTGCTACAGACATGACACTTAACAGTGGACAATCTGAGGCCAATATACATATTCAAACTAAGAGGGGTTGCAGAATGACAGATGATAATCTACTATTGCTTCCATTTTACTGCACATTGTTTTCGAACAGTAGTGTGCTGTGGAGAAATTTATGGTACATTAAACAAATCTGAACTGAGTCAGTCACACAGCTAAGCTTACATCTTGAGAACAACATTTAATTTATTTGTGATTGTTTCTTTATTGTTCAAATGGAGTTGTGAAGATTAAATGAGAAAACTAAAGTACTCTGTAAACTGTAACATGATAAAATAATGTAATCTTAGGAGCTTCTTAATGAATTGGTGCAACAACTCTATGACGTAGGTAGGGCCTAGGCTTCAGGATCACTTCTGTACCATTTAACGAGAGCAGTCCTTGGGGAAGTGATCAGTCTCTTTAGCTGTAAAATGATGAAGCTGCTATATAATTCAAGGGACTGCCTTTAAGTTCAAATGTAGGAACAAGCACTTCGTTAATAGTAAAACACTGTACTAGTTTCAATAATTTCCTTTCACACACACACACACACACACATGAAATTGAAGCATTCAAGATTCTGTAGATTATCTGAATCTTCTGCTAGTAAACATGATGCACAGGCCGGCGCCACAGCTCACTAGGCTAATCTTCCACCTGTGGTGCCGGCACCCCGGGTTCTAGTCCCAGTTGGGGCGCCGGATTCTGTCCTGGTTGCTCCTCTTCCAGTCCAGCTCTCTGCTGTGGCCCGGGAGGGCAGTGGAGGATGGCCCAAGTGCTTGGGCCCTGCACCCGCATGGGAGACCAGGAAAAAGCACCTGGCTCCTGGCTTCAGATCAGCGCAGTGCACCAGCCATAATGGCCATTTAGGGGGTGAACCAACGGAAGGAAGACCTCTCTCTCTCTCTCTCTCTCTCTCTCTCTCACTGTCTAACTCTGCTTGTCAAAAAAATAAAAAAAAAAACCCACATGATACACAGTTTAGGCTATTATTTGGGCAACCAAAACACGTTCTCATCACCGTGTCTAGCCATAAGTCTCAGAGTTTGTCATAATTATATTGATTGAAGTGTTATGAATTTCTAGACCCTAAAATCACAAAGCAACTAGACAATTAAGTAGTAGTCACATGTGTTATAACTTAAAGAATAGGTTTACAAAAGCATGTGCCAATAACTAGGATGATGAAAATATCCTAATTTTAATTATTTTCCAGAAGTATGTATACCATTTTACCTAGCATACAAATAATTTGGACGCATGTTTATAAAACTAATGCCCAAGTCAATTTTTAAAGAATTATTTATTTATTTGAAAGGCAGAGAATCACCAAGGGAGCAGAAGCAAGACAGAGAGGGAGAAATCTTCCACTGGCTGGTTCACTCCCGAAAAAGCCATAAAAACTGGGGTTGGGTCAGGCAGAAACCAAGAGCAGGGAACTCCATCTGAGTCTCCAGTGTGTGTGGCAGGGATCTAAGTACTTGAGCCATCATCCACTGCCTTCTCAGGCACATTAACAGGAAGCCAGATTGGAAGTGGAGTAGCCAGAACTCAAACCCAGCACTCTAATATGGGTTGCTGGCAATGCAAGCAGTGGCTTATCCTGCTGCTCTACAACATGGGACCCTGCCCGAGTCTGTTTAAAAGTTTTATAATGCAACTCACTCAAAACAATAAAAAAAAATCTTGGCTTAAAAAAAGTAACATCATCTACACATAATGAAATATTATCTAACTAAAATTATTCAGTAAATTGAAACCATCCAAATATTTAGACAGTCATGAATTCACCAAATAAACAATTAATCATTTACTTACTAATACTGATACACTTTAGAATAGTAAGTAGTATAATCTGAAGTAGAAAAGAGACTGTTTAGAGTTTTTCAAAATGTATCTCTTGTTATAAAATAATAGGTTTAATCAAATTAGAAGAATCAATCATCCAAACTACCAGAGTATAAAATGTAATTTCCATATACCTGTTCTCCCCATGCTCTCAAATTAGGTCTAAGATGCAGGGAATTTGTAACCTCTTGTCGATAGGAACAACCCACTGCAGGGATGTTTCTCGTGGAAAAAGGAAGTTTCTCTTGCATTGCTTTCAGACCTAACTGGTTACAAGAAAAACCAAAGGCCATTGCACAATGCTGAAGTGCTATTTTCAAATTTAAAATGTTAAGGCTGTTCTTAAAATCCATAATTTATTTTAAAATATGGATGAATTAGAAAGTACCCTTTTCATAAAGTAAATTATCTTCTGTTATATACAGATGTTTCCATAGAAAATCATAAACAAAGTGCTATTATTATGAATACTTATACCAAACATGTTATTTTTAGAATCCTTTATAGAAGGTTTATACAAACTAACCTAACATAGATTTTTGAATGATTGAATATATTATGTGGTAAAAAGAAAAGATGAGGTTCTAGAGAGAAGAGGCAAGGGAAAAACCCTACAGAAAACACAAAAAACATGAAAAAACACATATCAAACATATGAAACCAGAATTTGTACCTCAGATGATACTGGAGATTGTGGTGACATATAAGCATTATCACTGTCTTGCTAAAATATAAAAATAAAAGATGAAAGATGAAATTAAAATACAAATGATTTAAACACATAAAATGAAAAATGAAAATTGTTTTGATCAACTGGTAGACAAACTCTGGAACACACCATCTGGCACCTTGCCAGTCAACATGTGCTCTGTAAACACCAGCATAGTTATTCTCTGTGAATCCATTAGAAATATAGAATCTTAGGCCTTAATCAACACCAAATCAGAATATATATATATATATATATATATATATATATATGATTCCGAAGTACCTTAAAGTTTGTGAAGAACTATCTTCACATAATAGCAATGATGTGTTACAATCTGAGACATGTTAATAAAGGCATGCAAAAGTTCAATTACCCAAATAAGTATTTTTATCTGGAAAACGATGTGTATCTAACATAAGCTTAGAAATAATTAAAAAGAATTTAACTGAATAAAATATTAAATGGCCCATGATTTTAATGACTATTCTAATGCCAACCAAATACAAGTCTTGATATTTTAACCTTGAATATGCATAAAAAATAGAAAATTCATTCATTCATTCAGCAAATGATTATTGGCTACCTATTATATGTCAGACACCAGGCTACACAGTGGCAGTATTAAAATTTGGTAAATGTTATCGTTTATTCAAGAATCTCTCAGTCTAAGAATGAAATACATTAATGTATGTAGGCGATACAACAATCTTAGGACAATATAGGGCTATGCATGGTATATTACAAGGGACAGATAAGGGGCTGTTAGGGATACGGTGGGTATGTTGGAGAAAAGCAAGTTTCTTGAAAAAGTAGAAACTGTAGAAAAATAGAATGTTCAACATAAAAAGAAGGAAAGAGAACACACTGTAAGATGAGAAGACAAGAACAAACTCACAAATTGTGAGTTCAGGCTGATGTGGTAAGTAGGGGCTTGACCAAGAAGGACCTGGGATTTACCTTATAAGTTATGGGGAGAAACTGAATGTTCCTAAGGAAGGAAATGGCCTGATTATATTTGCTTTCTTTGAAATGATCATTCTAGTTGCAGTAAGGAGAATGGACTGGAGAATGAAAGAAGAGTGGGTTGGGTACTGCAGTGGTCCAGTCAAGAAATCATTAGGACCCTGCCAAGGTAGAAACAGTAGAAACGAAGACAGGAAAAGTATACACAACATTTCTGTACCAAAAAATAAAGAGTAGGTCTTGGCAACTGATTATACAACTAGGCAAGAAGGACAAAAATACATAAGAGGGGACAGAGAGAGTAGGCAAAGTAAATCTCTAACTTAGGGTTTAACCAGTATTTTCTGTAAAAGGCCAGGTAGTAAGTATTTCATGGTTTGTGGGACATATGATCTCTGTGGCAACTACCAAATCCTGCAACTGTAATATAAACGCAGCTATAAGTAAGTGGATGTGGCTGAATTCCAATAAACGGTACTAAAGGGGCCGGCACTGTGGAGTAGCTGGTAAAGCCACCGCCTGCAGTGCTGCCATCCTGTATGGGCGCCGGTTCGAGTCCCAGCTGCTCCACTTCCGATATAGCTCTCTGCTATGGCCTAGGAAAGCAGTAGAAGATGGTCCAAATCCTTGGGCCCCTGCACTCGCATGGGAGACCTGGAAGAAGCTCCTGGCTCCTGGCTTCGGATCAGCGCAGCTCTAGCTGTTGCAGCCACCTGGGGAGTGAACCAGCGGATGGAAGACCTCTCTCTCTGTAACTCTGCCTTTCAAATAAAGAAATAAATTTAAAAAAAAAAAAAGCTGTACTACAAAGTTAAGGGCCAGATGTGCTCCCTGGGCCATAGTTTGCTAATGCTTGCTCTAGTCAGATGGTGAATGATGATTTCACTGAGTTTTTTTCAACCTTGGCTACCCATTAAGTTCACATAAGAAACTAAAAATCTCATTGTCCTAGTCACACCCCATCATACCACATGCCAATTAAATTTGAGTATTTGGGGGTGAAACCCAGGCTTCAGTATTCTTTAACTCTTACCAGGTGGTTTAATGTGCAGCCGAAATTGAGAATCATAACATGAACTGTGTAGACAGTAGTGAAAAAACAAGCTTAGAAGCAAAAGTCAGAAACTAGGTTTTTTTTTTTTAAAAAAAAGATTATTTATTTGAAAGTTAGAGTTATACAGAGAGAAGGAGAGACAGAGAGAATGAGAGAGAGAGAGGTGTCTTCCATCCACTGGTTCACTCTGCAATTGGCCACAATGGCCGGAGCTGAGCCAATCTGAAGCCAGGAGCCAGGAGCCTCTTTCCAGTCTCCCATGTGGGTGCAGGGGCCCAAGGACTTGGGCCATCTTCCACTGCTTTCCCAGGCCATAGCAGAGAGCTATATCAGAAGTGGAGCAGCCGGGACTCAAACCAGTGCCCATATGGGATGCTGGCACTGCAGGCTGTGGCTCTACCGACTACGCCACAGCACGGGCCCCAGAAACAAGGTTTTGAATATACTGAGTTCTAGTGGATCTGTAAGACAGATCCAGCTGAGATTCTGAGAAGGTAAGACAATGGATACACGGCCTAAAGCTTAGGGAAGAAGTCTGGCCTAGAGATATAAACTTGAAAGGCCTCAGCAAGTACACGTGTGTTTTTCATGGAAATCTTGAAGACTGTTGAAGCCACGCTAGAGAACATGCAATGGGCCATGCCCTGGGGAACAACGGTATTTAATGGGCAAAGAGATCTTGAGGAATTCGTACAATGTAAAGCAAGGGCATGTATACAAGAATTGAGTGTTTTCAGGTACAGGTGAATATTACCAAACACACTTAATCATAGATTCTAACAGTGAAAAGATTCTGGCAAACTGCCTTTTATTTATCCCAGTAAATACTACCGAAGAGGCCATGGAAGGAAATTGGCATCTGGGCTTAGGAAATAAAAATCCTCTAACTCTATTCATTATTTTGCCTTGTGTGATTCTACGTTTAAAATGAAATGTGCTTTCAGAAGCTCTACTAAGTATCCAACATCAAACTGACTACCAACTTCCCCTACCAAAAATACACAAAACTTCAGCGCTACAATATTGGTTCCTACATAAGTGCCAGTTTAAACTGGTATGTTAGAAAAATTTAAAGTAATACACAAACTGTAGAAATCTAATTTTGAGTTTTAAAACAGTATACACAGAATTTGTGGAAAGTGTTCCCAAAAGGAGTTCTTTAAAGATCTCAATTGACTACCATGTTGAATTAGGAAAATAGAAGATAGGAAAAGGTAACAAAGCATGGATTACAGGTCCAAGACAAATGATGATAAAATTCTAACATTGAACTATTAGAAATTCTGTTCTAAAGGACAGATGGGAAACTGCATGATTCAGTTAACAGCTGTATGATGATGCCTGTAAGTTTTTACTATTGTAGAAAGCTATATATTCAATCAATAACAAAGAAATTGAAAAATGAAATGCATTTTACTTTGAAGCAACTAAATGTGAAAAGTAAACATTTCAAATAATTATTAAGATTACCCTTTTCTCACCTCATCATTTTCATTGCCACTTGAACTCTTCCTCATTGATTTATACTGAAAAATATTCAAAACATATACTTTACTTTTCTTTGCATATGAATCTCTACAAGGAAGTTATGTCTTATTCATGTTTACTACTTTTATTAAATTACTTGATATTAAATTTATGTAACCAGTTTAAATGTCCTACTACTAACTTATATAATGCTTTCTATGCACAAGGAATTGTTCTAAGTACTACACATATGTCAAGTAAAATTTCCTTCCTAAATCAATTCCACTTCCCATTCACTCAGGTTTGCAATCTGAGGGTTGTCTTACTTAAGAGTCCTTCTTTTTCTTAATTCACATATCTAATATGTCATTAAGTCAATTCTTTTTGAAATTTCTCTGACTTACCTCTTCTGAATTTTCACAACTGCCTTATCCCAGGCTCCCATTATCTCACACTTGGTCTATAATCTCACTATTCTTATATATTAATAGATGCTATCCATTGATAGAAACAATGATTTGGGAACAAAAACGTTACCTTTTATTAATATACAGACTGTACAATAATGGTAAAAGCTAACATTTACACTACTACTAATTATCTACCAGTGCCTTATATATATTAACCCATTTAATCTTCATAACAATCCTATGAGGTAAGTAGCATTATGCCTGTTTTACAATAAGACACAGAGATAATAACATGCTCAACAAAAAGAATGCTATTACGTGAGAAAATGTTTCTTGGAATCAAGAAAATGCAGTATGACAACCTCTGGAGTTGTTCAACTTAAAAATGTTACTTAGTTATTTATTTTTATTTAAAAGGTGGAGAGGCAAACACAGAAAAAGAAGCAGGAGAGAGTGTAAAGGAGAAAGCAGTTTTCCATCTGCTGGTTCACTTCCTAAATACCTGCAACAGCTAGGGCTGAGACAGGCTGAAGCAAGGAGCTGAGGACTCCATCTGGCTCTCCTACATGGGTGGCAGAGACCCAACTACTTGAGCCATTATCTACTGCCTCCCAGGATGCACAACAGGAAGCTGGAATTGGAAGACTAGCCAGGATTCAAACCCAGGGACTCCAATATGGGATGTTGGTGCACCAGGCAGCGTCTTAACTGCTGTGCCAAATATCCATCCTAGTAGTTCTTTCTTCTGATCCCTCATCACTGTAAATGAGTTTGCAAAGCAGTGACAGATAAACCTTCAGCCTGCACTTTATTCTATTGAAAAAACTCTATAATTTTCAAATTTTTTCCAATCTTTTTGCTTGGAATAAGTCCCCTTTACTTACGCAGCTTCCACAACCTTTAGGAGAACAGATGACTGATATCTCAAGCACAGACTGGGAGCTGTACTAGGGATTACAAATATAAAGCATACATCCTTCCACTGTCTCTCCTTTTACAACTAGCACTCATCTATCAGCATGTTCTTTGCAGCTGATGCCTGATATGGCTTCACTATGCTTTCAATCCAGTGTTCCAGAGAACCACTTAATGAAGTTGGCATGTGCCAAAAAAAGAAAGAAAAAGAAAAAGAAAAAACACAAGGGCCGGCACCTGTGGCATGGTGAGCTAAGCCTCCTCCTGCAACACCAGTATCCCATATGGACGTTGGTTTGTGTCCCAGCTGCTTCTCTTCCAATCCAGCTCTCTGCTATGGCCTGGGAAAGCAGTAGAAGATGGCCCAAGTACTTGGGCCCCTGCACCCACGTGGGAGACCCAGAAGAAGCTCCTGGCTTCAGAACAGCCCAGCTCTGGCCATTGCGGCCGTCTGCAGAGTTAATCAGCAGATGGAAGACCTTTCTCTCTGTCTCTCCCTCTGTCTGTAACTCTACCTCTCAAATAAATAAATAAATAAATCTTAAAAAAAAAAAAAGAAAACTTATATGCTATTCCCAGGCAAAATGTTTACTGAATTCACTTATTTTTGGTTCTATTCAACTTAAATGAAAGTGACATTTGAGTGAATAATATGCTAATGTACGCTTACTCTGTGACAAGTGCTATTCCAAATACTACAAAGAAATTAGGCTCAATTAGGTTACGTGACTTGCCAAAGTCCCACAGTTAGTACTAAGGAATGGAACCCAGTGTTCTTATACTTGCTCAAATACTATGATATACTCCCATTTCTAAATCTTAGAATGACTAGTAGGAAATTGTCAAGAATAAAAGGGCTAATGAGCATTCTCAGAAGACAAAGAATAATAAAAAAGTAAAGCCAGAATGGGTGTTTGGCCTAATGGTTGAGATGCCAGTTAAAGCATGTCCTATATCAGAGTGGCTGAGTTTGATGACCAGTTCTGGCTTGACATTTCAACTTCCTGACAATGCAAACCCCTGGGAGGTAGCAGCTGATGGCTCAAGTAGTTGGGTGCCTGTAATCATGTGAGAGGCCTGAATTCAGCTGCTAACTTCAAGCTTCAGCCTGGCCCAAGACAACTGCAGACATCTGGGGAGTGAATCAACAGATAGGAGCTTCCTCTGTTTCTATGTGCCTCACAAATAAAACAATAAATAAATAAAAATTACAAATAAAATTTCCTAAAACCCTAAACCTAATATATAACTAGATTTAAAAATATTCTATAAGCCCAATTTTTTACTAATTCAGTTAAACTATACCCAATTAGTATTCATCTGGATTACTGAAGTTTTATTACAATTGAATTCAAATACTACAATAAAGGCATGGTTTAAAACCAGAGAAAAAGAAATGTCAGTTCATTTCTGAAGCTAATATTAATTTCAGAGGAGTGGAAATAACTTGTGCACAAACTCTGACTCAGAACAAATCGGGTAATTTTATAATCTCATATGGCTTCTATATACCAGTATAAAATTAACAATGATCATAGAGAAGATATAAAATTCTTTTCCTTGGAGTTATATTTTAAACAAAAAAGTACTGTATTTTAAAAAGTCAGTATAGTATTTTTTAAAAGATTTTATTTATTCTTTAAGAGGCAGAGTTACAGAGAGAGAGAGGGAGGGACAGAGAGAAAAGTCTGCCATTCACTGGTTCAATCTCCAAATGGCTGCAATGGCCTGAGCAGAGCTGATCCCAAGTCAGGAGCCAGGTGCTTCCAGGTCTCCCATGTGGATGCAGGAAGCACTTGGGCCACCCACCGTTGTAGTGTTTTATCACAACAATAATGAGATATATTCAATGATATATGGCACTTAAATAAATCAAACAATATTCAAAACAAATTTGTTAATCTAATGATTTTAACTTGTTTTGTTTAGAAACCAACCAGTAAATGCATATAGAAATGCATGCTAACAATCTTAAGATAAATAAAAGCTACTATTTTATATTAAACATTATCACCAAAAAGTCAGATTTTTTATACTTTGCTGTATACCTTACCAAAATAATATTAATTTCTATAAAAGATGTTTGGTAATGTGTTTCCTATAATATATTTCCTTTGATAAATGCAGTGATTTTATTTTGGCTTTAAGGACACTAAATTTTATATACTAGACTAGTAATCTACTCAACAGTAGCTTAGGAATCTAAAGGAATTAATGTTAACTATATTAACTATGATTTACTTACTCATACAATTTGACCCAATTTATCTTCTTGCTCATAATCTGGCCAATATGCTGAAATAGTTTTATTTAGTTTCGGGGGCTTATCTGAGAAATATACTAGTCTTGGCAACTACAAAGAAATAAGAACTGGATTTGAAATACTCAAGTGTGTGTATGCACACACATAGACACACACGTTGAATTAAATATACTGAATAATAGTTTTATGAATAATTTACCATATTCCAGAAACAAAGAAATCCTGTGAATCATTTAGATGTGTTAGAATAAAGTTGCTCAAAAGGCTTCTTACCAGACATGATATGAGTTAACATGGAGCAAGCTCAGTAACGCTTTGACATAAACCTCTACCAGTCTTATAGCTCTTTTGGATTATTGGGAGGTAAGTGTTTAAGAGAAATTTCCTTTTTGTCGTAGAGATACTTCATAGAAAACATTTTAATTATGAAAATACTGACAGTTCTGAATAATAAGCTTAATTTAAAGAATAGTATCTAAATTCCAGATTTTCTTGATATTTTAGGAAAAAGTTGTTGACATCCAATTTATTTTTGCAGCATCCTAACACTGACATCTTCTGACAAATGAGGAGAACTACACATCTCCTTAAAGTATTTCCCAGCTTATGTTTGCACGCTTATGTTTGCACCGATTTTATCAAGTAAGAAATATGTTAACATTTCTTGAATGAGAACAACATAATTAACACTTTAAATATTTTCTCATTCCATTTCTAAGCAACTTTAGAACATAATTAGTAGTTTAGAAGTCATAAAAAATAAAATAGTCATAAAAAATAAAATATCAATGAATGATACTATTAAAGAATTATCTATTTTTAAAGGCTCATAAAGCTTCTATTAAGGCTTTATTGAAAAGTTCACTAGAGATAGTTAATATATAGAGTACAAAAAATATATATGAGTGAAACTGACATCCTGTGATTTGATTATTGTTTATAGCCCTTGTCTATACTCCTGAGGAACAGTGTTTCTCCTTTCTACTTGTTGAATTCTTTACTTAGTGGCAGATTAACTTTGTGATTATAAAGTAAATTGAAAGTATGTTATCGTGGCTGGCAATGTGGCGTAGAGGGTAAAGCTACTGCCTGCAGTGCCAGCATCCCATATGGGCACTGGTTCAACTCCCAGCTGATCCACCTCTTTTTTTTTATGGATTTTTAAAAAAAAATATTTATTTATGTGAAAGTCAGAGCTACACAGAGAGAGGAGAGGCAGAGAGAGAGAGAGAGAGGTCTTCCATCCAATGGTTCACTCTCCAATTGGCCGCAACTGCATCCATCCGATGGAGCTGCACCCATCCGAAGCCAGGAGCCTCTTTCAGGTCTCCCACGCAGGTGCAGGGGCCAAGGACTTGGGCCATCTTCCACCGCTTTCCCAGGCCACAGCAGAGAGCTGGATTGGAAGTGGAGCAGCCAGGACATGAACCGGTGCCCATATGGGATGCCAGCACTTCAGGCCAGAACGTTAACCCACTGCGCCACAGCGCCAACCCCAGCTGATCTACTTCTTATCCAGCTCTCAGCTATGGCTTGGGATAGCAGTACAAGATGACCCAAGTTCTTGGGCCTCTTCACCCACATGGGAGACCCTGAAGAAGCTCCTGGAACCTGGTTTCGGATCGGCCCAGCTCCAGTGGTTGCAGCCATTTGGGGAATGAATCAGCAGATGGAAGACCTCTCTCTCTCTCTCTGTGCCTAACTCTGCCTTTCAAATAAAAAATAAATCTTTTAAAAAATGAAGGAAATATTATAAC
Organism: Lepus europaeus; assembly: GCF_033115175.1. NCBI lineage: Eukaryota > Metazoa > Chordata > Mammalia > Lagomorpha > Leporidae > Lepus > Lepus europaeus. The sequence continues at coordinate 56,324,836 of NC_084850.1, forward strand.
TGTCTACTAATTTTTTTAAAAGTATGTTATCACAAAAATTAAAAGAAAAATAAGGAAGGAGGAGGGAGGGTGGGAAGTATCATTATGTTCTTAAAAACTGTATATATGAAATACATGAAACCTGTTCTCTTTGTATAAATAAATTTATAGATTTCACAAATAAGACCAGTGTAAACAAATAATGAAGGATAGAATTAAAAGGGAGAGAATGATCCTGCGAGGGAAGCAGGACACACAGCAGACTCATAAATGGCAAATGCCCAAAACAGCACTCCTGCCTCAGAATCAACCCTTGGGACATTCGGATCTGGCTAAAAGGTCCATGAGAGTCTCACAGGCATGGGAAGCCATGACATGGTGGCAAAAAACAATCTAAATGAAAGATCCTGGTGAACAAGACCCCAGCAGAAGGAACAGGCCATCAAGGAGAGAGGCGCCTTTCTCTGAAGGGAGGAAGGAACCTCCACTGTGACACGGCCTTGACTAAACAAGTTCAGAGTCGGTGAACTCAAGGGACTTCCATAGCCTAGACAGCTCATAGCAAGAGTCTCGGGTGATTGCTGACGTCATAAATAAGAGTGCCAATTGTTAAATCAACAACGGGAGTCACTGGGTACATGTTCCCCACGTAGGATCTCTGTCCTTAATGTGTTTTACTATGAAACGTAAAAACACTACTAGTCGAACAATACCCTATACCTTGTGTGGTTGTGTGAATGCAGCCTGTTGAAATCCTTGCTTAGTATATACTAAGTTGATCTTCAGTATATGAAGGTAATTGAAAATGAAACTCGATAAAGGGTGGGATGGGAGAGGGAAAGGGGAGGGCCACGGGAGGGAGGGAGGTTGTGGGGGGGAAGCCACAACAATACAAAAGTTGCACTTTGTAAATTCACATTTATGAAATAAAAAATTAAAAAAATAAATAAATAAATTTATTGAAAAAAGAGAAAAAAGTTAACTGAAGTCATTGTAAAACTTTTTTTTTTTAAAGTAACACTAAGGGTCAGCACTGTGGCACAACCAGTTAAGCCTCTGCCTGCAATGCCAGCATCCCATAAGGGTGCCGATTCAAGTCCTGGCTGGTCCATTTCCAATCTAGCTCCCTGCTAATGCGCCTGGGAAAGCAGCAGAGGATGACCCAAGTGCTTGGGCCCTGCACCCACGTGGGAGACCCGGAAGAAGTTCCTGGCTCCTGTTTTTGGACGACCCCAGCTCCGGCTGTTGCAGCCATTTGGGGAGTGAGCCAGTGGAAGGAAGACCTCTATGTATCTCTCCCTCTCTGTAACTCTGCCTTTCAAATAAATTAAATAAATCTTTTTTTTTTTTGACAGGCAGAGTGGATAGTGAGAGAGAGAGACAGAGTGGAAGGTCTTCCTTTTTGCCGTTGGTTCACCCTCCAATGGCCGCTGCGGCCGGCGCATCTCGCTGATCCGAAGCCAGGAGCCAGGTGCTTCTCCTGGTCTCCCATGTGGGTGCAGGGCCCAAGGACTTGGGCCATCCTCCACTGCCTTCCCGGGCCATAGCAGAGAGCTGGCCTGGAAGAGGGGCAACCAGGATAGAATCCAGCGCCCCTACCAGGACTAGAACCCAGTGTGCCGGCGCCGCAAGGCGGAGGATTAGCCTGTTAATCCACGACACCGGCCAAATTAAATAAATCTTAAAAACAGCTAAAATTGCATTTTTTCAAAGTGTTCATTTGATATTGGGTTTTCCACAGTAATCTTAACTCTCTGCCTATTAATTAGAGCATACTACTTAGCCTCTCTGTGCCTTAACTTTTCCATCTGTAAAATATAGGTGACAATTGAATTTACCTCATAGAGTTGTTATGAAGGTTAAACAAGTTAATATTTGAAAAGCACTTAGAATAGTGCCTGGCATTTTTTAGACCCATATAAGAGTTGGTGGGTGTAAGCTAGTAAAATCATTATGAAAGACAGTATGGAGATACCTCAGAATCTAAAAATAGATCTACCATATGACCCAGCCATCCCATTCCTGGGAGTTTACCAAAACTAAATGAAATCAGCATATGAAAGAGTGATCTGTACCCCCATGCTTATTGCAGCTCAATTCACAATAGCTAAGATATGGAATCAACCCAGATGTCCATTAACTGATGATTGGAAAAAGAAAGTGTGGTGTATATATACACAGTATGGAATACTACTCAGCCAAAACAAAGAATTAAATCCTGTCTTATGCAACAAAATGAAATGTATACAACTGGAAACCATTACGCTTACTTCAATAAGACAGTCCCAAAAAGCAAATATCATATGTTCCCTCTAATATGTGATAGTATAGAATACAAAAACGTGTATAAAAGTGAAACATACATCATGTGATTTGATTGTTGTTTGTAGTTCTTGTTTATACTCCTGTGGAACTGTGGTCTTTCTACTTTTTACTTGTTGAATATTATGGTTAGTGGTGCATTAAAATCATAATTATAGGGGCCAGAACTGTGGTGCAGTGGATAAAGCTGCCGCATGCAGTGCCGGCATTGCATATGGGTGTTGGTTCGAGACCTGGCTGCTCTACTTCCAATCCAGCTCTCTGCTAGGGCCTGGGAAAGCAGCAAAGAAAGGATGGCCCAAGTCCTTGGGCCCCTGCACCCATGTGGGAGACCCAGAAGAAGCTCCTGGCTTCGGATTGGCACAGCTCTGGCCATTGTGGCCGACTGGGGAGTGAACCAGCGGATGGAAGACCTGTCTCTCTCTCTCTCTCTCTCTCTCTCTGCCTCTCCTTCTCTCTCTGTGTAACTCTAACTTTCAAATAAATAAATAAATTTTAAAAATTGTGATTATAAAGTGGACTGAATTGTGTTTTTGCAAAAATTAACAAAACAAGAAAGAAGGGAAGGAAGGAGGGCAATTGAGAGCAAGAGGGAAATATGGTTATCTTCTTAGAACCATACCTATGAAATACCATGAACTATGTTCTCTTTATATTAATAAAATTTTTAAAATAAAGTGAGAATCCATCTGGCTATATTATACTAAGATAAAGGAGATGCAATAAATATCCAATTTTTGTTTACTAAATACTACAACAATTTTCCCTACATCATCATTCATCAAGTTTTATCTGTAAACAAATTTTATTCAGTGCCTTTATTAAAGGCTCATAAAGGGGAACCTTAGTCCATATGTGTTCTGTCACTGCCATCCACTTCTCTCATCAGAGGACAAATCAATGGAGCTGCCCAATTTGGGGATGTGAGTATGCAGAACTGTGAGTTAAAATAAACCTCTTTCCATTCTAAGTAGTATATCTCATGTATTTCATTTTAGTAATCAAAAGGGAACTAATTCAATACTACATACTCGTACAACTAGCAATGTAGCAAAAATTTATCTTTCTCATAGCATTTAGTGAATTAAAATTAATTTTAGTCTATTATTGTTACGAATTACTGAAATTTTATGGATATAATTGGATTGTATATATCACATCCAAGTGGGAAATTAAGATAAAATAACACATTTCCTGCATTTAGCTAGAGTTATATTATATGTTAACTCAAAACTAAGAAAATCAAATCCAGTAATTACAAAATAAATTTTAAAATTCGATAAAGTACCTTGAAATATTCTTTTCTAATCTGTTTGCTCCGCCTCCTTTCTTCACTCTGCCAGATTATAGGCTGAGATTCTGGCCACTGTTGTTCATCTATTTGATCCTTCTGATTTTCTAAGGGCTATAATTAGACAATTTATTTTAAATAAAGAAATGAGAACAAAATAATAGATACAATAGTATTTTAATGTCCTCTTACCTGCCATGGGAGGGGTGATAACGGTGAATTAACTTCATCTGCTGAGACACTAAAAAATTAAAGATGCCTTAATATGTAAACATTTAAGATAATCCTTAGATATACATTATGAGCATTATAAACTTACCTTTTTTCAAAACCAGAAACGTAAAGAGCTTACCCATGACTAAACTTTGAACTAATAACATAAAACTTGATGTTAACAAAAACATTTTAAGTTCCCAACAACTGTTGCTCCATAGGAAACACCAATATGGGTTTATTTTATGAAATCCTAAGCATAAGACTACTGAAAGTACTTTGTAGAAGCCAGCAGAAATGTAATACTCATATCTATAGACATACAGTCAAAGACAAGACAGGATATTTATTACACTAAAATAATTATCAAAAACTATGTTTAAATCAATTAATAATTTCCTTTGTTTAGACGCCAAAAAGCTCTGGTCAGTAATTCTTTTTGCTCTACTGAATTGTAGATTATAAGCTCCAAACTCTCCATTCTGAAGCAAGAGGAGCTATGAAGGAAATTATTTTCATGTAGTTTTGTTGTAAGAATAATGAAAACTGCACATACTATTGTTAGCTGGCAGATTTCCACAAGGATTTTCATTGGATAAAATATATAAACAAAATGTGCACTAAAGCTGCTAATATTTAACACTATTGAGAAACTTCTATGAAATACAGTAAGAAAGAAAGATGTAAACATTAGTGAGAAAGAATCAAATTCACAAAATTTAGGAAACAAAATTAAGAAAAAAATTATTATAATAATAAGGTTATCAGTTAGAGACAAAAGCATAAAAGCTGTCCTATGTACCAACTATAATGAAAAGTAAAATATATTAGAAATATTTAAATTATAACATATCTAGAAAGAAACTTGACCACACATGTATAAGACCTACATGAAAAAATCACTAATGTCTAGTAAAGGACTTGAGTAACTGGAATGTTCTTGGACAGTAAAACAAGTATTACAGGTATAATTTAACTGCTAAATTCATTACCACAATGAACTCTAACAACAACAAAAAAAAGTATTCGTGGCTTGCTATAGAAATTTGATAAGTTTCAAAATTCATCTGGAAGAATGGTGTTCCAAAAAAGTTATCAAATAAAGAGAACTTCATTACCAGATTAAGAAAACAAAATTAGAATATAAAACAGCTAGCTCCAAAATCTGCAGATTTTGCAAGAGAACATGAATATAGGACTGTAAGTATAACTTATAATCAAAATGTCATTTAAACGCCTTACAGTGAGAGTGGGCATCTGAACTAGTGGAAGATACCTTTCTCAGTCTCTCCCTCTCTATATATATAAATTTGCTTTCAAATAAATAAATCTTTTATACAAATTTTTAAAAATCCACAAGTCTATTTCCCATTTGGACAAAAAAGGAGACAGAAATGGAAAATGACTGAGATCAGATAATAAGAAAAAGGGAAAAAATTAATTCATAACAGTACTAAAAATAATTCAAAAACTGATAACATATAAAAACAATTTCTAAATGTTCATCATTATTCTCAAAAATTTACCTATATTAATCTATTTCATCTTCACAATAACCACGATAGAAACTGCTGTTATTTGTGGGTTTTTTTAGAAGGCTTTTATTTAATAAATATAAGTTTCATAGGTACAACTTTTGGAATATAGCAGTTCCCCCCATACCCATTCTGTCACCCCCAAACTGTCCCACCTCCTACTCCCTCTCTCATCCCATTCTTCTTTAAGATTTATTTTCAGTTACCTTTATATACAGAAGACCAACTCTATACTAAGTAAAGATTTCAACAGTCTGCTTTACAAATGGGATAAATATGGCTCAGAGGAAGTTAAAAACCTTCCCAAGAGACAGATCCAGGATCCAAATTTAGACAGTTCAGTTCTAACAACCTAAACTCTTACAAGTCTGTGCTAATTTATCTACAACTTCATCAGAAGAAAGGTGAATAGAACAAAATAGTCAGAGAACTAACATTTACTAAGCATGAGCCAGGCACTAGGGCTGATTTAAAAATTTATATATTTTTTTAAGATTTATTTATTTATTTATTTGAAAGTCAGAGTTACACAGAGAGAGGAGAGGCAGAGAGAGAGAGAGAGAGAGAGAGAGAGAGAGAGAGAGAGAGAGATCTTCCATCCAATGGTTCACTCCCCAATTGGCTGCAATGGCCAGAACTGCGCCAATCTGAAGCCAAGAGCCAGGAGCTTCTTCCAGGTCTCTCATGTGGGTGCAGGGGCCCAAGGACTTGGGCCATCTTCTACTGCTTTCCCGGGACATAGCAGAGAGCTGGGTCTCGAATAGGCGCCCATATGGGATGCCAGCACTTCAGGCCAGGGCGTTAACCCACTGTGCCACAGTGCCAGCCCCCTAAAGTTTATCTAAAGCCTCATAGGCAGCAAGTGCTAAAGTGAGTGTCTCACTCAAATCTTCCTGATTTTAAGGTTCATACTCTTTCAAGTATACTCCTGCAGTGATGGTACCCCACATGGGTGCTGGTTTCAGTGCCAGCTGCTCCACTTCCGATCCAGATACCGGCTATGCACCTAGGAAATCAGCAGAAGATGGTCCAACTCTTTGGGCCCCAGTACTCACATGGGGGACCCTAAGGAGGTTCCTGGCTCCTGGGTTTGGACTGGCCCACCTTCAGCCATTGTGGCCATTTGAGGAGTGAACCAGTGGGTAGAAGATTTTTCTGTCCTTCCCTCTCTCTGTCTCTCAACTCTCATTCAAATAAAGAAATTAATGTTTAAAAAAATTAAGTATACCATGCTATCTTGCCAAACAATTTCTCAATAGTTTACCATAACTTTCGTGTATATATGCAATGACCTAGGGTTCATGCTAATGGCCAGAAGTGGCTAGGAATCTTGTGTAAGGCTACCCAGGCATTTCAGAAAGACTGACCACTTTATCCAAAGCCTAAGGAGCCAGAATCTTTCCAGGTCCTTCCTACAAGTCTGTATGTTGCCTAATGACACTAACAGGCAATCATTTCCATTAGTTGTGGATCTGTACACTCACAATCCCTGTTTTAAAATACAAGCACATCTAAAACAGCAATATATCAGGACTATATAAATTATTTTTAAAAGATTTATCTGCCTATTTGAAAGTCAGAGTTAGAGAGAGAGGAGAGGCAGAGAGAGAGAGAGAGAGACAGAGGTCATCCATCTGCCGGTTCACTCCCCAATTGGCTGCAACGGCTGGAGCTGCACCGATCCGAAGCCAGGAGCCAGGAGCTTCTTCCAGGTTTCCCATGCGGGTACAGGGGCCTAAGGACTTGGACCATCTTCTACTGCTTTCCCAGGCCATAGTGGAGAGCTGGATTGGAAGTGGAGCAGCCAGGACTTAAACTGGCACCCATATGGGATGCCGACACTGCAGGCGGCAGCTTTACCCACAAGACCACAGTGCCGGCCCCATAAATTATCAACCTAATGAGTGCTGTGACCATTTCTCTCTTGATCAATACTGTATCTCCCAGCACATAACACAATTCTTGACATTCAACATTTTAACCTATGCTCCCAATTCATCCACTCAACAAATATTTATTGAGGCCCTAATATGTGTGCCTCACATATTAGGCACACATTGTGCTAAGTGTAGGGATATGGAAGAACACAAAATAAAGTTTCTAATCTTATGAAATATGCATGGTACTGTGACCAGGAAGTGGCAAGGTGCTGATAAAAAAACAATAAACAAATAAAGAAGTATACATTCAGAATGTACAATGTATTATATTCCATGGAGAAACATAAGGCAGGGTATGAGAAACAAGAATAGAGGAGTAGAGGAGGCATGCTCTTTTTTATGTTGTTAAGAGAACACTTTGCTAATGAAGTGATATGTGAAAAGAAAGTCAAAGGTACAAAAGAAAGCCATATGTTTATCTGGGGGGAGTTCATTCTAGGCAGACTCAAAGACTTAGAGGGTGAGGGACATACCTAGGGTGATGATATTCAACAAGAAAGCAGTAACAGCTAGAGTAGAACACACTAATACAATAGAAGCAAGAGAGAAAGAAAAGAAGGAGCCAAATACTGTAGGACTTCACAAGGCCTTTAAGGCCTCTAGTTTTTATTCCGAATGAGATGGGCAATCAGCAGAGAATTCTGAAGACAAATGACACTATTTAACTTGCATTTTCAAAATGTCAATCTGAGGTTTTATGGAAAAGAGACTAAAGGACAGCTAGGGCAGAAAGCTGGGAGGCTGGGACTAGGGTGGTAGGAGAAGGGCTGATTAGACAGGATCAGATTTCAGATATAATCTTAAGGTAGTCAACAAGATTTGTAAATGGATTAGATATAGAATGTGACAGAAATTTGCACATTAAGGATGACTCTTGAGGGCTTTAAGTTGATCAACTAGAGGGATGCAGATAACATTCTGAAATGGGTAAAAGTGCAGGAAGGACAGGTTTATGAATGCAACAACAGAAATTAAGAATCTGCTTTTGGAAAGTAGAGCTAGACATTCCTAGTACACACTGAAGTGGTAACGTTACTTATGCAACAGGGTATACAATTCCACACTACATATGTATGTACACATGCACATGAATGCAGATACAAATATTCATGTGCAAACAAGAAAAAAGGTCTAAAAGGAAAAACAACAAAATAATGACTTGACATCTTTGGGGAACATGAAAACAGGTGATATTTGTTTACTTCTTTCTCGATATTTTCTTAATTTCCTAATTTTTCAACAACGAAGCTACACTACTCCTGTAATCATGAAAAACGATTTGTTTTATTTCTTTAATTTTTTTTAAAAATTTTTTTTGACAGGCTGAGTAGACAGTGAGAGAGAGAGACAGAGAGAAAGGTCTTCCTTTTTCTGTTGGTTCATCCCCCAATGGCCGCTGCAGCTGGCGCGCTGCGGCCGGCGCACCGCGCTGATCCAAAGCCAGGAGCCAGGTGCTTCTCCTGGTCTCCCATGGGGTGCAGGGCCCAAGCACTTGGGCCATCCTCCACTGCACTCTCACGCCACAGCAGAGAGCTGGACTGGAAGAGGAGCAAGCAGGACAGAATCCGGCGACCCGACTGGGACTAGAACCCGGGGTGCCGGTGCCGCAGGTGGAGGATTAGCCTATTGAGCCGTGGCACCGGCCTCTGTTTTATTTCTAAAGAAGGAATTAGGTGATTGGAAAATGAGAAAATTAGTCATTTTAAAAAATTATTTATTTATTTATTTATTTGGGAGTCAGAGTTACAGAGAGGGAGAGGCAAAGAGAGAGGTTTTCCATCTACTGCTTCACTCCCCCAGTGGCCTCAACAGCCAGAGCTGGGACAATTCAAAGCCAGGAGCTTCTTCCATGTCTCCCACATTGGTGCAGGGGCCCACGTACTTGGGCCATCTTCTGCTACTTTCCCAGGCTCAATAGCAGGGAGCTGGATTGGAAATGGAGCAGTGGAGACATGGGATGCTGGTACTGCAGGCATAGGCTTAACCTACTACTGGCCCAAAGTAACAGGTTTTTTGTTTGTTTGTTTGTTTGTTGTTTGTTTGTTTTGTTTTGGCTTTTTTTTTTTTTGACAGGCAGAGTGGATAGTGAGAGAGAGAGACAGAGTGGAAGGTCTTCCTTTTTGTCATTGGTTCACCCTCCAATGGCTGCTGCGGCCGGCACAACTCGCTGATCCGAAGGCAGGAGCCAGGTGCTTCTCCTGGTCTCCCATGCGGGTGCAGGGCCCAAGGACTTGGGCCATCCTCCACTGCCTTCCCGGGCCACAGCAGAGAGCTGGCCTGGAAGAGGGGCAACCGGGATAGAATCCAGCGCCCCAACCAGGACTAGAACCCGGTGTGCCAGCGCCGCAAGGCGGAGGATTAGCCTGTTAAGCCACGGCGCCCAAAGTCACAGTTTTAAGAAGGTTAGGATCGGTCAGGATTGTATGTGAAAGTTTGGAGGTATGAGCAATTGAGAATTTCTCAAGAGAATGTTAGAACCTGAAAAGGAAAGCTGTGGTAGCAATTGAAGAAAGTTAGGGAAAGGTAATAAAAGAAACTTTTAAGGAAGGTAAAAATGTAAGATGGCATAATCTGTATTTGAGAGAGAGTAGGAGGCAAGAGTTTGCTCAGCAGTTGTCATGACACTTGAGATGCTCGCATACCATATCAGATCATCTGGTGTGAATCCCAGCTCTGTTTCCTGATTTCAGCTTCCTGCTAATGCACACCCTACGAAGCAGCAGGTAATGGCTCCAGAACTTGGTTCCCTGCCACCAGGTAACAGACTTGGATTGAGTTCTTGGGTCCTGGCTTTGGAATGGCACAGTCCCAGTTGTTGCAGGCATTTGGGGAGTGAACCACCAGATGAACATCTCTCTCTCTCTCTGCCATTATTTCAGGCAGTAATAGTAATATTAGTAAATGAATGAACAAAAAATAGATGGAAGTGACACCATTAAACTTATGTTATAGAGCCATCAAAATTCTATGGTGCAGAACCCAGATTTAAAGCTAGGCAATGGGCCGGCGCTGTGGTGAATTGGGTTAAAGCCCCACCCTGCAGTGCCAGCATCCCATATGGATGCCGGTTCGAGTCCTGGTTGCTCCACTTCCAATCCAGCTCTCTGCTATGGCCTGTGAAAGCAGTGGAAGGTAGCCCAGGTCCTTGGGCCCCTGCACTCATGTGGAGGACCCGGAGGAAGCTCCTGGCTCCTGGCTTTGGATTGACGCAGCTCTAGCCGTTGCGGCTAATTGGGGAGTGAACCAGTGGATGGAAGACCTCTCTCTCTCTCTTTCTCTCTCTCTCTCTCTCTCTCCCTGCCTCTCCTCTCTCTGTGTAACTTTGACTTTTAAACAAATAAATAAATCTTTTAAAAAAAAAAAAGCTAGGCAAAACTGAACAAAGGACATATGTCTGGTGACTGCTGAAATAATCCCCATAAAAGAAAGGGTCTCAACCAATACAACTGCAATAGGAATGAGGGAAGTTAGGGCAGATGTAAGTATTTCAAGATGCTATAATTTTCTGTAATTGACTAGATTCAGAAGGGTGCTTGAGAGAGGAGCTTTCAATAATTTCAAATAAAAATAGTGGACCATCCAATCAGGAAGACCACGTAAGCGTTTGAAAAAAATAAAGTCAGTTTGAATTATCAGATTATCTAGCAAAAGATATCACTGGGACATGTGGTTCTGGAGGAAGAAAGTGTTCCTGTTACCATGTTAAGACTTGGGGTTATGAAACAGACAAACTCAGTTTGAATCCTGACTGTACGACCTACTGCCAAAATGATCTTGAGCTAGTTTTGAGAATTTATTTTTTAAAAAAATTATTTATTTATTTGAAAGGCAGTTAGAGAGAAAGAAGGAGATAGAAAGCGGGGGAGAGACAGAGGGAGAGAGAGAGAGAGGAACTTCTATCCACTGGTTCACTCCCCAAATGGCCACAATGGCCAGAGCAGGGCCAGGCCAAATTAGCTACATCTAGGTCTTTCACATGGGTGCAGGGGCCTAAGCACTTGGGCCATCTTCTGCTGCTTTCCCAGGTCTACCACCAGGGAGCTGGACCAAGGAGGGCTGTCAAGACATCAAAAGGCTTCCATATGATATGCCAGCATTGCAGGGAGCAGCCCAATCTGCCACACCACAATGGCAGCACCAAATTTTGAAAATTTCAGAGTCCAGAGTGCTAACTATTACATCTTGGAACCCCACTCAATTTTTGATAATTTCTACAAGTGGATACTGTGGTGTAGTAGGAAAAGCCGGCACCACCAGTTTGACTTCCAACTGCTCTACTTCCAATCCAGCTCCCTGCCAATGGCCTGGGAAGGCAGTGGAAGATGGGCCAAGTGCTTGGGCCCCTGCACCCACGTGGGAGACCCCAAGGAAGCTCCTGGTTCCTGGCTTTGGATCATTCCAGCTCCAGCCATTGTGGCCATTTGGGGAGTGAAGCAGCAGATGGAAGAATTCTGTCTCTTCCTCTATCTGTAACTCTGCCTCTCAAATAAAAAAATAAATCCTAAAAAAAAGACAATTTCTAAGCCTCCGTTTTACCACCTATAAAATGGGGATAACAGCTTCAAAAGTTACTGTGAGGATTAAATGAGATAGTACATATAAAAAGTAATGACAACACACATGTAACACTCAATAAATCCTAATTGTCTGATTCTGTCCCAATTGATTTTCCCTAGTCCTTTACATTCCTACTCCTATGCCTTTACATTCAACTCCGATTCAGATGCAAATTTTCAAACCACCAAAGACAAAAATTAGAAATTTTCTTTGTTTTCTTGCCTTCTGAAATTCTAATATGTGGACATACATAATATACTCAGAAGAATTTAGTAACACTCAATTGAAATCAAAATACAAGCAATAACATAGAAAATAAGCATAATCAATAATAAAGAAACATTATTACTGGTAGTAACTAACAGTAATACAATAAATGTTGAATGACTGAATAATTCTATCATCAAGACAAATAAAGGTAAAAGCAATAAAATAAAATAACAGTTTTTAAATTTTGTTTATATCAAAAGTAAATGTTTCGGCCAGCGCCACGGCTCCCTAGGCTAATTTTCCGCTTGTGGCGCCAGCACCCCGGGTTCTAGTCCCGGTTGGGGTGCCGGATTCTGTCCCGGTTGCTCCTCTTCCAGTCCAGCTCTCTGCTGTGGCCCGGGAAGGCAGTGGAGGAGGGCCCAGGTGCTTGGGCCCTGCACCCGCATGGGAGACCAGGGGGAAGCACCTGGCTCCTGGATTCAGATCGGCGCAGTGCACTGGCCACAGCGCGCTGGCCATAGCGTTCATTTGTGGGGGTGAACCAATGGAAAAGGAAGACCTTTCTCTCTGTCTCTCTTTGTCTAACTCTGCCTGTCAAAAAAAAAAGTAAATGTTTTAAATTACTGAATTCCTGGTTCCTGGCTTTGGCCTGGCCCAGCCCTGAGTGCTGAGGTCATTTGGGGAGTAAACCAGTGGTTTCAAGATCTCTCTGTCTCTTTCTCTCTCTACCTTTCAAAAAATTGAAAATAAACTAAAAATGAATGCAATATTTATACATTTTTATGGTGTACAGTGCACTATTTTTGCACATACCATGTATAAGCCAATTAAACCAGTGAACTAACTAGTCTTTGCATTTCCTTATCTTTTCTTTGTGTTTGGAGCCTACCAGCTCCTTTCTTCCAGTTCTTTATACTGCATATGATACACTATTATACAGTTACCACACTGTACTGTGGACCACTTGACAAAAGTAAATTTAATTCATGCTGCAACACATTTCCTCTTTAATTAGTCATATCATCATTCAATATAATTTATTCAGTTAAAGCCTATATATGGAAACAATACTGTAAGAGGATCAAGTCTCATTAAAAACTATTAAATATAAGGACCAAGGAGATTTGCTAATACCTCTTTTCGCATTCCAAAGTTGATTTCAGCCTGTTTCTCATGACAGAAGTTGAGTGATTAAGAATCCTAGAATTAAATCAACATATTAATTCTAAAAAACATATTAAATATTGTATATATATGATTGTTAAATATCTCCAAGATAAACTATATTCAGTACAGGAAGATCTGTGTTAGAAAACAGTATTTAAATATTATTTAGATCAGATACCCATAAGTACATTATTTATAAAGGAATGTAATTCACCAGCTCTTCCATATCTTCTTTGGTTTTTTTTTTTTTTACAGATTTATTTATTTATTTGGAAGTCAGAGTTAAAAGAGAAGCAGAGGCAGAAAGAGAGAGAGAAATCTTCCATCTACTGATTCACTCCCCAATTGGCTGCTACAGCCAGAGCTGCACCGATCGGAAGCCAGGAGCCAAGAGCCTCCTTTGGGTTTCCCACGTGGGTGCAGGAGTCCAAGGGCTTGGCCTTGAGCAATCCTCTACTGCCCTCTCAGGCCACAGCAGAGAGCTGGATCAGAAGTGGAGCAGCTAGGACTTGAACTGGCACCCACATGGGATGCTGGCATTGCAGGTGGCGGCTTTACCCACTATGCCACAGCGCAGGCCCCCATAGCTTCTTTCATACGTCTTTTTTGAAGGTTTGGATCCTTTTTTTAAAAAGGGACATTTATTTATTTATATGAAAGTCAGAGTTACACAGAGAGAGAAGAGGCAGAGAGAGAGAGGTGGGGGGGGGGGGTCTTCCATCCGCTGGTTCACTCCCCAACTGGTCACAACAGCTGAAGCTGAGCCAATCCGAAGCCAGGAGCCTCTCTGGGTCTCCCACACGGGTGCAAGGGCCCAAGGACTTGGGCCATCTTCTACTGCTTTCCCAGACCATAGCAGAGAGCTGGATCGGAAGTGGAGCAGCTAGGACTTGAACTGGCACCCACATGGGATGCTGGCATTGCAGGTGGCGGCTTTACCCACTATGCCACAGCGCAGGCCCCCACAGCTTCTTTCATACGTCTTTTTTGAAGGTTTGGACCCCTTTTTTAAAAAGGGACATTTATTTATTTATATGAAAGTCAGAGTTACACAGAGAGAGAAGAGGCGGGGGGGGGGGTCTTCCATCCGCTGGTTCACTCCCCAACTGGTCACAACAGCTGAAGCTGAGCCAATCCGAAGCCAGGAGCCTCTCTGGGTCTCCCACATGGGTGCAGGGGCCCAAGGATTTGGGCCATCTTCTACTGCTTTCCCAGACCATAGCAGAGAGCTGGATTGGAAGTGGAGCACCCAGGACTCGAACCAGCATCCATATGGAATGCTTGCACTGCAAGCGGTGGCTTTACCCATTATGCCACAGCACTGGCCACATGGATCCCTTTTAACCATGCTATTATTACCTTAGCATATCTAAGTTTTGGCTGAGACAGAAGACAAAAAAATGAAGGTTCCTTAGGTACCATCATGACTGATTTGGTTTTCCTAACACAGCAAGTGATGTGAAGTATGGTGATGTAATACATAATCATTTTGTAAAAGTCAAATAATAAACTTTAATTCTAAAAGCAGAATCAGTGCTAAAGCTTAATTCCTTTAAACACACACAAACACACACACACAAGCACACACAGTTTTTTGAACTTTCACTGGACAAATTTGAAAAAAATTGAAAAAAAAAACTATGAAAATGATAATTACTTGTCCATAATTTTATATAATCCTAAGTATTAATTTTAAAGTCAAAGGTAATGAATTATTAACTTTCTTTAAGATGAGTAATTTTACATGTTTAAGAATTTTTAATACTACTATAGGTATAAATATAACCTAATTTTCAATTTTAAAGGTTCCCAGAGCCAGTGTTGTGGCATAGAGGGTAAAGCCACTACCAGCAATGCCTGCCTCCCATGTGAGTGCCGATTCGTGTTCTAGCTGCTCCACTTCTGATCCAGCTCCCTGCTGATGGCCTGGGAAAAGTAGCAGAGAATGGCCCAAGTGCTTGGGCCCCTGCACCCACGTGGGAGATATAAGTGAAGCTTCTGGCATCAACCTGGCTCAGCCCTGGCCATTGTGGCTACTTGCGGAGTGAACCAATGAATGGAGGATTTCTTTCTCTCTCTGTAACACTTTCAAATAAATAAATTTTTTAAAATTTAAAGGTTTGTGTTAGAAGGAACAAAATATCTGCCTTTTATTCAAAGTTAAATATTCAGATAAAAACTATTAAAAGAACACAGAAACAAATTTCAAATTAAAGCTACCTGACTAATAAAATATATAATAAACTAAATATAAGTTGGAAATTACAGAAACATGATTAGAACAAAGAAAACAATTTTGATTACTCTGGTTTCCTGGTAGGTTGGATCTAGTAGAACCTCATTAGAATGAAGTCGTGATGAAGTACAAAGGGTAAGTATCATATACAAACTGCTGTAGCTTTCAGCCAAAAAATATGGAAATTAATGATACCTTTATTCTTCTTTGTGTGAGCATACACTAAAATTACCAGAAATCCTCAAATTCAGAATTAAGGTAATTAAAATATCTAAGACTATTTGGAAAAAATGTATTTTAAAAGAGTTATTTTTAAAAAGGAGTCATGGTAGCAAGTACTGTCCTGAAGGAAATTATCAGAATTATTGCATTGGAGAGGGAGACACAAATGATAGCCTTCACTATGGTAAATTTTGATTCTTTCTACCCCATAGTCACTAGCATTGTGATCGCTGGTGTGTATGGTTATACTGGAGCAAAAAGAAAAAAAAAGGTGAGAGCCACTTATCTATAAAATGTTTCATATATTTGATAATTCATTTATGTAAAATTTTACAAAATACATTAATGTTTCATGTTATACTCTGTGGTGCTCAAAGCCAAAATAAGCATTTATTTTATCTAAATAGCTAGTCTGTATTATTAACACATCTGCCTAATTCAGCTACTAGTATTTATTTTAAGTAAAAGACTATACAATTCAGCTGCATAACCTACCCCTTTAATTTTTTTAAGATTTATTTATTTATTTGAAAGTCAGAGTTACAGAGAGAGTGGGAGAGACAGAGAGAGATAGAGAGATTTTCCATCTTCTGGTTTACTCCCCAGATAGCCTCAAAGGCCAGGGCTGGGCCAGGCCCAAGCCAAGAGCCAGGAGCTTCTTCCAGTTCTCCCACATGGGTGGCAGGGCCTCAAGTACTTGGGCCATCTTCAGCTGCTTTTCCCAGGCCATTAGCAAGGAGCTGAATCAGAAGTGGAGCAGCCAGGACACGAACCAGCACCCATATGGGATACGAAAGTCACAGGCGGCGGCTTTACCAGCTACATCTTAATGCCCAGCCCCATCCCTTTAATTTTCAAGGCTTCCACAAATGATACACATCATGCTGTCCTGGACATCTAAGTCTGTCACTGAATGATGTTCTGTAACACAAAGGCCTCCATTTGTAATTCACATTTCATGTATATCAAACAAACCCAAACATGGGAGAAATAACACATTTTTAGAGATGATAAGGAAGACATTAGGGAAGGAAGCAGAAAAGAAAGGAAGGACAGATTTCAAGAGTTGAAAGAACTACCTAATTATTTACAACATGCTAGAGCTCAGCACGATGCTCTTCAAGCTGAAATATTCTTATGGGCAGATAAAAATCATGTAAAACTAGTAGTGCATACAGTGTTGATAATTCTAAACTGAAATAATAAACTTCTCAAAATTTGATTTTGTTTCCATGATTTTTAACTGACATTTACTTATAAATTTCCAAAATTACATTTTGTTTTAGCTGTATTACATAGTACTGCAAAGGACATCTTTCCACGATAAAACAAAACTCTCATGGCATAACTAAAAGCAAATAAAACAATTATTAAGAGGAAAGATATAACAGAAAGTATTGTAGAGTAAGTTAGCAGGAACCAACATGCTCTGGAAACCAGTCAAATGAAGCAATTTACTGCCAAAGCCCACATACACTGGGGAGTGAACCAGTGGATGGAAGATCTTTCTCTATGTCTCTCCTTCTCTCTGTAACTCCACCTCTCAAATAAATAAATAAACCTTAAAAAAAAAAAAAGCAGCAGCCAGCTAAACATCAGTCCAATCAGCCACATAAGATAATCAGTATAGGAGCCAGTGCTGTGGGGCAGCAAGTTAAAGCCCCAGCCTGCGCGCCAGCATGTGTCCTGGTTGCTCCACTTCCAATCCAGCTCCCTGCTAATCCACATGGGAAAGCAGCAGAATATGGCCCAAGTGCTTGGGCCCCTGCACCCACATCAGGGACCTGGAAGAAGCTCCTGGCTCATGGCTCCGGCGTGACCCAGGTCTGGTCATTGTAACCATTTGGGGAGTGAACTAGGGGATGGAAGACCTCTCTGTCTCTACCTCTCTCTCTAACTCTACCTTTCAAATAAATAAAATAATTTTTTCTTTAAAAAAAGTAAAGAAAAGAAATATCAGTATAAGGCAAATAACAGTAGCCACTTTTTTCATTTTTAAAAAACTGTATTTAAGTTATACAAGATTAATGTATTTCATATACACAGATTTAGGAACATAGAGACACTTACCCCTGTACCCTTCCTCCTGGCCACGCTCCAACCCTTCAAATACTGACATGCTTATAACTAGGTTTGACAAAAATTTGGAGAATTAGCTAAATAATTTACAGAATAACATTACTATATTTCTGTTTTTCAACATTTCCTATCTTTTATTGTCAAGTTAGTATTAAAATATTCTCACAGTATCATTTTATTGTCAGCTCGTTCATTGACTTCGTCCAGTTCTATAAAACATGCACTTCGTAAAATTTAAATTCTTTAAGAATATTTAGCATGAGATCTGCTCTCTCAACAAAATTTTAGTATACAATATTGCAAACTATAGGCACAAAGCTGCATAGCAGATTTCTAGAATTTTTCATCCTGCAAAATTATTAAGATACTGCATTTTAAAACACTATAACTGTCTTTTTATTTAATTGCATCAATTTTAGTGAAGATAAAACTAGAATTTGTAGGGCCAGCACTGTGGCGTAGTGGGTAAAGCCACTGCCTGCAGTGCCGGCATCCCATGTGGGCACCAGTTTGAGTTCCAGCTGCTCCACTTCTAAACCAGCTCCCTGCTTATGCATCTGGGAAAGCAGTGGAAGATGGCACAAGTCCTTGGGCCCCTGCACCGGCCTGGGAGTCCCAGAAAAAGGTTCTGGTCCCTGGCTTCAAATCCACCCAGCTCTGGCAGTTGTGGCCATTTGGGAAGTAAACCAGTGGATGGAAGACCTCTCTCTGCCTCTGCCACTCTGTAATTCTGCCTTTCAAATAAAAAATAAATCTTTAAATGAAAAAACTAGAAGTTGCTTAATAGTTATTTTAATAACCAAAACATTAAGAAGGACTTCAATATACTCAGACACAAGTAGAAATAATAATCCAGTATACTGCCAGAGGATGGATAAAGATTCGTTCTTATAAATTCAAGAACAAACTGTCAGTACAACGTAGCTAAACATATGCATCTCAACTAGACAAAGAGTGGGCAGTTTTCAAAACAATCAGGCTGCAGTCTATTAAATGTTATGAGCCATCTTCTTGATGGTTTATTTGCTGATGTTTTCCCACTTTTTTTGATTATCAATTCTGTGCAATGCCCTCTTGCTATTTTTTTTATAATAACTTCATCCACCAAGTACTGTTATAAACTTTCTTAAAGAAACAAAGGTACTTCTAAAAATAGTATGAACTGAGGCCTGCACTGTGGCATAGCAGGTAAAGCCACCGCTTTCAGTGCCGGCATCCCATATGGGCACCGGTTCGAGTCCCAGCTGTTCCACTTCCGATCCAGCTCTCTGCTATGGCCTGGGAAAGCAGAAGATGAACCAAGTCCTTGGGCCCCTGCACCCGCGTGGGAAGACCCGAAGGAAGCTCCTGGCTCCAGATTGGCACAGCTCCAGCCATTGTGGCCAATTGGGGAGTGAACTAGTGGATGGAAGACAGATAGATCTTCTCTCTGTGTGTAACTCTGCCTTTCAAATAAATAAATCTTGAAAAAAAAAAGTAGGAACTAAACAAGTGAAAAACTGCCATGAGAAAATCATTACTGAACTCAATAAAAGTAATTTTTTAATTACTTCTAGTCTTGGAATACATATGTGGCTTCTTTTAGTTGAGAGCTAACATTGCATTTACCTTCAATGAGTAGCAAGCTAAAGAACAGTTAACAGTATAAAGTCAAAGTAGGAGTCCTGGGTAGTATTTCCTGGTATGTGAAGATAATTTTTATCCAGATAAATTATTTTTAATCAAGGCTAACAACAAATAAGCAAAAATTGGAATAACTGTGTTAAAACCTAAATATTACAACTCTTGGCCTGCAAGTTTAAATAGCATTTCAGATAATTTGTTAATAAAGTTTAAATAAACCACAATAATACACAATAAAAAGGAAAATTTGCACCCAGAGGAGGTATAAGTTATATCAAGTCCACTGTAGGATATATTCTTATACAGGATTATCCTTACTTTTTTTGGTCTCATCCAAATCGAAGTTTTCTGACAGTAAACAAAAAATTTTAATTAGTATATCGAAGAGATGTGAACAATAGAAATGCATTTTAATAGAACGAAAGAGATCATGTAGTGGGAAAAAAAATAGATTCCAGGGAAGGCACTGTGGCATAGAGAGCTAAGCCACTGCCTGTGATGCGGGCATCCCATATGGGTACCAGTTCCTGTCTTGACTGCTCTACTTCCAATCCAGCGCCCTGCTAATGTGCCTGGGAAGGCAGTGGAGGATGGCCCAAGTGCTTGGGCCCTGCACCCAAATGGGAGACCTGGAAGAAGCTCCTTGTCCCTCACTTCAGCCTGGTCCTACCCTGTCCACTGCAGCCATTTCGGGAGTGAACCAATGGATGAAGATCTCCCTCTCTGTCTCTCCTTCTCTCTATATATAACTCTGGCTTTCAAATGAATAACTAAAAAATTAAAAAATAGACACAGCACAAAAAATTTCAGAGATACAGTTTAAGTTCCTCTATAACAGAACTGGTCAGGGATCTAATATAAATTCTCTAGAGATTTTAAATTTTAAAAGTAAAATTGCTCTTTATGCCTTGATTATTATGAATATTTCAATGTTTATATTAATATCACTATATATTAATCTAAAAAGTTGTTATATTCATATGTACTAACATCTAAAACAGATGAAAGATACTACTTTTTTTTTTTCTTTTTGACAGGTAGAGTTAGACAGTGAGAGAGACAGAGAGAAAGGTCTTCGTTCCACTGGTTCACCCCCCAAAATGGCCGCTACGGCCGGTGCTGTGCCCATCCGAGGCCAGGAGCCAGGTGCTTCCTCCTGGTCTCCCATGCGGGTGCAGGGCCCAAGCACTTGGGCCATCTTCCACTGCCTTCCCGGGCCACAGCAGAGAGCTAGACTGGAAGAGGAGCAACCGGGAGAGACTCTGGTGCCCCAGCTGGGACTAGAACCCGGGGTGCCGGTGCCACAGGCGGAGGATTAGCCTAGTGAGCCGCGGAGGCAGCCAAAAGATACTACTTTTGCATACATCTTGAAGAACAGCAATTAACATAGCTAAAAATTATATAATTTTTATTGCTATTCTTCAACAAGTTATTTAAGGAGACATATAATTTTTAGCTATGTTAATTGCTCCCTTAGCTCCCTATTTGTTGATTTAATTTTAATCAATTACAGTATTATTGAGTACCCACTATGTACAAAGCACAATGCTAGGTGCTCTTTTGTACTGATTACAAAACTATCACAAGAAACAAAATCTATAAAAGCTAACTCTTCCATCAATGTAGTATGAGGCTAGAAAGATTAATTTATGTTAAAGGGAAAATGAAATCAAAATGAATAGTAAAAATAGTAAATATAGAGATACTATATATGACAATGTTAAAGTCTATGATTGTGTATTTAATGCAATTTTTAACACCATAGAAAAATTGATATTGCTGGGGAATCTTCAAAAAATTAAATATTCTTTTCCTATGATGATAAATTTGTACAATTCCTTCATCTGCTAGGTAAAAAAGATGGAAACTCAACTGTTTTTTTTTTAAGTTCCACAGAGCAGGTGATGGCTTGCTTCATCAAACTACTTAAACCACAGGGACTATCAACATGCACATTATACTGGAGCAAGAAAAGGATGCATAGTATCATAAATAGATAACTTTAAAAAGGTCCACTAGAAAAGAATCACAGGAAATGATTAGAAGGCATGACACAGAAGATTTAAAGGAAGTTACAGTAGAAGAAAAATGTTAAGTGGGAACGACGATACATTAGATATAGAAGAGGTAGAGATAAGTGATCTTTTCTTAATTCAAAAGTCAGAAATCCAAAATGTTCCAAAATCCAAAACTTTTGTACTTCATATTTTTGAATTACAGATGTTCCACCAATAAAGTTAATGTAAATACTCCAAAATCCAAAAAAAGTAAAAAATCTGAGACAATTCTGGTTCCAAGCATTTTGAATAAGGAATATTTAATCTGCATGATCTTTGGCATCTAAAAATGTAGCAGCTGTAAGATATGGAATCAACCCAGATGTCCATCAACTGTTGACTGAATAAAGAAATTATTGTATATATACACTATGAGGTACTACTCAGCTATTAAAAAGAAAGAAAGAAAGAAAGAAAGAAAGAAAGAAAGAAAGAAAGAAAGAAAGAAAGAAAGAAAGAAGAAGAAAAAGAAAGAAAGAAACCCTGTCTTTTGCAACAAGATGGACACGACTGGAAACCATTATCTTAGTGAAATAAGCCAGTCCCAAAAAGACAGATATCATCTGTTTTCCCTGATCCGAGGTAACTAATAGAGTACCTGAAATGTAATGAATTGGAGTGAAATAGATTTGATGATTGTTTACAACCCTTGTCTCTTCCATTGGGTTAACTATACAATCAATCATTTAGTAAACTGAAAATACTTCCTTGTAAAAATTCAGAGTGGGAATGTGAGAGAGAGGAGGAGGAAGGGTTGGAGCATAGGCGAGGGGGCAGGCAGGGTGGAATGTCACTATGTTCCTAGATCTGTATATATGAAATACATGAAACGTGTATCACTTATATAAAATTTAAAAAATGTAGCAGCTATGCAAAAAGATACTTAGTGACTATTTGGTTTATTAGCCATCATTCCGACTGTCTCTAAAATGTGGCCTCTGAAATAATCCACATATGTATTTCATAAAGTTTAGTGTTATTTTTCAAATAATATTTATATATCTAAATTTGAAACCTCCCAAAATATGGTTACATTATCTATATACATTTATTGTTTTCAATAAATAAAACTGAATACTTATTATTTAAATGTATTAAAATTAGGATTCTCTTAATTTTCTCAAAACACAGTAAACCTCAGATCTTTATTATTTCAGAACCATAAATGTAGCAGTATCAGTACATGAAGATGGCAATAATGGCTGACCCTCAGCAATACATGCAACTTATCCTGTATTAAAAAGCAGGCTCACGGGGTAAGCACTTGGTCTAGCAGTTAAGATGTTGGTTCATGCCCAGCTCCACTCCTGAATCCAGCTTCCTGATAATGTGCACCCTTGGGAGGGTGATGGTTCAAGTAGCGGGGTTCCTGCCTCCCACATGGAAGACCCTGATGGAATTTCCACCTCCTGAATCTGGTCCCAATCCAGTCCTGGCCATTGCAGGCCTTGGGGGACTGAGTGAGCAGATGAATCTCTCTCTCTCTCTCTCTCTCTCTCCCCGCCCCCGCCCCCGCCCTCTCAAATAAATAAATACTAAAAACCAAGACTTGCCTTGATTTTATACTCACTCACAAAACACCCCCCTACCTTCCAACAACACACATTTGGACAAAGTCTAACCAGAAGGAAAAGTGGCTGTTCACTATGAAACAGACCAAAGCGAACCTGTGACCCTCAAATAATCACACTAAGAAGCAATCATTACAAAATAAACCCAATTTTAAGGAGTTTATACATATCCCAAGTAACTCAGAATATGGTAAAAAAAAAAAAGTACAGTAGGTAAATAAGACATTACTTAGAATAAAATACTTACAAAGTAAATTGTGCTACTGTGAATTAAAATGAATACCATCAAGTAAATCAGTTATCTTGACTCAGCATGCACAAATAAAAAGAAATACCAAAGCAATATTAAAAATAGTGGCTACATGAGTATTTTCTGTTAGTTGTATGTATAATTTTACACTTCCCTCCTAGGTATTTTCAATGGTCTTCTACAAGTTAGTCCTTTGAAACAGATGTTAAGAAGGCCTTGCTGTTAACTCATAGCTTCAGATACTTTATTTGATAATTTTTAAACAACTAGATTTACCAATTATAAAATGCATCCATTCAAGTCTCATTACTGAAGAGATTACCTGTTCTTCTGCTCTTGCTTCAATAACTGAGCAGCTATCTTCCTCAAATCAGTTACTTCCTTCAAATCATCTTCCTCTTCCTCTGCAAGTAACTGTTCTTTCTCAAATCTGAAAGGTGACACAAACATGGTTACTCAGAAAGCAAGGCAAACTGTATTTGAGGCTGGCTTATACAAATACAAGCAATTTTTAATACCATGTGGAAACCAGAATCGTTTTATCCTTGTATTTGAAATACTAAAAAAAAAAAAAATAAGGAATGTCAAAGGAAAACATATAGAGGCTCTCTACTTAATATGAAATGTGGCATACTGGCTTTTTTAAAATTTTTAATCAGAATTTTATTATCAAAGATTTTAAATTAGTTTTTAACAAGTGTATTTTTTTCTTTAAAAAATGTATTTATTTGAATGACCGATTTACACAGAGAGAAATCTTTCATCTGCTGGTTCACTCCCCCAGATGGCTAGAATGGCCAGCTGGGAGCCAGAAGCTTCATCTGAGTCTCCCACATAGGGTGCAGGGTACCAAACATTTGGGCCATGTTCTAGTGCTTTCCCCAGGCCATTAGCAGGGAGCTTGATTGGAAGTGGAGCAGCTGGGACACAAACAGGCACCCTTATGGGATGCCACCATCCCAGATGGTAGCTTTATCTGTTACACCACAAGTTGGTTCTCATAGACACAATTCTTTTTCTTTTCTTTTTTTTTTCTTTTTTTTTTTTTTTTTTTTTTTGACAGGCAGAGTGGACACTGAGAGAGACAGAGAGAAAGGTCTTCCTTTTCCGTTGGTTCACCCCCCAATGGCCGCTGCGGCTGGTGCACCACGCTGATCCAAAGCCAGGAGCCAGGTGCTTCTCCTGTTCTCCCATGCAGCTGCAGGGCCCAAGGATTGGGCCATCCTCCACTGCCTTCCCGGGCCACAGCAAAGAGCTGGACTGGAAGAGGAGAAACCGGGACAGAATCCGGTGCCCCGACCGGGACTTGAACCCGGGGTGCCGGTGCCATAGGTGGAGGATTAGCCTATTAATCTGCGGTGCCAGCCCATAGATACAATTCTAACATATAATGATATTCCAATCCTCCTTCCCTCTCCCTCTCCCTTCTTTTCATTTTTGAGATAACATATTTTAAATTTACATTGCAGTAAAAAGGCTTCACCAACTAAGAAGTTTAACAAGTAAAAAGCAAATCGACCCTAGTTTAGTGGGAATGTAGGAAAAGGCTATGAATAACACCGGAATAGAAAAAGATGACCACTTCACCCATACACAGTTAATTCTAAAGTAATCATTAAAACTATAGTCATATTGGCTATATGTAACATAATTAATGGCTAACAAATAATGGTGAACTACATAATCATTTTTAAATTTTTGAAATGTGAAATGGACATAGCAATTAAACAATGCATATTCCCCCACCTGGAATGCAATAAGTAGTACAAAACTCTTTATAAATAAATATAAAATAGTATGAAAACTTCTCATTTTATTGAGCCATCTGCTCATATCAGTTTATTCATTCTGATTTTTAAAAACTATGTAAAATGGGTAAAGGAAATGTAAAACAGGTTCAAATCTGCCAGAAGTTGCTAATTAAGACTTTTTTTTTTTCATTCAAAAGTAACAAAGTTTTAAAATACCAAAATCTATTCATTTAATCTCTAAGGCACTTCATTTAAAAAAAAAAATCAAAACATGAGTCTTTAGTGTCTGCTAATACTACAGATAGAATGCAAAAGGAGAGAACAATCCAACATGGGAAGCCGGATACACAAAAGACTCATAGAATGGCAGATATCCTAAACAGCACTCTGGCCTCAGAATCAGCCCTTAAGGCATTTGGATCTGGCTAAAAAGCCCATGAGAGTTTCTCAGGCATTGAAAGCCAAGACACTGTGGCAAAAAAAAAAAAAAATGACCTAAATGAAAGATCTCTGTGAGTGAGTCCCAGTGGAAGGAACGGGCCACCAAAGAAGGAGGTACCTTTCTCTGAAGGGAGAAGAGAACTTCCACTTTGATTATGGCCTTGTCTAAATAAAGTTGGAGTTTGTGAACTCCAGAGGCTTCCATAGCCTTGGCAGCTCATAACAAGAGCCTCGGGTGATTACTGAGGTCATAAATAAGAGTGTCAATTGTTAAATCAACAACAGGAGTCACTGTGCACTTACTCCTCATGTAGGATCTCTATCCTTAATGTGTTGTACTATGTGAATTAACGGTATAACTAGTACTCAAACAGTACTTTATACTTTGTGTTTCTGTGTGGGTGTAAACTGTTGAAATCTTTACTTAGTATATACTAAATTGATCTGTATATAAAGATAATTGAAAATTAATCTTGATGTGAACAGGATGGGAGAGGGAGCAGGAGATGGGATGGTTGCGGGTGAGGGGGAGGTTATGGGGGGAAAAGCCAGTATAATCCAAAAGTTATACTTTGGAAATTTATATTTATTAAATAAAAGTTAAAAAATGAGTCTTTATATGTTTATCATATATTACAATATATTACATGCTCTAGTGACTCTCAAGTTTAGACAACTGTACTCTTTAGACAGTGGAGAAAGAATGAAATCTAGAGTGCACAAAACAAAGTAATGTACCTTCTTACACAGCATCAGAGATGTTCAATTAAATACTGCTTAGAAAGCTTCCAATGGAGGGAGTTGTGGCATACCAGGTAAACTCACTACCTGCAACACTGGCAACCCATATGGTACGGGTTTGTGTTGTAGCTGCTCCCCTTCTGATCCAGCTGCCTGCTAATAGCCTGGGAAAGGGAAGTGTAAGGTGGTCCAAGTGTTTGGGTCCCTGCACCCACGTGAGAGACCCGGATGAAGATCCTCCCTTCGGCCAGGCCCAACCCTGGCTATTGCAGCCATCTGGGGTATGAACCAGCACAGGAAGATATCTCTCTCTCTCTCTTTCTCTCTGTGTGTGTATGAGTGTGTGTGTGTGTGTGTGTCTGTCTCTCATTCTATCTGTAACTCTGACTTTCAAAATAAACAAATCTTAAAAAAAAAGTCTCCAATGAATTCATTTGCAGGAAGCATTAACAGAGAAACTAGAGAAAATGTTTGGGTATCAGTGAAAGCTAGATTGACAGCCTGGGAAATAGTGTACACTAGCTAAGTGGTTTTAGCTATGAAACTTAGGAGTCACTGAACTTCACCTTCCTCACCTGTGAAAATGGGGACAATATCTACCCAATAGGACTTCTGTGAAGAAATGGGAAACACGAGAAAGCACATAGCACTGATCCTGGCACATGGTGAATATTCAACAAATATTCCTTCCTTCCTCTGGCAGCCATGGAGCAACTTCAAGGAGTGACTGAAAAGATGTGGTAGGCCATATTCCATCATGCCATAAAATGAATGATACGGAAAAGAACCAAAGCAAATTATTTTTTTAAATATTTATTTATTTATTTGAAAGAGTTACACAGAGAGAGGCAGAGAAAGAGAGAGAGAGGTCTTTCATCCGCTGGTTCACTCCCCAAATGGCCGCCAAGGCTGGAGCTGCACCGATCCAAAGCCAGGAGCTAGGAGCTTCTTCCGGGTCTCCCATGCGGGTACAGGGCCCCAAGGACTTAGGCCATCCTCTACTGCTTTCCCAGGCCATAGCAGAGAGCTGGATTGGAAGTGGAGCAGCCAGGACTTGAACCGGTGCCCATTGGGATGCCAGCGCTTCAGGCCAGGGTGTTAACCTACTGCGCCAGAGCACTGGCCCCCAAAGCAAATTATTTTAATAAAATATGATGGCAAATTCCTTTAAATTGTCATAACCAATTTGACAAAATGAAAGTGCATCAGATTCAAATACCTGGAACTCAATTGTTTGAAACACCAGATCTCAGTTTCCTTATTCTAAAATAGTATCAAAATCATCTATTTTAAAGGGTTGTTAAAAATAGCTCAAATGGAGTATTTCAGGCATAGAAAGCCAAGACACTCTGTCAAAAAAAAAAATGACCTAAATGAAAGATCTCCGTGAGTGAGATCGCAGTGAAAAGAACAGGTCATCAAGGAAGGAGGTACCTTTCTCTGAAGGGAGGAGAGAACTTCCACTTTGACTATGACCTTGTCTAAATAAGATAAGAGTTGGTGAACTCAAAAGGCTTCCATAGCCTTGGAAACTCATGACTGGAGCATAGGGAGATTGCTGATGCCATAAACAAGAGTGTCAATTTGTAAAGTCAACAACGGGAGTCACTGTGCACTTATTCCTCATGTGGGATCTCTGTCCTTAATGTGCTGTACATTGTGATTTAATGCTATGACTAGTACTCCAACAGTATGTTTCACGTTGTGTTTCTATGTGGGTGCAAACTGTTGAAATCTTTGCTTGATATATACTAAACTGATCTTTTGTATATAAAGAGAATTGAAAATGAATCTTGATGTGAATGGAAGGGGAGAGGGAGCGGGAAAGGGTGGGAGGGAAGTTGTGGGTGGGGGAGCCATTGTGATCCATAAGCTGTACTTTGGAAATTTATATTAAATAAAAGTTAAAAAAAATAGCTCAAATGAAGCAATGTATATGAAGATATAGTCCTCCTCAGTAATGATAATAGAAGACATGATTATTATACTTCAGGGGGAAAAGATAGTGTATATCTTACTCTCAACTCAAATGCTTACTATAATTTTGAGTTTTATTAAGGAATACAGAAAGATAAAGTATTTACAAATGAACTATCTAAAGATAACAAGTACATGAACAAAAATTCACATTAGATATTCTTTCCAGTAGGAATATCTAATGAATAGTTCAAGAACTTATAAGTAACATTTTGAGAAATTGTATGTATTTACCTTTTTTCATCTCCCAATTCTTCATTTTTCTGAGATTTTTCAGAACATTTTTCTTTTCCCTTACATAAAAGAAAGTTATAGTTTTAAATTGTATAGTCAACTTTTATAAGATCAAGGAAAACATGCTCTTAAGTATTAAAGGATCTATTTACCTTAAGGAAAGAAGCAAGCGATCCAACACGTGCATCTCCTTGTTCAGGAACTGCAACATCTTCTGTGCTGGGGTCAATAAAATCATATACCTCCTGGTCTAAGTATAGATTAATATTTATTAGAAAATATAAATAGTAAATGGTATGCTTTGGCACTACAGTGTTCAGAATAAAAGTGTGTTTTCCCCCACATAAGAGTAGGCTAAATACTCCGTTAAATTTTCAAAGCTCATTTTTAATGAAGGCTGTGCATATATAATACAAATTACAGACACCATACAAATTACCTTTCTGACAATCAGGTTTACTTCCTACTATGTGACTATCATTTCTTGATATCTGGTCTCTATTTGATTCTGAGACTTGAGAGTGAAGGCTGATTGTATCATCATCTGATGGCTGAAAGGAGTAAGCAAAAAGTATAAACCAGGCATTTTAAACACATGATAAAGATCATGTTGCTTTAATTTCAGACATGAATTATTAAATACCTGCTTTAAAACTCCAGTTTTCAAACCAAATGTTAATGTTTATTGTTTTGTTTTCTAAAATCTGCATGTACTTTTTTATATGATGTCATAAAATATAAAGGTGATCATATTTCATGTAAAATAAAAAGTTAAGTGTGTACAAGTATCTACCCTAATGCTCTAATGAAATTCTAAAATGAAATAAATGAGTAATAGAAACTACTCACCTCTGTTGTAGATAATCGTTTCTCTCCATTGTCACTTCCAATTCCAGAATCAGGGCCATGATTCTTATTTGGATAAAAATCTTCCATACTATAGAAATAAAAATAGAAAGCCTAAGGGCAGTTAGGTTTTTCTTCTTAAACAGATAATGCACACTTGACCTAAAATTTCCATGGATATAGAAGATATTCTTTGATACCTAAGATCCTTAAGAATAAGAGCAAGAAAATATCAGAAATCTTATTTCAAGATATTTTATTCATGTCATCCACAAAAATGTTTTGTTTCTTGGGCTTTGATGCAAAGTCTCAATTATTAACAATAAACTATTATTTCTTCTGAGATTCATAAAGCAGACTGCCCAGCTAGAAAATTATCTCAATAAAGACATATTTTCATCTTGGTTTTACCAATTTCATCACTGGTTTTGAAATACTTTTTTAATATAATATAAAATATAATTTAATATAATTCATACAAATTCCCCTTCATTAGCTCTAAAAATATTCCCTAGTTGCATAACAATTAAGGAAATGGACAACATGCAAAAAAAAAAGTTTGGAAAACACCAAATACACAACTATTTTGGTGTGAGGCTACAGTTTTCATTGCAAATTCCTGAATTAGAAAGTATGCCACCCAGGTAGCAGAAGTATTTCTCACTTTAATTTGCAAATTTACCATAGTCTACTCTGGCTGCTAATTATGTGAGAAGCGCTATGCTAAGTTTTTATCTATGTTTCTTGTGAAAACACTAACTGGTGGTGTTTTTCATTTTATAGATGAGGAAACTGAAGCTGGGAAGGATTACGTAAGGGCATGCAACTTGCCAACAGCAGTAAAAATTTGATACCTGGGTATCTAGCATGAAAATCCCTAATCTTAATCACTGTGTTGCAATTCCTCCCGTAAATACAGTTTCAGGCTAAAAATCTGACTTGTGCTTTACAGAAGTTAATAAAATTTAGGGAAGTGCCCACTAAGTATCAGACACTATGCTGAATGCCTGAGATGAAAAACTGTTTGCATTCAAAGGGCTCTGAGCCCTCACTACTGAGGGAAAATAAATTTTTTTATATGTTTTGAAGCCTATGGCAAAGGTAAATACAAACTCAAATTATGCTTGTTATTACAAATGTATAATATAGTGATCAAAAAAGTAAATTAGCAGTTGCCACTTGCTGAGAAATTAATGTTTCTGTTATACAATGTCAAGCATTTACCTTTCAACTACTAAAACCTTAATAATTACTTTCTGAGATCTCAAATGTATTCTAGAATTCCAGAATTCCAGAAGTTCATTCTTTGATACTGATATTTAGCTTAAGCTCATTACTAATTTTAAAATTGGGCCAAATTAGCTTAATATACTCAGTACATTCAAGATGAATAAGCATCATTACCAAAGGGAGGACAGTGGCAGGTTTGGAACACATGTTAAGACACAGCATGGACACCTGCATCCCATGCTGAAGTGTGTGGGATGTAGTCCCAGCTCCACTTCTGATTCCAGCATCCTGATAACGCACAGCCTGGGAGGCAGCAGATGATGGTTCAAGTACTTGAGGTCTCTGTCACATACACAGGAAACCCAGATTGAGTTCTAGGCCCTTGGTTTCCACCAGGTCCAACCTCAACTGTTGTGGACATTTGGGGAACAAATGAAGCAGATGAGAGATCTCTCTCTATCTCTGTCTCTATCTCTAGCTCTCTGCCTTTAAAATGAAGATAAATAAATTTTAAAACTTTTGTAAAAAAAGAGAAGACAATAATCACCATCTAATAAGACTGTAAGAATATTATATTACCTGTCTGTGAGAGGCTGGGAGGGCATTCTTTTACTTAAAGATGGAAGATCCAGGGAATCTGGTTTCTTATCCATTCTGCAACATGCTTGGATATTTAAGTACTTAAATATGTGTACTTTACCCTTTAAGCATATCTGTCAAGAATGAAGTCATTTAATTATATGATTCAAAACATAAATGGCATCTATCAATTTATTTCATAATCTCAAATCATGTTGATATCACAAACTTGATTACTACTTTGCATATTTAAATAATTTGTACTTCTGACACTATGTGGAAAAATTTGACAATAAACATCAACTAAAATTCTATTGTCACCTCTGTTATTTGAAAAAAAATTAATTTTTCTATATTGCATTAGTTTTCTTATTAAAAGCAAAATAGACCAATCAACAAACAATATAAAAGTTACACCTCATGAAAGTTGCCTTTATTAGAAAAACTGAAAAGATATAGAAGTGTATTTATTAGTACGGTAAGAACAGAACAAATAATCCATGTAATTTTCTTTTATTTATTTATTTATTTATTTATTTATTTATTTTTTGTTTGTTTGTTTGTTTTTGACAGGTAGAATGGACAGTGAGAGAGAGACAGAGAGAAAGGTCTTCCCTTTTGCCGTTGGTTCACCCTCCAATGGCCGCCGCGGTAGCGCGCTGCGGCCGGCGCACCACGCTGATCCGATGGCAGGAGCCAGCCAGGTGCTTCTCCTGGTCTCCCATGGGGTGCAGGGCCCAAGCACTTGGGCCATCCTCCACTGCACTCCCTGGCCACAGCAGAGAGCTGGCCTGGAAGAGGGGCAACCGGGACAGGATCGGTGCCCTGACCGGGACTAGAATCCCGTGTGCTGGCGCCGCAAGGCAGAGGATTAGCCTAGTGAGCCGTGGCGCCGGCCTTTTTTTTTTTTTTATTTTTGACAGGCAGAGTGGACAGTGAGAGAGAGAGACAGAGGGAAAGGTCTTCCTTTGCCGTTGGTTCACCCTCCAATGGCCGCCGCAGCCGGTGCGCTGCGCACTGATCCGAAGGCAGGAGCCAGGTGCTTCTCCTGTTCTCCCATGCAGCTGCAGGGCCCAAGAACTTGGGCCATCCTCTACTGCACTCCCGGGCCACAGCAGAGAGCTGGACTGGAAGAGGGGCAACAGGGACAGAATCCGGAGCCCCGACAGGGACTAGAACCGGGTGTGCCGGGGCTGCAGGCGGAGGATTAGGCTGTTGAGCCATGGCGCCGGCCCCATGTAATTCTTTTAAAGTAATCTCATCAGTACTAAGATGTTTGATACAAATACTGAAAGAAGGCTAATATAAAAGCTTAATAAAGGTTACTTACATAAGAATGATATCAAATATTTCTTAAAAATTCTAATAAAAATGTTTTGTTTTATGGGTTCATATAACCTTATCTTACATGCACAAATAAGGAATAATGCAGTAAGATAATTACATTAAAAAGCAATTATCATTCCAGATGAAAAGAAACAATTTCTCAGATAACTAAAAGATACACTGTTTGACGTGACCACTAAAAGATTTTATTTAAAAGAAAACCGACGGGGCCGGCACTGTGGCGCAGCGGGTTAATGCCCTGGCCTGAAACGCTGGCATCCCATATGGGCTCTGGTTCTAGTCCCGGCTACTCCTCTTCTGAT
Organism: Lepus europaeus; assembly: GCF_033115175.1. Lineage (NCBI taxonomy): Eukaryota > Metazoa > Chordata > Mammalia > Lagomorpha > Leporidae > Lepus > Lepus europaeus. The sequence continues at coordinate 56,357,536 of NC_084850.1, forward strand.
CCAGCTCTCTGCTATGGCCTGGGAAAGTGGTGGAGGATGGTCTAAGCCCTGCACCTGCGTGGGAGACCCAGAGGAAACTCCTGGCTCCTGTCTTCGGATCGGCGCGACTCCAGCTGCTGAGGCCAACTGGGGAGTGAAACCATCAGATGGAAGACCTCTCTCTCTCTCTCTCTCTCTGCCTCTCTTCTCTCTGTGTAACTCTGACTTTCAGATAAATAAAAATAAATCTAAAAATAAAATAAACAAAAACCTCATCTAATAATGTTTAAAAAATGAAAATGTTTGATCTATTAGTATATAAATAACCAATTTAAATATACCAAAAAAGTACACTACTGTCAAAACTAAATAAAAATTTATCTTTCAGGCCACTGTGGCATAGTAGTCTAAGCCTCTGCCTGCAGCACTGGCATCCCATATGGTCACCAGTTTGTGTCCTGGCTGTTCCTCTTCTGGTCCAGCTTTCTGCTTACAGCCTGGGAAAACAGTGGAAGATGGCCCAAGAGCTTGGGCCCTGCACATGCATGGGAGACTTGGAAGAAGCTCCTGGCTCCTGGCTTTGGATGGACCAGGCCATTTGCATAGTGAACCAGCAGATGGAAGACCTTTCTCTCTCTCTCTCCCTCTCTGTCTGTAACTCTACCTCTCAAAGAAATAAATAAAATCTTTAAAAAGATCATCTTTCATTACAAAACTAAATACTAATGAATTATTTTCTTTTATAAAGTTAAATTTTACTTTTATCGGAGTAATTTATTCACATACCTTTAAAAGTCAAGCAGAATTACAAAGCTGATAAGAAAACAATCTCCCATTTTAATCCTTTCAGTCTCCAAGACCAAATTCTCATTGCTTTTCTGCTATTTACTCTAATTTTTAAATAACATACTTCTACTGATGTCTTTTTTTTAATTTTCAATTATTGATTTTATTTACTAAGATATCACTAAAGAAGATGAGGACAGATCTCTTACATCATCACTACTACCACCACCACTATCTCCTTCCTCAACCCTGATCAATTCACACTAACATCCTTTCCCTCTCTTCAGAAACACAGCATGAAGTTAAAGAGCAGTCATACTGCCTGAGCTTGAATCTTGGTTCCACTATATGCTAGTCAGACAACACTGGAAAAGTCATTTCTTTCTCTGCCTGTTTCTTCATATGTAAAATGGGATAATGACGTAACTGTTTTATAAGGTTGATATAAAAATTAAATCAGTTAATATATGTAAAGCATTTTCAATAGTTCCTGGAGCATAACACTATATAAATATGTTCTATTATTATATCTATGTTGTAATTCTTCAGCAAGTCAAAATCCAGAATTTACGTTACCATGACCAACAAAATACTCATAGAACAGCATAAAGTATGGTTACATTTTCTTTTTACTATTTTTAAAAAAATTTTTTCCTAAAGTAAATAATGGCCCCATATTTTATTTACCTATTACTAATTCTTGACTCTGACAGAACTGTAAAACATCTCTCCATATGGACAAAAACATGAAGTCATCATTCATTTACTTTCTTTTTTTTTTTTTGGAGACAACTGCAAACTGGTTGCTCTCTAAGTCTATGCATACCTATCAATCTTGAACATGAAGCATTCCCCTTTTTCTGTTTATTCCCTTATTTTGGTACAGAACATTCTCTGCTAGCTTCCTAAGACAGGGCTCATGGGTGTTAAAATTTCTGAGATCTTGCACTTTGAAACCTTTTCTCCCTCATATCTGACTGAGGGAAGGAAGCAGGAAATACTCCCTCAGTCTCCGAAGACATCATTCTAACAGCTGCTAGCTTCCAGGGATGCTGTTGAGAAGTCACTCTGATTACCACTCAAAGGAATGTACTCTATTCCCTGCCCTCCTGGTTTTTTTTTCCCAGCTTCATTGAGACATAATTGGCAAATGGAAATTGTATACATTTAGCGTATACAACATGATGTTTTGATATAAGTACATACTGTGAATCAATCAAGCTGATTGACCTATCGATCACTTCACAGTTACCTTTTGTGTGTATAGTAACAATACTTGAGATCTACTCTCAGCAAATTACAAGTATATCACACAATATTAATTACAATCAGCATGGAGAGCATCAGGTCTCCAGGACTTCTTCATCTTATAAATTGATGAATGGTAGCATTTGATCAGTTTTTTCCCACTGCCCCAACTCCTGGGAACCATCATTCTATGCCACAACCATGAGTTCAGCTTTTTTTTAAGACTCCACATATAAGTGAGATCATGCAGTACTATATACACATTAATCCCCCCCCCCCCACATTTTCTCTATCCGTTCATCTGTTGACAGACACAGAAGGGGTTGTCATATTTGACCATTTTGAATAATGCTGCAATTAACATGGGAGTGCAGACATCTCTTTGAGGCATTGATTTCTTTCCTTGGGATCTTGCAACTGATAGCAAGAAATGTATATTTGATCTTGTTGCCTCTGCCAGGCATATCGCTTCTAAAATCCTTGAAATCTTTTAAATGATAAATATTGTTCTGAATGCTAATGAGATAACTGGAGAACGGCAGCTCCTGGACAGCCTCAGGATTGGGAACTGTTGGCCAGGGTAATCAACCAAGAGGATTAAAATTCGGGGGGTGGGGGGGCTGGCGCTGTGGTGCAGTGGGTTAACGCCCTGGCCTGAAGCACCGGCATCCCTATAGGTCCCAATTCTAGTCCCTGCTGCTACACTTCCAATCCAGCTCTCTGCTGTGGCCTGGGAAAACAGTAGAACATGGCCAAGTCCTTGGGCCCCTGCATCCATGTGGGAGACCCTGAAGAAGCTCCTGCCTCCTGGCTTCGGATCGGTGCAGCTCTGGCCATTGTGGCCATCTGGGGCAGTGAATCAGCAGATGGAAGACCTCTCTCTCTGTCTACCTCTCTCTCTAACTCTGTCTTTCAAATAAATAAAAAATAAATCTTAAAAAAAAAAACTGAAGGGAGGGGAGAATAGCTTGAATAGACTGAATAGATGACAAATGGGCAATGATTTAACAATTCATGGCTATGCAACGAAGCCTCCATAAAAACAAAAACACCCAAAAGACAGGGTTCAGAGAACTTCCCAGACTGCTGGACATACTGCAGGTCAGCAAACAGTGGTAATATCTGGAGGATCACGGTGAGCCCAGGGAGAACATGGAATCTTCATACTCCTCCTTACATACATTGCCTTATATATCTCTTCAATCTGGCTATTCATTTGTGCCCTTAGAAACAACCTTTGTAATAAATTGGCAATAGTAAGTTAAGACTTTCCAGAGTTCTAGCTGCTCTGGCAAAGTAACTGAACCCAAGGAGGAGGTTATGGAAACATGGATTTATAGTTAATCATGGGTAATCTTGCGGGACCGAGTCCTAAAACTGGGATTTGATGCAATCTCCAGGTTGGTGGTATCAGAACTGAATTGAATTACAGAACATCCAGTCAGCAGCTACTGAGGAATCTCTTAACACTATGAGGAAATCCACATTTTTTTAATTTTATTTTATTTTTAAAGATTTTATTTATTTATTTGAGAGGTAGAGTTACAGACAGTGAGAGGGAGAGACAGAGAGAAAGGTCTTCCTCCCGTTGGTTCATTCCCCAAATGGCTGCAAAGGCCAGAGCTGCGCCGATCCGAAGCCAGGAGCCAGGAGAAAGCTGGATTGGAAGAGGAACAGCCGGGACTAGAACTGGTGCCCATACAGGATGCCAGCGCCTCAGGCAGAGGATTAACTTCCTGTGCCATGGCGCCGGCCCCAAAATTCACATACTGTGATAACCAGAAGTGTTCTGTACTGAGAGTCAGACTTTGGTTTGTTCTCTCTCAGATATATGCCCACAAGTGGGATTGTTGGACCATATGGCAATTCTATTTTAATTTTTTGAGGAAGCTGCATACTGTTTGCTACAATGGCTATACCATTTCACATTCCCACAAATGCTGTACAAATATTACCTTTTCTCCACATCCGGGCCAACGTTTATTATCTTTTGAGATAATAACCATCCTAACAGGTTTGAATAATACCTTACTGTGGTTTTCATTTGCATGTCCCTGATGATTAGTGCAGCTGAGCATCATTTCATATAGCTGCTGGCCATTTGTATATCTTCTTTGAAATAATGTCTATTTAGGGCCTTTGCCCATTTTCTAAATGGAGTTACTTGTTTCTTTGCTGTTGAGTTGCATGAGTTTCTTACATATTTGGGACATTAACCTCTTATCAGATATACAGTTTACAAACACAAGGAAACTTCAAAAATTTCATGGGAAAAAATGGAATTCAAAGATGAGCTTATTTTGTTTGAAATTTTTTGAAATCTTTATAAAGGGACTTTCAAAAGCCATGGAAAATGCATAGTGTGAAATAACTGTGAGTGCATATTGGGACTGGTGTTGTGGTGCAGCAGGTTAAGTCACTACTTGAAATATCCACATCCCATATCTAAGTGCCACTCCACATCTTACCTGCTGCTCATCTTCCAATCCAGCTTCCTGCTAATGCACTTGGGAAGACAGCAGAAGATGGCCCAAGTACTGGGGTCCCTGCCACCCATGTGGGAGACCCAGATGAAGTTCCTGGCTTCTGGCTTCAGCCTGACTCAGACTGCAGTTGTGGCCATTTGGGGAGTAAACAGCAGATGGAAGAGTCTCTCTCTCTCTTTCAGTCTTTCCCTCTCTCTGTTACTCTGCCTTTCAAATAAATAAATCCTTAAAAATTTACAATAAAATTATTTTAAGTCCATTTTCCATGAACTTTGTGAAGTATACTTATATTTCTAGATAGTGACATGCAATAAAATTAGTGTGCCTCTTTCCATTTCAGTGGAACTATTTTTCTCTCTGTTTCACATTAGACATTATTCCTGCAATGTCTCGTGACTCTGGCTATTTGTTTTCAAAAGCAAAACAAGAAAAAGATAACTGGAAGTTCAGTGTACATGGGGGAAACTTGCTGATGGTGAATTTCCATTTATCTGGTGATCAGACAGGGATGAAGCATTTCGTTAGGTGATCATGAAAGATCAGTATATAGATAGATATTTTCGAAGAATTCTTTATTTATTTGAAAGGAAGAGTTACAAAGAGAGAGAAGGAGAGGCAGAGAGAGAGAGAGAGAGAGAGAGAGAGGACTTCCATCTGCTGGTTCACGCCCCAATTGGCCGCAATGGCTGGAGCTGTGCTGATCCGAAGCCAGGAGCCAGGAGCTTCTCGGTCTCCCGCGCGGGAGCAGGGGCCCAGGGACTTGGACCATCTTTTACTGCTTTCCCAGCATAGCAGAGAGCTGGACTGGAAGTGGAGCAGCCGGGACTTGAACTGGTGCCCATATGGGATGCCAGCACTGCAGGCGGTGGCTTTACCTGCTATACCATCAGCACCGGCCCCTAGATAGATCTTTTCTCCTGATTCAATCTGTTTACCAAGGAAGAAATCCATCAATCCAGTCTAAGATATTTAAGACAGACTACAAACATTTGGAAGCCAAGCAGAAGTATATTGGAGGGTCCTCCCATTCAGTTCATCTGCATTTACCGTTTTCAGTGTTGGGTCCCACCGTGCCCAGAGCTCTACCTGAAGCCACTGACTAGTTTAATATCTGTACCAACGATGTCTACTATGGTAGTCACAAGCCACAGGTGACTAAATTTGAATGAACAAAATCAAAATAATACTAAAAAATCCATTTTTCTGCCATGCTATACACTCTCAAGTACTCAATAACCACTGTGACTACCATGATGGGCAATCCAGATACAGAATATTTCCATTACCACAGAAAGGACAAATAGAAAGCGATTCCCTAAAGAGCAAACTCCAGTGTTCTGCCGAGACATGAGGTTAGTCATCCAGCTACCGAGCTGAGGGAGAGCATGTAAGAATCAGCCTACTCCCTAGAGGAGATTCCAGGCTTCTGCCGAGGCAAATGAAGCGTACTCACGTGGCTGCGGAGCCAAGGGCAGGAAGAGGATGTAAACTGTACACTTGTGCTAATATCCTGCTTTTTCAGGAAAATGACTAAACATCGTTAACTGTGCCGGCCTGACTGATCTCAGTCCCTCCATTCAGAACATGCCTCACCACCATTTCTGCACCAAGTTTCCTGCAAGCTCCCAGTTAGGGAGGCAGATTTGAGCCCTATACCAACCAGTAATAATGCCTTTCTCCTCTCAGAAGACTGGCACCGCCAGGGTGATGTGCAGCAAAAAGCAGCAAATTTAACTCATTCTGTAACAGTGATGTCCAATATGGCAGTCACCAGTCACATGTAACACTTTAAGTTAAAAAATTAGTAACAATTTAAAATTTGTTTCATTAGTCATACCAGCCATATGCAAGCATTCAAGAGCTGCAAGTGGCAAGTGTGGACAAAATTGGACAGTGTAGATTATACAACACTTCCAACAATCAGAAAATTTTATTGGAGGAGCACTGTTTTAGCATCATTTTTTCATTCCTTCGTCCCAATATGGAGAGTTATGTGTTTCCTCCAATACCAAGCCCTTCTCAAATTGACAAAAGAAAATCAATTTGCTTCTCCATGGCAGACCCAAGTTTTAGCCTTCCCCATTCTGCTAAAGTAACCACCTTAGGAACCCAGCCAGACTTTATTTGAATTACAATAGGTACCTGCTTTGGAATGAGTGGGATGTACCACTGTAGGGAGAAAAAGGCAACTTGATGTGTGCAAACCCTGTGTCAATGCACACAGCTTGGAGGTAGAGTGCAGAATACTATTTCACTGACATGTACTTCTCATGCAGACACTCTTCTGTAGTGTAAGAGGTACTAGTTTCCACTATTCCGTCTATGTTTCATTTTCTAACATTCTACTGACATCTTTTCCCCACTGTCCCTTCTCTTCTATACTTTTCGTCCTTAGTTTATCCCTTAACTGTTATTTCAGTGGATTCTACATGAATTTTAAACCTCATTAAACTAAAAGTCAGAATTAATATTTTCCACTTGTATCTTGTTCTTTCTGCTAGAATTTCATCTTGCAGTGCCAAGAATTTGCTCCAACCAATCCCACAACAAATTCCAAGTAGATACATATCCGAGTAGTAGATAGGTACAGGGACTTCAGACTATAACATTGACAACAAACCGAAGCCCCTATACATGCTTCACATGCAAATACTAGCTAAACTCAGGTCCTTGTCTCCCAGATCTCTCAGTCTCCCTCCTTTAGCTTAAACTTTCCTTGCCCTGCTTTTAAGATTACAAATCAACCTCTTACTAAAATTAGCTCACTGAATTGAGGGAGTGGTGCAGCCATCCCTGAGCAACCCTGATCACCATCCTCATGAGGTCATTTATTTCTCCGAAAGATAACATCTTGATGTTCTGTCTTGTCCTGGCCCTGAGGGGAAAGTAACCACCACCTGCAAGTAGGTCCCAGATTAACTGGAGCCCACTTAAGCATCAGTAAAATTTCCTATGAAAACCTGGTATTGATGATGAAATCAAAGGAGGATCACAAGCACTATAGACCAACCAGGAGCTTGGACCAGAGCTGAACATGTCCCTCTCTACCTCAACTTAAATTGATAAGAGTCTTTATGCCTTACCCCTCAGGGAGCCCATGAATTAAAGAAGAGTAGAGTTCTTGCTCTGTAATTCACAATAAACTACTTTCTTTCACCACTCTGGTGTTAGTGATTGGCTTTCTGTGATTCAAAACAGTGGGGCAAGTTTGTGGGGGTTCTGCAGCAATTCTTCCAACCAGTTCTGGAGGTGTTCTATAACAAGCAGTTGGTATCTGAATTTTCCAAATGTTATGCTACAGCCTAAGCTGTAATTCCTACCAAAGTCAAAAAGCCACTTCTCTGAAAAATTCCTTTATACAGGAGTGATGGATCAAAGACATAAGCCTCAGCCATTCTTGCGCATTGCCCAAAAGATAGATAAAAATCAGAAAGTATTCCTTGTCCCTGAATCTCAATTTGGTCTCACGCCCAACTGTCTTTACACTTCCCCCTTCATCCCACATTCTTCCCCAGGTTCAGAGGCCTGGTATCCACTTGAAAGACCATTATGGAAGAATTTAACTCCACCTGCTGCCCCCTACCTCCATCCCCACCCCTAGTCCTCCTAAGATATAAAAAAGCCCCGCCAGGTGGAGTGTGGGCCTCCTGCCATTTATTCCCTCAATGTGCAAGCCAATGGTTGGTTACCCACCCCTGTGGATTTATTTTCTCTGAATAAATTCAGTCTGGTCGTAAATTTGTACCCTGCCTCCTCTCTATTATTCTGCACTCTTTTCCTTACAAAGAGTACCTTAGCAATTAATTCTCTCCCAATTTTGTTGTTTTTTGATTTATCAATAATAGATATAGTGCTGTCAAACTTTGTGAGGCCGTTCAGTGGGGCTGGGGGGTCTGTGAGCCCCCCAGACATAGGTAGAATGTCTTTCACAAGCAGGCTGCCAATTATGGCTGGAAAGCTTGTTTACAGACCAGCTGGCATGCCCTCCACTATAGCTTCTTGTGCTGCATATGTGACCTTACGGTTTTAATTCACTCCTTTAAGTTAGTTGCAATCTTCCACCCAGAGCTAGCAGAGGAGGGGGCTGAGCCCCTAAGGAAAATTGATCTGTCTCCAAGAGACACCCCCCACTATCTCCAAGAGATCCCCCCATCTCCATGAGCCCCAAGCCAATCAACATACAGTATGTAAAACCCTCCATACAATGGGTAACCCCATAGGATGACCCCAGTGAACAAACAGTAATGCCTTAAAAACCCTGGGCACTTCCTGAAAGCCAGTGTCCTGTTCAGGCACTTCGCCTGGTCTCCTCTTGAACCAGACACTTTTCCGTCACTTGCCAATCAAATAAAAGTTTATGCTTTTTTGCAAACTGTTTCCCAGCTTTTGATTTCTATACTGAGCTAAGGAAAAGAACCCATGAAACTTGTTCCTGCAACTGCCCTCTCCTCCACAACAGGTAACAGTTTGTTTATATGTTTGTCAAACAAATGGTTAAGAGTAATATACTACTATAGTTTTAGTGATCTGTAATTATTTTAAAATTTACTGTATATGAATGAAATTGACATCTTTAAGTTTGATTACTGTTTAGGCCTTGCCTACATTCCTGCTGAATTGTGGTCATTTCACTTTTTCCTTGCTGAACTCTTTATTTAGTGTAGCATTAAGCCTCTGACTATAACGTAAATTAAAAATATGTTATTTCAAAACTTAAGAAAGAAAGAAAAAATGAGGGACAAAGGGGGAAAGAGAAATATCACTATATTTTTAGAATTGTATCAGTGAACTACATGGAATCTGTTCTCTTTGTATTGATAACACATTAACATGAGAATTGTATTGCTTTTATTATCATGCATTTGCTGTGACCCTGAGAATGTAATGCATTAACAAATTCATTTAAAAATAACAAATACAATTATGAACAAAATGAAAAGAAACAGGTATCATATTTGTATTACAAACCTGTGCTGGTGGTACTTGCAAGGGATTGTTGTCCAAAATTATTACTTGTAAATGATGTAGCTTCCGGTAACAAACTGGAATTTCAGTCACCTTATTACAAGAGAAATCCAACTTGACTAAAGGAAGATCACCTAATTCTGTTCAGAAATAGAAAAATTATTAAGTTAAATTTTACATAGTTATTTTCTTATTCGTTTGGGTAAAAATAATGAACATCTTACCATCAGGCAAAACATGAAGATTATTTCTTCTTATATTTAGCTCTCTAAGAGAATGTAATTTCCCCATTTGTTGGGGAAGGACCTGAATCTCATTGCAGCTAATATCCTAAGGAAAACAAGAAAATACAATTATAAAAAACTAACTACACAGGGTTAATAGCTAGCAATAGTTACCTCCAATATCATTTCTGTAAAGATGGATTATCTGACAGATTTGTTTGTATTCTATCATGAAGTCAATCTAGTACAACTGACATATATTTTGTGTAAAAATTTGTGATTATAGCTTAGTAACTACATAAGATAACATCTGAAAAATCTCAACCAAACACCAAGTAAAGATGATAAAGGGGCTGGTGCTGTGGTGCAGTGGGTTAAGCTACAACCTATAGCACCAGCATTCCATATAGGGGCCATTTTGAGTCTTGGCTGCTTCACTTCCTGCAAGGGCAGCAGAAGATGGCCCAAGTTCCTGGACCCTTGCCACCAATGTGGGAAACCCACAGGAAGCTATGGGCTCCTGGTTTGGGCCCAGATTGTTTCAGCCATTTGGGGAGGAAACCAGCAAATGGAAGATCTGTCTCTCCTTCTCTCTCTGAACCTCTGCCTTTCCAATAAGTAAATAAACCTTTAAAAAAATAGATGACTCAAGGTGCTCTTCATACAGAGACAAGATAAAAGACTAGCAATTAATAATTACGGTGATTACCTGTCAATCATAAAAGTTGTTTTGAAATATTTAGTTGGGTAGAAATGAAGAGAGTCAAGGATTTAGAGATGTGAGTTGAAGTACCAAAGACTATGGTCTAGGTCAATTTAATTCAATGTCTTTCTCCAAAGAGATGCAAAATATGAGCTATTACAAGTTCAAACATTTTTGGATCACATTATAACTCAGACATTCTAAGGGATCTGCCTCAGGCATCTCTTAGGGTTAAGTTAAAAATACAAAGGTTGGCCAGCGTTGTGGCATAGCAGGTTAAGCCTCTGCCTGCAGTGGTGCCATTGCCATCCCATATCAGTGCCGGTTCAAATCCCAGCTGCTCCCTGCTCCACTTCTGATCCAGCTATCCAGAGCTCTCTGCTTCTGACCTGGGAAAGCAGTGGAAGATGGCCCAAATGCTTGTGCCCCTGCACCCACATGGGAGACCTGGAAGAAGCTCCTGGCACCTGGCTTCAGATTGGCTCAGCTCCGGCTGTGGCGACCATTTAGAGAGTGAACCAGCAGATTGAAAGACCTTTCCCTTTCTCTCTCTCTCTCTCTCTCTCTCTCCCCTGCACCTCTCCCTTTCAAATAAATAAATAAATATTTTAAAAAAATTCGATCCTTGGACCAGGTGTTATGGGTTAAGCTTGTACTTGAGACACCTGTATCCCAAATCAAAGTGTTTGGGTTGAGTTCCAACTACTCTGCATTCCCTGCTAGAGTGCCTGAGAGGCAATGTATGATGGGCCAGATGATTGTGTTCCCGCCACCCATATGGGAGAAATGGATGCAGTTCCTGGCTCCTAACTTTGGTTTGGCCTGACTGGCTGTTGCAGCCATTTGGGGAATGAACCAGAAGATGGAAGATCTCTCTATATATATAACTCTGCCTCTCAAATAAATATACAAATAAACAAATCTTTTTAAAATACAAATCCTAATAGAAAACTAAATAAATAAGTTTCTATAAGAAAATTGAAAACAGTTTAGCTGTGCTCTCCTCTCCCTCAGCTTTCTTAGAAACACATAAACAAAATGGGGAAAGAAATCTACAACACACTCTCAAACAGTAGTCATTCCAGACACAATGAATATGAAATTTATATTCTGCAACAGGTCCCAATTTCTAGCCTTCAATGAAAATTATATTATCTTGGAGGAAGAGGAGAGACACAGGCATTCAGTTTTACTAAGAGAACTGTAACTGTAACGCTGTATAGTTCTGCACACATTTCTATGGACTTACTTATAAGGGTACAGTATAAAAACTTGCTATGGAACCCTAAATCCCCTTAAGCTGACTGGTAAAAACAGCATTTTAAGTATTAAAGGTATCATATAAATAGGATTAAGCATTTGGTAATAATAATAGATAGAATTAAAAAGGAGTGAATGCTTCAACATGGGAAGCAGTCCATACAGCAGACTCACAGAATGACAATCACTTTAAGTAGCACTCTGATCTCAGACAGCCCTTAAGGCATTCTGGTCTGGCTGAAAAGCCCATGAGAGCATTTCAGGCATAGAAAGCCAAGACACTGTAGAAAAAGTATCCTACATGAAGGGCCTCTATGGGTGAGACCCCAGTGGAAAGAAGTGGTCATCAAAGAAGGATGTACTTTTCTCTGAAGGGAGGAGAGAACTTTTACTTTGTTTATGGTCTTGTCTAAATACTGAAGGAGTTTGTGGATTCAAAACGCTTTCATCACCTAGGCAGCTCCTGTAAAGAGCCTCAGGTGATCACTGACATCATACATAAGAGTGTTAACTGTTAAATTAACAACAGGAGTCACTGTGCACTAACTTCCCATGCAGGACCTCTGTTCTCAAAGAGTTGTATTATGAGAGTTAATAGTAAAACTTGTTCTCAAAGATTTACTTTGTGGGGCTGTCGCTGTGTCATAGCAGGTAAAGTCGTCGCCTGCAGTGCCGGCATCCCATAAGGGCACCAGTTCGAGTCTCAGCTACTCTACTTCCAATCGAGCTCTCTGCTCTCTTTTCGGCCTGGGAAAGCAGTAGAAGACGGCCGAAGTGTATGGGCCCCTGCACCCACGTGGGAGACACAAAAGAAGCTCCTGGCTCTTGGCTTCAGATCCGCAGAGTTCTGGCCATTGCAGCCAAATGGGGAGTGAACCATCAGATAGAAGACCTCTCTCTCTCTGTCTCTCCTCTCTCTGTGTAACTCTGACTCTCAAATAAATAAATAAATCTTTTAAAAAGGCAAGATTTATTTCATTTTTGTGTATTAAGTGGAGGATATTCTTATGTCTCATAAGTTATAGTTCTAAGTGTTCACAAAAGATGTATCATTTTGGGGTTCTTCTTTAAAGTTAATTAAGTTTCTAAAAAAAAAATGCTTAAAAAATAGTGAAATTTACCTTGAGATCAAATGACTTCAAACAGCCCTTGTCTCAACTGTTGAGGAACATTTTTTTTTCATACAATTTGTTGAACTCTTTACTTAATATAGACTTAATCTTCTGTGTATAAAGTTCATTAAAAATAAATCTTAGTAAAAAATAAGACAGGGAGTGAAGTAGGCAGGCATACAGGTTAAAATCAATTAGGTTTGTGAGCTGGAAGACCACGCCTTCACCACACCCCTGTGTTACCTCATGCCCCTACATGGCCACACCTGAGTGACCACCAGCCAATCAGGTTAATTAACCACTCCCTTTTGGAAGTGGGTTAAAAGCCTAGGACAAGGTGTGTCCAGTCCTTCTCTTCATTGCCTGGCTTCTAGCCAGGAGGGGGCTGGCTGTAGCCCTGCACCTCCAGGGCACGTGGGCCACCAGCCCTAGGCTTCCTGGCCTAGATGCTCCTCCGCGTGGCTGGTTCCTGGTGCTCCCTATGAACCCAGATTTACCTCTCTCAGATAAAGCTCTCACTCTCCTATGCATCTTTCGCACTAAATAAAGGCTTAGAATTATTCTCTATTAGGCAAGAACCCTCTCGGGCTTATTAATATTGGGGATTTATTAATAAGCATATGGTGATATCATATGGCACCCCAAATTCTGGTAACATCCCAGAAGGCGCTTCTGGGGAACTTTAAGGGGTCACATCTTGATGATTTTAGGGGGTCATTTCTGATATCAGGAGGAGGAAGAGGGGTGGGAGTGTGGGTGGGAGGGATAGTACAGTGGGAAGAATCACTGTTTTTAAAGTTGTATTTATGAAATGCATGAAGTTTGTAAAACTTAAATAAAAGTTCTCTTTGGTAAAAAAAAAAAAAGTAAAAGAAGACAGCAGGGTTGACTAAGAAGAATATTGACGTTATATAGGGAAGAATCCAATAAAGCCACAGATGACTGGGAAAATGTATTCTACCTTCTGTTGTGTTGACTCAAAGGGTTAAATGGCAATCAGAGTGTTCCAGGTAGAAATTGAGGGTGTAAAATGCTTTCTTCTCCCTCAAAATTCCTGCCCTACTTCCTTAGGAATCTCTTGCCTTATCTTGAGAATAGGAAGGGAGTAGTGACTCCACCCTTCTGAGCTCTCAGTTTATTGTAAAACAAATTAGGTATGTCACCCTTGTGATGGCTCTTTTGTTTTATCCGGAGCAATCCAAATAGGGTAAAAAGATTGCAAATCAGGTCTTTTGATGGGTTTTGTGCTTGCCTTCAACTAAATGTCTACCTGCTTGTCAAGTTTTTTTTTCTCCAAAATTGTGCTAAAAAATTCCACTACCACTAGCCCCTTCTGGTTTTGCCTCTCTTGGAGCCCCTTTCCTGGCCATTTTGCCAGGAGGTTTCTGACTTAAATAAATCTTACTTTTAAATGCTTTCTCTCTGCCTTGTCCTCTTGGAAATTCTTCTTCCATGTGAGACAACGAACTGAGAGAATATTTTCTTGGCCATTTCATTCATTAACACTATGACAATCAGATGGGCTAATAGGCAGTTAGGTGATCATGGTTGTAAAGAGGAAAATGGGAGTCCACCAAAGAGAGTGCAAAATGCTTGCTTCTCTAAAAAGTTATCTTTAGCAAGACAAAAATGCCTGTCCCACTCCTTGGGAGTTTCCAGTTTTATCAAGAGAATTGCAAGGAAGTGGTGATTGTACCCTTCTGGGTTCTCAGTTTACTGTGAAAACAGATCCCACTCTTCTGATGGTTTTACATCTTATCATCAGTAAGCTAGATAGGACAGGCAAGATTACAAATCAGGCCTTTTGATGGATTTCATCCTGCTTTCTAACTGATGTTAGCTGCTGCTTTTTTTTTTCTTTCTCCTGAAAGTATGCTTAGAAGACTGGGACCCTCACAGTTCAGGGGGTCTGCCTTTCTAGTCGTCCCCTCCTTTCCTGATCTCTGTTGGCAGGAGGTTTCTGACTTAAATAAATTTTGCTTTTCTCTCTGCCTTGTTGGCATGGAAATGAGATAAAGAACTGAGGTCAACTTTCTCCCACAACAATAACATCTTTCAAACAATAGGTAAGGCATCTTCACTGAACAAGTGTTTACTGAATATCAAGTATTTGCTCAGTACATTCTAGGGGATAGGGACAGCACCCAGAGCTCCTCATGGAGTTTGTATTCTGGCAAAGAGAATAGATTATAAATTATGCCAGAAAGTGTTAAGTTCTATTTTTTTAAAGAGCAGGGTAAACGAAAATGACTGTGTTAGTAATAGAGAAAAGGATATTAACAATTTAGATCATTTCCTGGACATGTCAGTTGAAAAGTATTATCAGAGCTGAAAGAGTAAGCCATGCCAATATATAAGAAAGGAATATTCTAGACAGACAGAATAATAAATATAAAATCCCTTATGCAGAACATCACTGAAATATACAAAGAACAGCAAGGAATCAAGTATAACTACAGGGAAGCACACAAGGGAGAATGAGGGAGAGATATAATTTTTGCCTTTACTCTGAGACATACAGGCAAAAACCAAATACTTTAAAACAGAGGAATGACATGATTTGATTTATGTTTTCACAGGATCACATTAGTTGGTATACACAGAACACACTACTATATAAATAACTGTAAAAGTCAGAGGAAATGCACTTTAAAGTAAATATCATTGCTTCTTTCCAAAGTTGTCTGATACTGAAGATTTTCTTATAGAAAAATCCATAAGAATTTGATAGATAGGTGGCATTTCCCAGAAGAAATAAACCCAAGCATAGGAAACTGATCTACTCTGATAAGTACTGTAACAAAATACTGTATGCAGACTGAAGTCCAGAAAATATTTCCTGGGTATCTAATGACAGAATTTTATTATTTCACAATTCTAAGGTTCTAAAATATAAGGCAAAATTCAAGAAAGCTTTCTTGTGTTATTAATTAAATGTGCAGTTCTTCCTTAACAAATGAAAGGTATTAATGAAATTTCTGTTCATAATATGCTATTTTAACATTAATTCCCCATTATAAAAGTGTGGATAAGTTACTCAAGAAAACTTTTGACCCCTCCAGACAGAATAAAATCATACTTAAGAATACTTTTAAAATACTAGGAGTGGAGGGGCGGCATTCAGCACAGTGGTTAGCATGCTGCTTGAGATGCTTACATCCCATATAGGAGAACCTGGTTCAAGTCTCAGTGATTTGGCTGCCAATCCAACTTCCTGTTAATGTACAACCTAGGAGTGAGTAGATGATGGCTCAAGTACTTGGGTCTTTGCCACCCATGTGGAAGACCCAGTCAGTTCGGGGCACATGTCTTTACCCTGGCCCAGCCCTGGCTATTGTGGGCATTTGGGGAATGAACCAGTGGATGGAAGATATGCCTTCTCTTAGTCTATCTTCCAAATAAAATAAAAATAGAAATTTTTAAAAAATAAAGAATCCTTTAAAAATACCTATTTATTGGGAAAGCATTACTCAAAATAAGAAAGAAAATAAAAATAACCAGAATGGTACATTGTCTGAAGTGAAGCTAACCAATAAGGTATGAAAAGAGTTCAATATTTTAATGATCCAACTATGTTACTTTTTAAAGGTTTTTTTTTAATTTATTTGACAGGTAGAGTTATAGACAGTGAGAGAGAGAGACAGAGAAAGGTCTTCCTTCCATCAGTTCACTCCCCAAATGGCCACTACGGTTGGCGCTGTGCCTATCCAAAGCCAGGAGCCAGGAGCTTCTTCCTCATCTCCCATGTGGTGCAGGGCCCAAGCATTTGGCCCATCCTCCACTGCCCTCCCGGGCCACAGCAGAGAGCTAGACTGGAAGAGGAGCAGCCGGGACTAGAACTGGCGCCCATATGGGATGCCAGCACCGCAGGTGCAGGATTAAACAAGTGAGCCACAGTGCTGGCCCCCAATTATGCTTTTTTCAGAGTTCAATGTTGATTAAATACATAAAATTTTTATGTTCAAAGTAATTACAATAAACTATTTGAGTTTTTAAAATCTTACATAAAGATAATGTGAAATACAATTTACGGTTTTACAATTTATCTATTTTCATTACATTTGAAAGGTAGATGGTCATTTGCAACAAAATGGAGGAATCTGGAAAACATCATGGTGAGTGAAATAAACTAATCCCATAGGGACAAATATCATATGTTCTCCCTGATCTGTGACAATTAAGTGAGCAACTAAAAGGAAACCTGTAGAAGTGAAACTGACATTATAAGAAGCAATGACTTGATCAGCCTTTGTCCTTACTATCCAGGAACAGCTTACTATTTTATTCTTTTTAGTATTTTCTTTTTCAACTTAATACCATTGGTTGAACTCTTTACTTAACACAGAATTATTCTTAGGTGTTTAAATCCAATTGAAAATTGATCCCAATTAAAAATAAGAGTGGGAATAAGAGAGGAGATGTACAGTTCAGCACACATTCCCTCGGACTTACCCCTAAGAGTAAAGCTATAAACTTGCCACGGGACTCCAAATCCCACTAAGTTGGCAGGTACCAATGCCATCTTACTAGTTAAAAGTGATCAGTTTAAATTCATAACTGATCATAAAGATAGGATTAAGTGTCTGCTAATAAGAATTGATAGAATTAAAAAGGAGAGAACAATCCAACATGGGAAGCAGGACACACAGCAGACTTATAGTATGACAAATGCCCTAAACAGCACTCTGGCCTTAGAGTCAGCCCTTAAGGCATTCGGATATGGCTAAAAAGCCCATGAGAGCATTTCAGGCATGCAAAGCCAAGACACTGCGGCAACAAATGACCTAAATGAAAGATCTCTGTGAATGAGATCCCGGTGGAAAGAAGGGGTCATCAAAGAAGGAGGTATCTTTCTCTGAAGGGAGGAGAGAACTTCCACTTTGATTATGGCCTTGTCTAAATAAGGTCGGAGTTTGTGAACTCAAGAGGCTTCCTCAGCCTTGGCAGCTCTTGACAAGAGCTTTTGGGTGATCACTGACATCATAAATAAGAGTGTCAATTGTTAAATAAACAATGGGAGTCACCATACACTTGCTCCCCATGTAGGACCTCTGTCCTTAATGACAGAGAATTAATAGTAAAACTAGTCTTCAAACAGTACTTCAAACTTTGTGTGTCTGTGTGGGTGCAAACTGTTGAAATCTTTACTTAGTATAGAGTTGATCTTCTGTATATAAAGATAATTAAAAATGATTCTTAGGGGCCAGTGCCAGGGCGCAGTGGGGGTTAATCCTCTGCCTGGGACACCAGCATCCTATATGGGTGCCGGTTCTAGTCCCGGCTGCTCCACTTCTGGTCCAGCTCTCTGCTATGGCCTGGGAAAGCAGTGGAAGTTGTCCCAAGTACTTGGGCCCCTGCGCCCACATGGGAGATGAGGAAGAAGCTCCTGGCTCCTGGCTTCGGATCAGCACAGCTCCGGCCGTTGTTGCTATTTGGGGAGTGAACCAACGGAAGTAAGACCTTTCTCCCTGTCTCTCCCTCTCACTGTCTGTAACTCTAACTCTCAAATAAAATAAATAAAATCTTTTAATTTTTTTTTTAAATGAATCTTAATGAAGAATGGGATGGGAGAGGGAGTAAGAGGTGGGATGGCTTGGAGGTATGAGGGTGGGTATCGGGGGAACTGCTATAATCTAAAAGTTATATTTACAAAATTTGTTAAATAAAAGCTTTTTATAATAAAAAGAAAGGTAGAAGGAAAGACAGGGAGACAGACACAGAGATCTTCCATTCATTGGTTCACTCCCCAAATGCCTGTAACAGCTGGGTTTAGGCCAGGATGAAGCTAGAAGCCCAGAACTCAACCTGGGTCTCCTTTGTGGGTGACAGGGAGTATCTGCATCACCACCTACTATCTCCCAGGGTGTGCATTAGCAGGAAGCTGAAATCACAAGCATAGTTGGGACTCAAACCCAGGCACTCCAGTGAAAGAGCTAAGTTCTGAAGAAGCATCTTAATGGCTTCACCAAAGGCCCATCCCCAAATCATTCTATATTTCTATAACCAATTGCATATAATGGCCTCTTTCCATTTATCTCGGTCCCAAAACTGTTATAAAATCACTTGAGCATATAGTAGAGGAACAATTATTTTGCTAATTCTACTATATTCAATGTGCTGTCTTCTAGGGCTCTATAGTAGCCCTCTAAAATATAATTTTTTAATTATCTCTTCCCTGAAACTTTACTGTCCACAAAATGTATAAACAAATGGTTATTCATTTGAAAGGTATTTCTGATGGCTTGTAAACAAGCCTTCTGACTGCACTAGGACTAAGAAACAACCAGGCTTTTTGTGTGGTTGGGAAATAAAATCAAAGGTACATAATGATATCTCAAAATTTCACTACAGTGAACTTAGACCAATTTATTCCTTTTTTAAAAATTAAACTGAAACTCCAAAAAGAAATGTATAATCTTCTAAAATGTAAATGTATATATTATGCATATTGTATACAAATAATGTAACTACTCACCAATTCCATTAAATCTTTTAACTTCCCAATTTCTTCTGGAATGGATACCAGTTTATTATTACTGACGACCAAAACTTTAAGGGGAAGATCAAATAGATATTTTGGCAATGTTGATAAAAGATTTCGACTGAAAAGAATAAGAAATTCTCATGAGATATATTTCTGAAGCCTGACATGTTTTATTGAAAAAGAATAAATCACCTGGAAAATAAATAAGCTTTCATTAAGTAATAACTATCATTTAATGAATGCTTTGTTTGTTTCAAGCACAGTGTTAAATTCCATGTACCATCTCATTTAGTCTTCAAATTAACCCCAAAGGATAGGTAATATTATCTCCATTATACACATAAGAAAATGAAGGTTAAAACTGGTTAAATGACTTGCCCAAGCATAGCAGAGATTCAAATGTAAGTCTGACTGCAAAGAAAGGCTGTTACCTATAATACTGTCTTACATACCACTAGTTCTCAAAATCCCAAAATGAAGATTCTTTTGAGCTAGAGAATTTCAGAACCTTGCTTCCTGGTAAAAATTCAGTATGGACAATAATGCCATGCCACCAACTAGGGAAAGGCATTCACTATGTCTAAATTAGTGAAAGAAAGAACAGGACTATACCTTAAACAACATGCTGTAACCATAATCCATTTCTTTTCATTATGGCTTATGGTAGAACAGCTTATTAACATCTCTAAGTTGATAAAACATTCCTATCACTATGAATACATTTAAATATTACAACCAGCATTTATTGATTGCTTACTATAAGCCACACCATATTCGGAGCACCTCACATGAATTAACCTGACTAACCCTCACAACAACCTAGTTTGAAAAAATGGGTATTATGATCCCCATTTTACAGATGAAAAGAAAGTCGGAAAGAGATTATGTAAGCTGATTAAAACGCTAGAAAGTGGGAGAGGCAGAATTCAAATACAGTCAATCTGGCTCTGTGACCCTTGCCCTCAAACTATTATGGTGGTCAAATTTATACACCAAAGCACACTGACTGCCCCAAATGATCCATTATCAAAATACATACTAACAAGCATTGATAAGCAATAAATTATTACTTTTCCTCTTTTTCAAAGTGATATTTATAATATCTTTACCTAGGACTTTGTGTAACATTCATAGCAACAAAAGCCCAGTGTAATTAAAGGGAGGACTTCAGACCCTTCACTCTATCTTATCCCTGAAGAGGACATCCAGAAACACTAGATTGGCTTTAATCACATGGCACAAAAGACCTAAAGCAAAAAAAAAAAAAAAAAAGCCAATGCCTCTCAAGTAAACAAATACAGCAGGGGCCTGTCACAGTCCTTCACACTTCGAGCGTCAAACAGGCTCCTAAAGAAAATGGCTATCTGGGCACCTTCCCACCTGGAGCACATAAGGCTCTTTCTGCAGGATTCTACTGAAAAGTCGGGGTGAGCTGGAGGAGTACACGGGAGTAAAGAATTGAAAAAGCATCTGTAGTACAACTTTTATCAAGTTATATTCACCAAAATTTCAAAAAAGAAAACAGGAGAAACAATGGCAAACTCATTCTAATACTCCCTCAGGCCTAAACAGTTCAGAAATCAATTTATTTTCTTCCCTTAAAGAAGCATGTTCGTTGAAGTACCACAATCCTCTTTCTCCAGAATTTTCATACATTGCTAATAAATCAATAGTTGTCACATTTCTCACTACGTGTTCTAGGGAAAACAACTGAAGTTAGTCATTTTAGCAAATGTTATATCAAAGTAGTTTTTTCTCCAAATATTTTTGTGATTTTAAACAAAAATAAGGAGTCAACTTTTATAGAGATCAAAATGGGATAGAATCAGGAAAAGATTTAATAAAAGTATTTTAAGTCATATCACACATGTTAATAGGCAAAAGCTTTTGGTAAATCGCTTTTTTCCACAAAAGGACAAAATGAGACCAGAACAAAGACAAAGCTTAAAAACATCTCACTTTCCTCAAACCTCTCCCAAGCCAGGACAAGGAAATATGTTAGAGAAAGAAGAAATCCAGGGTTGGTGTTGTAGTGTAGCAGGTAAAACAGCGCTGGTTCGAGTCCTGGCTGTTCTACCTGCTCCAGAACCCTGCTACTACATCTGGGAAAGCAGCAGAAGATGGCCCCTACCACCCTTGTGGGAGACCCAGATGTAGTTCCTGGCTCCTAGCTTCAGCTTGGCCCAGCCCTAGCCATTGGGGCCATTTGGGGAATGAATGAGCAGAGGGAATCTCTTTCTGTGTAATTCTGCCTCTCAAATAAATAAATCTTTAAAAAAACACAGAAAGAAAGGAACAATAGAAATAACTGGTATAAACATAAGGAAATTCCTCTCACACATTTGATGGTGTAAAGTTGTTTCAGTTAAAAAAGCAGGTTATCGGAGCATTTTTGTGGTGTAGCAGTTAAAGCTGCAGCCTGCAATGGTGGAATCCCGGTGCTGGTTAGTGTACTAGCTGCTCCACTTCTGATCCAGCTCCCTGCTAAGGGCCTGGGAAAGCAGCAACAGATGGCCCAAGTGCTCTCTCTCTCCCTCTCTCTCTCTCTCTCTCTGTAACTCATTCAAATAAATAAATAAATAAGTCTTAAAAAATAAAAATCAGGTATTGCCAGGTAATACCACTGAGAGAGATGTCAAGAGGATTATTATATCACCGTGAAAAGGGAATATTATTGTTCTGTATGTTATTTATATTTACTTCTTTCCTACATGGGGATTTAGACCAATAAATTGTTTAAAGTGAAAGGTGGGGGATCACCCCTTCTCATGTTGAAAAAAAAAGAATTTTACAATTTTATCTACTTCCACACTTCTCAATACTCCATTCTCCAAGTGCAACAAAAAGTCATAAGATTGAACAAAAACAACTTATGACCTGTTTGTTTATAATGTTTCATTCCTTACACTAAAGATGCATGCCTATAAACAAACCTGTACCGTGGTGCTATGATTTCACAGCAATATTTGTAGTTTAAAAACTTTCTAGCAGCTGGCGCTGTGGCGTAGCAGGTGAAGCCACAGCCTGTAGTGCCTGCATCCCATATGGGCGCTGGTTCGAATCTCTGCTATGGCTTGGCAAAGCAGTAGAAGATGACTTAAGTGCTTGGGCCCGTGCACCCACATGGGAGACCCAGAAAAAGCTCTAGGCTCCTAGCTTCAGATTGGCACAGCTCTGACAGTTGCGGCCATCTGGAGAGTGAACCAGTGGATGGAAGACCTCTCTCTCTCTCTCTTTTTCTCTCACTCTCTCTGCCTCTGCCTCTCTGTAACTCTGCCTTTCAAATAAATAAATCTTTAAAAATAAATAAATAACGGCCGGCGCCGTGGCTCAACAGGCTAATCCTCCGCCTTGCGGCGCCGGCACACTGGGTTCTAGTCCCGGTCGGGGCACCGATCCTGTCCCGGTTGCCCCTCTTCCAGGCCAGCTCTCTGCTGTGGCCAGGGAGTGCAGTGGAGGATGGCCCAAGTCCTTGGGCCCTGCACCCCAAGGGAGACCAGGAGAAACACCTGGCTCCTGCCATCGGATCAGCACGGTGCACCGGCCGCAGCACGCCAGCCGCGGCGGCCATTGGAGGGTGAACCAACGGCAAAGGAAGACCTTCCACTCTGTCTCTCTCTCTCTCACTGTCCACTCTGCCTGTCAAAAAATAAATAAATAAATAAATAAATAAAACCTTGCTAGCCAAAGTGAGGTCAAAGGACCAGAAAGAAGACAATGGCATTAGCAGAGGGCCTACTAAAAACACAGGCACCACTGTAGGCCTAAACATAATCTGCATTTTTAACAAGATTCCTAGTGGATTTCTATGCATCGAAGTTTGAGAAGCACTGCTCTCAAGAACAAGCTCAAATGCCTGCAAAGTAGTATGAAAATATAAAAAATGGGGACCGGTGCTGTGGCATAGCAGGAAAAGCTGCTGTCTGCAGCACTGGCATCCCATATGAGTGTCAGTTCAATTCCCAGCTGCTCCTCTTCCAATCCAGCTCTCTGCTATGGCCTGGGAAAGCAGTAAAATGTGGCACAAGTGCTTGGGCCCCAGTACCCACACGGGAGACCCAGACAAAGCTCCTGGCTCCTGGCTTTGGATCAGCCCAGCTCTGGCCCTTGTGGCCATTTGGGGAGTAAGTCAGCAGATGGAAGACCTCTCTCTCTGTCTCTCCCTCTCACTCTCTCTCTCTCTGGAACTCTACCTCTCAAATAAATAAATAAATCTTAAAAAAAGAAAATATAAAAAATGTAAATAAGAAATTGCTGCTATATATACTACATAGCCAAGCCAAACACACTGCTTTGCTACTAAAAGGAATTTGAACCATAATTAAAACCAAAATTGCATTTCAAAATTGTTTCCTTACCTAATATTAAGGTATGTTAACATCTGCAGGTTTTTAATGGCTTCAGGAATGGTTTTGATGCAATTGTGATATAAATTTAATGTTTCAAGAGGTGCAAATAACCAGACATCAGAAGGAATTTCTGTAAAACGATTTCTGGAAAGATCTGAAAAATAAAACAGTGTTTATGTCAAACACACACATATATCTATGATTCTTAACAGAACTACAATATTTAACATATAAAGTATTATTCACTAATATCTTGAAGGCAGAAAAACGCATTTTAGAAATATACTCACAGAAAGCATGTACTTGATACACTTCAATATCTCTAAACTCCCAATATGCTACTTCTCTTTTAAAATGCCAATGAAGAATTTTCTCCAATCTTTTAAAAACAAGTACAGAGGGAATGGCACTGTGGTTTAGTGGAAGCACCCAGCTGCAGCACTGGCATCTCACATAGGCACCAGTTCAAGTCCCGGCTGCCCCGCTTCCTATCCAGCTCCCTGCTGACGGCAGTGGAAGACGACCCAAGTGCTTCGGTCCCTGTACCTGCACTGAACACCTGGAAGAAGCTCCTGGCTCCTGGCTTTGGATTGGTCCATCTCCAACCATTGCAGCCATTTGGGGAGAGAATCAGCTGATGGAAGACCTCTCTCTGGCCTCTGACTCTCTCTCTCTAACTACACCTCTCAAGTAGATAAATAAATCTTTAAAAAAAGCAAAAAGTACAGAAAGCTTCCCAAGATCCCACAATCCCTTTCATTTTTGTCTTCCTCCTTCACAGCCAAACTTACATAAACCCACAACACAATTAAATCTGTTACTTACCACGGTCTTCTCAAACCACTGCAATTTGGTTTCTACTCACTTTCAAATTCACTAAGGTTACCAAAAGCATTCCATATAACCTCCCCATCCATCGGGAAACATCCCCATCCCTTGGTTTTGAAGACTACATTTCTGCCTCTGTTCCCATTATCTTTCTGGCCACTTCTTGGTTTCTTTTGTTAGATTTTTCTCTACTTGTACCATATGGACTATGATGTAAAATGTTCTTTCCTTCTTAAGATACACTCTACTAGGCGACTGAATCCAAACCCAGGGCAAAATTATGTTTACATTGATAAACTGCATATTAAAAATACAGCTAACTATGCATTGACCTTCAGGACTTCCTCTCAATATTTTTCAGGTACCTCAAATTCTACAATGGTAAAACATGAACTGAAAATATTTACATGCACACCCAGACAATATGACCAACATCCTTCTGGTGAATTATTCAAGCCAGAAACCTAGCATTTATCCTTGACTTTTTCTTCTCCTAAATTATCCCAAATGCACATAAATACACTTTCACTAACTTAAGTTTTCACAAAAATAAAACCATGGAATATTAACTATTACTCCTCTACTAAAGATTCATTTGTTAAATGAAATTTTGCAAACTATTTAGGCCATCATGTGGTAGACTGGAAAATAGTAACTTAAAAGACAGTTTCTCAATCTTACCTACTATGGACTTTGTGACTAGGTAACTATTATTGGGGGCTATCCTGTGCACTATAGGATATTTAGCCACATCTCTGGTATCTAATCACTAGGCACCAAAAATACCCATGAAGAGAGATTCCAAGATGGCAGAATAGGGAGGGAGCTTACTACTCTACGCTAGGGGAAGATAGATTAAAAAAAAAAAAGGTGGAGAGAGTTCATTCTCAGGGAAGAGCTAGGGAGAAAACTGCAGGGGAAATTCTACAGAAGGAAGAGGGACATTGTGGATTAATGTGGAGAGTGTGGACATGCAGCACCAGCTCAGAAACAACATAGGACTGCAGGAGCTAACTGTTTGAGAGCACCAGCTTTGCAGAGTGAGGTAAGACTGCAGCAGCCCATGTCACTGGCAATATAGCTGCGGAGAGAGCCTAGCATGAGTCCTACCTGGAACTCTATGAGGGACAGGGTACCTGATAACATAGCAGAATAAAAAGGGGGACATCTCTGCCTCCCTGTTCCCCCAAAAATGGCACCTGGCATCCGGCTGAGAGATGGCGAGCACCATTTTGGACATATGTAACAGCTGCACCAGCTTGTGTCCACACACCCAGCAACCAGCCAAGAGAAGACGCCTGAGTCTGGCTGGGAGGACTGACAGGAGGCTGGGAACCCATGTAGGACTGTGAGGTGCCCCCAGCCTCTCAATTTATCAATGGCTCTGGGGCTCAAACTGTCTAGGTAGAGCACCCACAGGCAGCTGGCTCTGGGAGCACCTCTGCCTCCCTGTTGGACGGGACAGACGCGGAGTGGAGCAGAGTGGAAAATTCTTTCATGTTCATGGATTGGAAGAATCAATATCACCAAAACGTCCATAATACTGAAAGCAATTTACAACATTCGATGTGATCCAAATCAAAATACCAACAATATTCTTCACAGATCTATGAAAAATGATGCTAAAACTCATATGGAAATACAAGAGACCCTGAATAGCTAAAGCAATCTTACACAACAAAAACAAAGCCGGCAGCATCACAATATCAGACTTTCAAGACATACTGCAGGGCAGTTATAATCAAAACAGCCTAGTACTGGCACAAAAACAGATGTGTACACCAATGGAACAGAACAGAAATTCCAGAAAAAAATCCACACATCTATAACCAACTTATTTTTGACAAAGGAGCTAAAAATCAATCCCTGAAGCAAGGACAGTCTGCAACAAATGGTGCTGGGAAAACTGGATTTCCACATGCAGAAGTATGAAACAAGACTCCTACTTTACACCTTACATAAAAATCCACTCAAAATAGATCAAAGACCAAATCTATGACCTGATACCATCAAATTACTAGAGAACATTGAAAAAACCCTGCGAGACACTGGCATAGGCAAAGACTTCTTGGAAAAGACCCCAGAATTACAGGCAATCAAAGCCAAAATTGACAAATGGGATTGCATCAAGCTGAGAAGCTTCTGCACCACAAAAGAAACACTCAGCGAAGTGAAGAGGCAACTGACAGAATGGGAGAAAACATTTACAAAATATGCAACTGATAAAGGATTAATATCCAGAATCTATGAATAGCTCAAGAAACTCAACAATAACAAAACAATCCAATTAAGAAATGGGAAAATGAGTTGAACAGGCATGTTTCAAGAGAGGAAATTCAAATGGCCAACAGACACATGAAACAAAATGCTCAGGATCAGTAGCCATCATGGAAATGCAAATCAAAACCACAATGGGGTTTCACCTCACCCTGGTTAGGATGCCTCTCATACAATCAACAAACAATAAATGCTGGCAAAGATGTGGGGGAAAAGGTACCCTAATCCACTGTTGGTGGGAATGTAAACTGATCCAGCCAATGTGGAAGACAGTATGAAGATACCTCAGAAATCTAAATATAGTTACCATATGACCCAGTGATCCCACTCCTGAGAATTTACTCAAATGAAAAGAAATCAGCAATATGAAAGAATGATCTGTATACCCATGTTTGTTGCAGCTCAATTCACAATAGCTAAGATATGGAATCAACCCAGATGTCCATCAGCTAAAGACTGGATAAAGAAATTATGCTATATGTACACTACAAATACTATACAGCAGTAAAAAAAAAAAATAAAATCCTGTCATATGCAAAAAAAAGTATGCAACTTGAAATCATTATACTTAGTGGAATAAGCCAGTCCCCAAAGGACAAATACCATATATTCTCTCTGATCTGTGGTAACTAATAGAGTACCTAAAAGGTAACCTATAGGAGTAAAACTGACACTTTGATATGTGATGATTTTGAACAGCTCTTGTCTTGACTGTTGAGAAACAGTGTTTTGGTTTTTTTTATACTATTTATTGAACTCTTTACTTAGTGCAGGGTTAATCTTGTGAGTATAAAGTCAACTGAGATTACTGCCCTTTGGTGCCTCTGCAGCCCATGCCTTCAGGTCACATGGCCTTCAGGCCACCTGCTCCCTGCTTTCCTGCCTGCATACTCGCTGTACATGGCTGGCTCCTGGCCTGCTCTCTGCATGGTATCTGTAAGGTGTCCAGCACGTAACAAATCTTCCCAGGCAGACAAATCAATTAATTCACAGGCTTCTATTAGGATTCCACTCCTAGGCGAGGTTCCCCAGTCCCAACAGAGCAACAGAGCAGGGGGCCGGGGAAGTCGTGCCTCAGAGATTGGGAGAGCTTCTTTTATAGATTCAAGGCATGGGAGTTAAAGGTTTAGGCGGGTCTGATCCTCATTGGTTGACCTTTAGGCACCCGCAGGGACCTTGACAAGGACTTTCTTCCCCGGAAGTAGGCCTCTCCATTCCCGGAAGTGTAGGTCTTCCCCCTTACGGATCCCAAAGCTACCAGTATCGACCCTAATTTAGTCTCTAGGCTTTTCTTTCTCCCTTAGATAGAGCCCTCACTTTCCTATGTATTTCTCACACTGAATAAAATCCTTAAAACTTACCATGCTGCCTAGTCTATTTGAGACAGTATTCAGAATTCTTCTCTGAATATGTGGCAAGAGCCCACACAGCTTATTAATTTTGTGAAACATTAATAAACAAAACTGTTTCATACAGCAACCACAAAATGACTTTTAATAACAGAGGGACTTCCAAAAATTTATTTAAAAAGAAAAAAAAAGGCAACATGGTAAGAACTAGCTTCCCACAGTGTCTAACCCTATTTATCTTCCTGCACTCCACTTTCTCGCCCACCTGCATTAGTACTTTCCCTTTAAATCAGAGAAAGTGTAGCTACCCTGTGAGTCCAGCCTTGGCTAGTGGAAGGGGCGGTTTACAGGGACGCAGGGCCCAGGTCGGAGAGTGGATACTCTGGCTATACTTCCTTGCAGATTACTTTGCTCCAGCAGAACCTGGCCTAGACACTACAGTGGGTGCATCCCTGGGGGAGGGCCAGACGCCAAAACAGCCGAGATGGGATCAGAAACTGCAGATCCCTCTCACCACTGGTACCCAGGATGTGTGTGAAACTCCTACCCAAGTGCACATGGGGACTGGGCCACTTCCCAGAATGCCCACCACTGATGTTGCAGCCGCCTGGGACAGGTACTGGCTTCCCACCCACATGAAAACTTTGCAGGGGTGTGTGGCCTTGCTCACGGAGGCGGCTGCAAGAGCAACGCGATGGCTCATGGCTCCTGGCTCAAGCTAGCTCTACCCTGCCAGAAAAATCGCAGGGGCTCCTGCTGCTCTAGCAGGAGTTTTTCATTCAAAAGGACAAACAGTAGTAGATTTGTAGATTTTTTTTTTTTTTTTAGTCTTAGCACTGGTAGTGTTCAGAAAATTCCTTTCTTTTTCGCTGTGTCTGGCTTTGAGGATGCGGTATTAGTGTTAATGGAATTTGGACACAGAGTTGAGAAGGATTTTCACAGAGGGCTAGTTCTAAGTTTCTAAGTTGTAATGTGTTTTAAGGACAATTTACGTATTTTCCAAGGTTGAAACTTTAAAAAGCACTTTTATTGTTTACAGAAGGTTAAAAGGTATTGGAATCTCTGCTTTGTCTCAGAGTCTTTGATTTTCAAATCAAGCATGATTTCAATTGTTAATTTCGACCAGGGAAACTGCTTTGGTTGCCTAGAAACATGTTAGCATCAGGGAGGTGGAGCGTTAAACATGGTGGATGCTCCACTTCCTGCCGCAGAGGGTGGGACTTTCTGTTTCAAGATGGTGATCCCCCTATGGGAACTTCTGCACTTACAGGATGATGGGCAACAGACTCCACCCCAACATGGCGGCCCCCATAGCCAGCCACACGATGCATGCCTGGTTAGCTGAGCAATTTTATTGCTTTATTTATCTGTTTCTTTTTTCCCAGAATTTGTTTCTGAACCCATTTTAATTTTCAGTTTGTTTCCCTCTTTGTTATTTTAAGTAGCTTCTCGCTGGGCTTTTTTTTGGCTATGTGCCAAAAGTGTCCCTCTTTTGTTATTTTAAGCAGCTTCAGCACTCATACTGCCTCTTCAAATATATATATATGTGCACAATGCATATACCTATATATACACTGTATATGTATGTTGCACATATGCATTACATGTAATATATGTGTGTGGTGCATACATGTTGTATATAATGTATGTGATTTATATAGTACATGTATAATATGTGTATGATATATATTAAACTATATATATATTAAACTCTATAGTACGCATACTAATTCTGGGATGTCAGATTAGTCAAACTTGGAAGGCTTCCATAGCCTTGGCAACTCATGACGACAGCCTAGGATGGTTACTGGCGCCATAAACTAGAGTGTCAATTTGTTGGGTCAACAACAGGAGCCACTGTGCACTTGCTCCTCATGTGGGATCTCTGTCCTTAATGTGCTGTACATTGTGATTTAATGCTATAACTAGTACTCAAACAGTATGTTTCACTTTGTGTTTCTATGTGGGTGCAAACTGTTGAAATCTTTATACTAAATTGATCTTCTGTATATAAAGAGAATTGAAAATGAATCTTGATGCAAATGGAAGGGGAGAGGGAGCGGGAGAGGGGAGGGTTGCGGGTGGGAGGGAAGTTATGGGGGGGGGGGGAGCCAATGTAATCCATAAGCTGTACACTGGAAATTTATATTCATTAAATAAAAGTTAAAAAAAAATAATTCTCTATACTCAAGCAAATGGGTTTATAATCTACATAAGGGTAACCTTTCCATCTTAAAGGGCAGACCACTTGCAATTGGTTTTGTTCTGGTTTTGCTTATGCTAATTAACAAACATGTTTCAGAACTCAACCAAGAGAAACAGCCATTGGCAGTGACAGAGATTGCTCCAGCTCATAAAGTGAATTTGTTATATGAGATAGACAGAGACTTCTAGACCCAGGACAGGCAGGGCCTGCACTATGCCCCTCCATAAGCAGGAAGCAGCTATAGAAGATATGATCATTCTACGTCCTTCAACAGCCCTTAGGATTAAGGGGTAAAATGTCTCTGAGGGGGGAAAGATGTAGGCAGGCAGATGGGATGAAACTAATTAGATTTGTGAGCTGGCAGGCCACGCTTTCACCACGCCCCTGTGTGAACTGATGCCCCTACCTAACCCACTTGTATGCCCACCTGCCAATCAGGCTCATAACTACTCCCCTTTGGAAGTACATAAAAGGCCTGGAACATGGTGGGCCCTTATTATTCTTTGCTGCCCTTGCTGCCTGTGCCTTCAGGGCACATGGCCTTCGGGCCACCCACTCCCTGCTTTCCTGCCTGAATGCTCGATGCACATGGCTGGCTCCTGGCCTGCTCTCTTCGTGGTATGGACCCTAACTTAGTTTCTAGACTTTTCTTTCTCCCTTAGATAGAGCCCTCACTCTCCTACATATTTCTCACACTGAATAAAATCCTTAAAACTTTAAAAAAAAAATAAAATAAAACGTTAACTGAACATACATCTCTTAAAAAAAAAGTAAGAATGGGAATAGGAGAGGAGGAGGAAGTGTGGGAGCTCAGGCAAGGGAGGGTAGGGTGAGAAGAATCACTATGTTCCTAATTTTATATATATGAAATGCATGAAGTTTGTACACATTAAATAAAAGGTTTCTAGGTTAAAAAAAAATACCCTCATCAACCATGCCAGCCAAAAAATGTCCCCCAAGGTGCAAACCTTCTCATCTCTGCTTAGAATCATGGTACAATTAACCAATCATTTACCTTAACATATACTTTACTTATATTACTTTATTATATTTATTTGGTTAAAGACATAAAGAATATTATGTACCTCTGTCAGGGAGAACATTTATAGTCCAGTTTAGTTCATTGTACCTTATTTAGCTTGTGGTCTGCCTCTAAGAACAACCTCCTACCAATAATGCTGACATTTTGAAGGCTATGACCTATTTACTTAGCGATATAGTAAATTCCCTATTCAGAACATTTATATATATATATATATATATAAATACATATGTAATATATGTTATATTACGTGTACATACATATATGGATAGAGAAAGAGACTGTCATTTTCACTTAAGGTAAAATGTTTTAATTAGCAAAAGAAAACACTGGCTATTATTATACAATATGAATATTTATCTGGATTATTTTTCCTCCCACCACAGGATTCTGAATAACTTATGAAATGATAGACATAATTACTTGAAACCAAAATCTGAATTTGAAATAAAAATTTTCCAGTATTCTGGCTTACATCTCTAGGCATCTCAGCATCATATAGTTGTACTAGGGGAAAATGAAGTCACTTTCTTTAGTTTAAGGTGTGTTTATTTTACATTTAGAGTTTTACCTCTTATTCTTGTAACTTCAGAATTTTGGGAGTTGAAACTTATTGCTTACTAAAAAAATAAAAAATAGAATCAAATAATTTTAAAAAGGAAAATTACTGCTTACAATTAATTCAAAATCCTAAAAACAAAATTATGCCCAGCTTGTAATTTTGCATAATCTCTAGTATTAAGTACTCATTTACACTGGTCCCAGAGATAGATGATGGTTTCTTGAATTAAGACTGCAAAAACAGGATAAGAGAAAATGGATAGCATTTGAAACATATTCTGTAATTAGTACACTGTACTTGCAGAGAATGACAAGGGACTGGCTATGTGGGATACATAAGAGGTAAGAATCAAGGATGGCAACCCTCAAGAAGTATGCTAGATTTTTCCTACTCATTCTTAGCTTTTCAGGTGCTGCAGTGCCAAGGTGGGCAGAGAGAAGTCAGCGAGCAAGCCGTCAGTGCAGGACATGTAGGGAGATAGGAGCTGCATGCTCCTGCACCATCTGTTTGTGGCTCTTATAGTCCAACTAATGCACCAGTGCAAAATCTGCTGAGAACTCTCCTCTGCATGCACTTTGGCATTGGTAGTGACAGCACACATAGCATGTACTATGGGGGGGAAGGGGGCGGGGCAGGGAGCTAGCACACACCATGCCCAAGATTCTGCTGCTCTGGTGGCCACCAGAAATCACAGACACAACACAGCAGCAGGTAACTGATGGTTTCAGGATCATTGCACAACTGGTGAACCAGCAGCAGCCCAAGGACCAGGCCCTGGTGCTCAATCTGCTTGGGAGGAGCTGGCACCCCAAGCTACTTAAAGAAAAGAATGGATATGAATGAACTGGTACAGGTGGCACTGATTGGCCATACACAGGTCCAATTCCTGAACATCAACCTTGGCTGTGTGCACTCAGGACCATAAGCCAGCATTCCTAAATCTGAGCCACCTGGGATATATATTCATCTGACAGGCTTTTTATTCCCTGCTTTTGTGTCTGCTAGCCCAAAATCAGGATGAAGGTATCCCCTTGTCAGAGCCCATACCCCGGCTCCTACATTAAATATTAAATTTCCCTTGTTCCAAAATGAAAGCAGTGATGATACCCAGAATTCTGCTCTAGGCACCTAAATGATACTATCTAATAGAAGAGTGGAGGGAGTGCAGAGTTTTTGTTGTTGCTACTGCTGATGTTTTTCCTTTTGAAGCAGAGGTACAATCAAGGGTTCAACATTATATTTGTATGAACTAGCTACATTTGAAAGAGACTCAAGGGTAGTTGTTAAATGAACATTAGAAAAATGATTCTGGATGTCAGAAGAGAAGTCTGAGATAGATAAATAAAAATGGAAGTAGGGGAAGGCCTCCTCCTCACATCCAGCTTCTGGCTAATGCACACCCTGAGAGGCAACAGATGATGGCTCAAGTACTTGGGCACTTCAGACCCAGAGGGAGTTCCTGGCTTTGGCCTGGCCTAGTCCCAGCTATTGCAAACAATAGAGTAGGAATGAATGGATAAAAGATAACTCTTTCAAATAAATGAAATTTTATTAACTTTAAAAAATAAAAATTAGAAATTGTGAGAATATGGTTAGTACTATAAAATCACAGAAATTAAGGACATCACCTAACAGGCCATCAGAAAAGCCAACACTTAGAAGTATGGAAAAAAATATCAAACAGAGAAGACAGAAAATAACCGTCAAGGGAAAATACATGCACTAACTCCCCATGAAGGGCCTCTGTCCTCAATGAGTTGTATTATGAGAGTTAACTATGATACTTGTTCTCATACAGTTTTCTGTTTGTGTGTGTATGTGTGTGTGCACAAATTGTTGAAATCTTTACTCAGTACAGAGTTGGTCTTCTGTGTACAATGCTAATTGAAAATGAATCTTAATGGAGAACAGGACTGGCAAGGGGAGAAGGAGGAGGAGGGGTGGGACTGTGGGTGGGAGGGTGGGTATGGTGGGAAGACTAACTATATTCCTAAAGTTGTACTTTTGAAATTTGTATTCCTTAATAAATTAATTAATAATTAAAAAACAAGAAAAAAAGAGAAAATGCAATAAGAATATGAAGAGATTAAATAAGTGCAAAAAGTGTCAGAAAAAAAACTAAAATACCAATTTATGTATTTATTTATTTATTTATTTGGGGGGGAGGATTTCCCCCATCTATTGGTTCATTCCCCAGATGCCTGCAACAGACAGGGCTGGGCCAGACCAAAGCCAGAACTCAATATGAGTTTCCCACAGTGGGTGGCAGGGACCCAAATACTTAAACCATCACCACTGCTTTCCACAGTGCACATTATCAGGCAGCTAGAATCAGAAGCAGAGCGAAGACTCTAACATAGTCACTTCAGCAAAGGATGAAGACTTCCTAAGCAGCATCTTAACTGCTGGGCCAAATGTTTGCCTCTAAAACAGTAATATGAACAGCAAGAGTTATTTTAATAAAACAATGTAAATAACATCGAGATGTTATTTTAATAACTTACATATTTTTTGTGATTGTTTATGCTCTTTCCACCACTCCCCAAAAAGATTATTTTGTTAAATTACAAACTAATATTACAAGCTCCACTAGAGAATTTAATTAAATTTACATTCATAAACTATTTTCTGGATGAGTTCATACATTTATTTAGTAAATACCACTTAAAATTACAATAATTATTTTTATAATTGAATAGATTTAAATCTAATAAAGCATAATAAAGTCAAAATTAAAATTCAAGCTATTATAAAGCTTCTAATTAAAGAAATCTAGTTCTCGAGTGTTTCAGATTTACATCAGTGTAAACATGCTTTCCAAGCACTGGATAAACAGAATAACAGTGCTCAAAGGAAAATGCAACCATAAAAGGAAACAAAACAATTTATATCAAAATTTCTTGAACTTTCTGACACTAACAGTATCTATTTTCCCTCAAAAAAGC
Organism: Lepus europaeus; assembly: GCF_033115175.1. NCBI lineage: Eukaryota > Metazoa > Chordata > Mammalia > Lagomorpha > Leporidae > Lepus > Lepus europaeus. Next base: position 56,392,341 of record NC_084850.1, read on the forward strand.
AAAGATTAACTTTTTTATAGATATAGTGAATAAAATTTAAACTCTGATTTAAAATTTTTATCTTGTGATGTACACTTAATAAAGAAGCTTTTGTAATATTGAAACTCTTTTAATTAAAATGGACACTAAAGCCACTAGAATAGTGTGACTAATACTGAACATATTATATTCAATAAAAACAAGTAAATAAAAAATATATTTAATAGATTTATGTATTTTTTGAAAGGCAGAGTGACAGGGGCGCAAGAGTTAGGGGGGTGTGGAGACATCTTCCATCCACTGGCTCACTCTCCAAATACCTACAACAGCCAGGACTGGGCCAGGCTAAAGCCAGGAGCCAGGAACACCATCCGAGTCTCTTACATGGGTGGCAGAGACCAAAGTTCTTGGGCCATCATTTACTGCCTTCCCAGGTGCATTAGCAGGGAGCTGGATCCGAAGTAGAGTAGTTGGGACTCGAACCAGCACTCCAATATGGGATGCCAGCATCACAAGTGGCAGCTTTACACACTTTACAACAATGCTGACCTCAAGAAATATATGGTATTTTAATAGAGTTCTGGGGGAAAAATGTTTCCATTTAAAGACAGAGAGGAGTAAGTGTTCAGTATAGTGGTTAAGACAACAGTTAAGATGCTTGCTTATCACACAGGAGTACCTAGATTTGATTCCCAGCTCCAGTTCCTGACTCCAGGGTCCCACCAATATAGTTCCTGGGAGGCAGCAGTGATGGCTCAAGCAATTGGGTTCTTGCCACTCATGTGGGAACCTGGACTGAGTTTCTAGTTCCTGGTTTCAGCCCTGGTCCTGACCAGGCAGTTTGAGAACATTTAGGATGGGAGTTTGGTCTCTCTCTATTTCACTGTCTCTCTTATCCCCTCAAATAATTTTTTTTAAATGTAGGGAAAAGTTGCCAATTTATTCCTTATTGGGAGATTCATGTTATAACAGTTTCAAAGCCTATCTTATTTACTTATTTACTTATTTGAAAGTCAGAATTACACAGAGAGAAGAGAGGCAGAATTACACAGAGAGAGGAGAGGCAGAGACAGAGAAGTCTTCCATCCACTGGTTCACTCTCCAGTTGGCCACAAAGGCCAGAGCTGCACTGACCCAAAGCCAGGAGCCAGGAGCTTCTTCCAGGTCTCTCATCTGGGTGCAGGGCCCAAGCACTTGGACCATCTTATACTGCTTTCCCAGGCCACAGCAGAGAGCTGGATCGGAAGTGGAGCAGCCGGGTCTCGAACTAACGTCCATATGGGATGCCAGCACTGCAGGCGGCGGCTTTACCCACTACACCACAGCGCCGGCCCCAAAGCCTATCTTCTTATAGAACAACCTAGAACAAGCTAGGAAAACGCAATTACAAATATTTTTACTTTTTCCATGAAAAAAAAAAAAAGATGAAAACTTGCTGTGTATCTTCCTCCAGAAAGCTGACAATGGCCCTCAACAATATTAAGTTCAAATTCCTGGGCCTTCAGAGTGATATCTAATATGGTAAAGTTTTTGCAGATATATTATCTTGCAATGAGGAGATTATCCTGGATCACCAGGTGGCCCTAAATGCCATCATGTGTATCCTCATAAGAAGGACACACTGAGAGGGCCATGTGAAGAGGGAAAGACACTGGAGTAATGCACACTTCACAATGTTGGCAGCCACCAGAAGCTGAGAGGCAAGCAATAGGTTCTCGCTTACAACCTGTCCCAGGGGAGTTTCGCCCCTTTTAGTCCCCATAAAACTCACTTTGAACTTTTGGACTCCAGAACTGTGAAAAACTAAATTTCTGTTTTATTTATTTACCTGGGAGACAGAGATAGAGACAGAAACAGACAGACAGAGCTCCTATCTGCTGGTTCACTCCCCAGATGACTTCAACAGCTGGGGTTGTACCACGTTTGGAGCCAGGAATCAACTCTATCTGGGTCTCCCACATGGGTGACTGTGGCAGGAAGCTGGAATCAGGAGGTGGAGACAGGAATCAAATCCAGGCACTCCTATATGGGTCGTGGGTGTCTCACCCAGCATGTTAATGGCTAGGCCAAATATCCACCCAATTTCTGCTGTTTACAGCCATTAAGCTTGTGGTAATTACTTACATCAGACAAAGGAAACTAACAAGCTCCAAAAAGATAATTTATCACAATGACAAAAAACTTTCAAAATTAAAAAAACAATAAATAGCTGTGATACCTCAGTTAATGAGGATCCTTGGGGAAAAGCACCTCTGTACCAATTGAACTATTTCTTTGTCTCATTTTTAGACATAAATCCTATGAAGTGGTATTGGCAGTAAATCAACAGTAGACAGACTGTTGTGTACTGTTTCCTGCTTCCTTCAAGACGCCCCTTATAAAACTGCTGAGAGCCTGTTAGAGACATTAATAGGTCACCTTAAGTAATCTGATGTAAATTCTATGCTGTGTAACTCTTGAGTTTCAAAGATCAAGGAAGCTAGAGAAGGGAGGAAAAGAGTCAGATGGAATGGCAATCTGTTTGTTATCTCCCACGCTGCAGCCACAAGAGCCCAGATGGGTCCATCTGCTGCCCCATTGACTAGCATTTCTGCCAAAGTATATAAAATGACTTTCAGAAATTATATTATTACACTATACTAATTATACTAATTATAGTTTTAGTCAATGTACAAAAAGTTGTGATGCTTATTGCTGTTTTATTTTTGCGCAAACTGTTAAAATGTAAGGACATACATGTCCTTAGGTGCTATTTAATAATACAGATTACTTCTCTTATTTTAAAAAATCTAGATAATATTTAAAAGCCTGACCATTTTTATCTCTGGCAAAATTTCTAATAATGCATTTTGTTGCTGGAATACCCACATCATCAATACAGCTATCACCACAGAATTTTCTGCTTAAAAGAACATGGAGGTTAATGGAGAAATAATTCGAAACCAAAACTCTAAATTCACATTTACTACAACTGAAATGGTGCTGAGGCAATTACACACACATGCACACATACACACACACACTACATCAGAATGTTTTGTTTTGTTTTGTTTTGTTTTTGCAGATTACTTCTAATCTTTATAACAATCTGGTGAGGTAGCTACTATTCCTCATTTTACACATGAAGCAAAGACAGACTGAATGACAGGTCAAATGTTAAAACACAAAATGAAATGGGTAATAACTACAGCACTGGGGTTCCAAACTCATATGTCACTTCAGAGTTCATGTTCGGTGTGTGATTTTCCACTCCTCTGATACACTATTATGACCTCGTGTACCACATTTCAAATATTCTTCCCCACTAGAACCACAAACCAGTGTCACAAGAATTCTAAATCTTTTAACCACATACATATCCAACACTGATTCTTGCAACAGGAAGCAGAATATAAATCTTACTTCAAGTTATAATTTTTGGTTCAGAAAATTGTGAACACCATTATAAAAGTCTCAGCTGCTCCTATTTTACCAATTCAAAATTGTTTCATTTGAGACAACACAACATTTTCTTAGCTCCTTAAAGGGACACTTATTAATTTTTCAATATTTGTAAACATTTCAATAAAAAACAATAGATAAAATCAACTAGACAAGTTTCTTCAAAAGAGGAATAATATCTTCTAAGCAAAACCATTGTGGCAAATACCTGCCAAGAACTCAGAAGTGTCTGATATTTTACACTACTTGTTTTAGCCCACTACTGGTATACAGATTCTAGAAAAAGACAGACTCTGGTGTGAAAGAAAAAACACTTTATTACTCACAGCACAGCAAGTAACATGAGCAACATATTTGTGTCCATTCCTCTTGACTTCACCCCACCCCACCAATCTCATGGAGGCAATGTAAAAAGGTAGTACAACATATTATAGGAACTGAAGAAACTCAAATATTTTACAATAAACATTATCTACTTTACTGGACAGTAAGCATGGCTGTCCTTTGCTGTATCTCATTCTTCCCAAAATGCAAGCAGGGTTGGCATTAATGCAAAGCAGATCAAGCTGCTTAGGACACCTACATCCCACAGCATGACTGAAGTCCTGGCTACTCTGCTTCTGATACAGCTTCCTGTTAATGCACCAAGGACACAGCAGATGATGGCTCAAGTACTTGGGTTCCTATCACCCAAGGAGGAGATCTGGATGGATTTCCTAGTGTTAGCTTGGCCCAGCTCCAGTTGTTGCGAGCATCTGAAGAGTGAACTGGTGGATGAAAAAATCTCTCTGTCTCTCTGTCATTCTGCCTTTCAAATAAATTAAGAAATCCCTTTTTAAAATTGTAAGCAAATTCCCAGCTTTGAAATTCCTTGGGGAATGAACCATCGGATGGACAATCTCCCGCTGTCTCTCGTCTTCTCTCTGTAACTCTGCCTTTCAAATAAATAAAAAATCAATCTTTAAAAAAATGCAAGCAGGCTGGCGCAGTGGCTTAACAGGCTAATCCTCCGCCTTGCGGCACCGGCACACTGGGTTCTAGTCCCGGTTGGGGCGCTGGATTCTATCCTGGTTGCCCCTCTTCCAGGCCAGCTCTCTGCTGTGGCCCGGGAAGGCAGTGGAGGATGGCCCAAGTGCTTGGGCCCTGCACCAGCATGGGAGACCAGGAGAAGCACCTGGCTCCTGCCTTCGGATCAGCGAGATGAGCCGGCCGCAGCGGCCATTGGAGGGTGAACCAACGGCAAAAAGGAAGACCTTTCTCTCTGTCTCTCTCTCTCACTATCCACTCTGCCTGTCAAAAAAAAAAATGCAAGCAAATTTACCTTTAGTCTTAGAGGAAGACACTATGTTTATCTTACAAGGCTGTTTGCATGAGGAAGTTGGTGCCTCACTTGTAAGATGTGCAGAAACATGAGACCCATAGAAAATTGTCTCCAAATTGTACCATTCCTTTTCCAGAAGGGCTTAGCATAACCATACAGAATATACAAGGTAAAATATTTAAATATCTTAAGTATCAAATTCTCTGTAGTCCTACACTGGAACAGAGGCAGGCAAATAATAACCCTCACCTAAGTCTCATTCTCTTTAATTCCCACATAGCATCCTGACTTGACTCATTTTTATCATTCATTTGACATAATTATATTAAACATTAACTAAAATTAGTAACCAAGTGTTAGGGTCAATAAAAAGTTTAGAGTCAGACACCAACCCAATTATTTTTCCACCAACCAAGTAATAACCTGCTTAGATAATAATACTTCAGATATTCGGCCCCTGCACCCATGTGGAAGACCTGGAAGAAGCACCTGCCATTACGGCCATTTGGGGAGCGAACCAGCAAATGGAAGACCCCTCTCTTGCTCTCTCTGCCTCTGCCTTTCTGTAGCTCTGCCTTTCAAATAAATAAATACATCTTTTAAAAAAAATACTTCAGATAGAAGTATAATACTTCAGATAGAATCACTTTCACCAAGTTCTACTAAAACTGTGATTGTTATTGAGCCAATACTGCACCATTCTTGGGGTGTCTCTCAAAGTTCACAGAAGTCTTATAGACTATAAAATGATAGATATCTGTTACTTAGCAGATGAGCAGTAGACTGGGTCTAAATAGCATCTCTGATTCCACTGAATACTATCAATGAAACACTGCCAAAATCACTTAATTCCTCCCTATTTCAAAGCTACTGGAAATGAGTAAATTTTCTGTAAAAACTTAAAATCTTTATAAGGAATAAGCAATAGAAATGAAGTGAAATTTTTCAGCTTGTATGTAATAAATGATAATATGCATAAAGATACAAAATAAAATGAAGGACTATTACATTCAGTTCTTTTGTTTAAAAGATTTATTTTATTTATTTGAAAGACAGAGTTACATAGAGAGGTAGAGACAGAGAGAGAGGTCTTCGATCCACTGGTTCACACCCCAGATGTCCCCAACAGCCAGAGCTGCGCCGATCAGGAGCCAGGAACTTCTTCTGGGTCTCCCACATGGATGCAGGGGCCAAAAGACTTGGGCCAGTCTCTACTGCTATCCCAGGCCATAGCAGAGAGATGGATCGGAAGAGGAACAGCCAGGACTAGAACCGGCACCCAAATGGGATGCCGGCGCTTCAGGCCAGGGCTTTAACCCACTGTGCCACAGCGCCAGCCCCGCATTCATTTCTTATGATACTAAAAAGATACACCAGAATTTTATGTCTGTGGAGAGTACATAAAATTGATCAACTTAGATATTAACTCCCTATGTAAAATTTTAAAAATGAATTTTCTCTGCTCCTTGGTAACTGCTACTACCGAAGTGTGAGCACACTTACAGTACAGACCATCTGATTAATATGCTCTCAAATATTAACATGTCCTTATTCATTTGTCTCACTAAAAGAACTGTCAGGACTACAAACAAAAGCAAGAAGAAAACAGGAGGCACCACAGCTATCTGTTCACGAAAGAATGGAGACGTCCTTTGAAGTATCAGAGATTCTGATATTGGAGCCTGATGGGAAATGACAACCCCATGGCTCTGGCATCTGCTTTCAACAGATGCCCTCCACAAAGACAGGTGATTTCTTGATTCAGTATTCCCTAGAAGGGGTGTGCTGTCATTCTGGACAAGATAATGAACAGTCTACAACACTGAAATCTTGTTGGATAAGTAGGACGTATGGATTACAGAATTTCTAAGCTACTCCATGATGAATTAAAATATTAGCCATAAGTACAATGGAGAGGGGGAAAAAAAACCTTGTGCAGGGGATAGTGGACAAAATTAAGAAAAAATGCTGTGAAGCCAATAATTATAAGAAATAATAAATAACAGGAATATTTGACTGACCTGCAGCAACCAATGACAATGGAAGGCTCATTTTGAGCACTGGCACTTCGAGAAGCAGGAGTGTAAAAACAAATGCGGCACGAAACCACAGCTGCTAACCAGAGGGCAGATTACATGCATGCTCAGTGAGAAAAGGACTATGAGTCATGGGATAATTAAGCCACGTGGAAAGACAAGACTTTATTAAAAAGGGAGAGAGAGGCATCTTTATGTAGAACAGTTTGTAGGAAGTTCTACAAAGTTTTTCAGTTTCACCAAGAAATAACAATGAATCGGAGTCACAGCATTCAAACATCAAAACCATGTTTAAGAATGACACCATCTTCTTAGAACTGTACCTATGAAATATCTGAAATCTGTTCTCTGTACTTAAATAAAAATGTTTAAAAAGAATGGCACCATACTTCAATCTTATAAAATATGACAATTCTGAATAGTGTCTGAAAAACTTCTCACTTTGAAAAGAGAAACATTACAGCCTCATCACATAACTTTTACAAAAATAAAATACAGATGGAGGAAAAAGATAAACAAGAGACTGAACTATAAAAAATATCTAGAGCATTTTAAGAATATCTTCCACAAACTATGAAATAAAGGAAGAAATCACACATGAAAGATTTCTAGATTTAGTTACATAACAGAAAAGGAAAATTTCAGCCTATCAAAAGGCAAAATAATACCAATAACTCATTGATAAAACTTAGGCCAAGGACAAGGACTTAAACAGATTCAAAAAATGAAAATTATAAAAAATAAAATTATCAATGACCAAGACTCATAAAAACTTATTCAATCTCACTGTAATCAAAACAAATATACAGATTAAGATACCATAATTCTTCCATCAAATTTAAATATTTTTAGATTGGATTAAGATGGCAGAGTAGGGAGGGAGCTTACTGCTCCAGTCTAGGAGAAGATAGTTTTAAAAAAGTGGAAAGAGTGCAGTCTCAAGGAAGAATTAGGGAGGAAACTCTACACAAATTGGAGGAACACAGTGGACCTACATAGAGGGCAAGGACGCACACAACTTAGGACCCCAGCAGCCGAGAGTCTCCGCACCAGCGTAGAGAGTGAGGTGAGACCAGACTGCAGCAGCCCAAGCCACTGGCGACAAAACTGCAGAAAGAGCCTAGAGGGAATCTGGCTTGGAGCCCCATGGGGGATAGTGTACCCGCCAAACTAGAGGAGAAAAAGCAAAGGAGGAGGGCACATTTTCTCTGTCCCTGATCGTCCTGCAAAGGCGTCCTGTAACAAGCTGACAGAGAGCAGGCGCCTCAGATCCCACTGCCACTGTGCCTCTTCACATGTGCCATGGGCCACTCTTTCCCTGCCACATCAGGTGGGCCCTCCAGCCCTCCCAGCTGCACCCATGCTGAGTCCTGCAACGCCTGCTTCCTCAGCAAATGTGGGGCTTTTGCAAGGTGAACATCATATTTATTTTGGTCTTATTTATCTCTTAACCATTTAACATACATGAAACTGGGATACAACAGGTACTAGATTCTTATCTTTTTGTTTTTGTAATGTTACTGACAGAATTTGAGTACAGTGGCCCTCATCCTATTTTTTTGCCGAAAGCCCTGTGGTTTTCATAATGTGATGTCACTTTTAAGAACGCAGCTTTGGGGGCTGGCGCTGTGGCACAGCAGGTAAAGCCACTGCTTGAAGCACCAGCATCCCATACGGGCATCGATTTGGGTCCTGGCTGATCCACTTCCAATCTAGCTCCCTTCTAATGGCCTGGGAAAGCAGTAGAAGATGGCTCAAGTACTTGGGCTCTTGCATTCACATGGGAAACAGCAAAGAAGCTCCTGGCTCCTCGCTTCAGACCAGCCCGCCCCTGGCCATTGCAACCATCTGGGGAGTGAACCAGCAGATGGAAGATCTCTCTGTAACTCTGCCTCTCAAATAAATAAATAAATCTTTAAAAAAAAGATTTTTAAAGATGTTATTCCATGTCACCAAGGCTATTTTGATTTGAGCACTTACCATATACTGCTCTTGGGACGAAATAAAGTAAGTTTGCCTGAAAGTAATCTGGCAATGAATTAAGTTTCTTAAAACTATTCATACTCACAAATCTAAGACTTCAATCTCTAGCAGTTTTTGAAACCAAACAGACAGACATTTAAAAATCATATATATTTCAGTATTATATAAAATAGTAAGAAGTTAGAAACAAATATCCAACAATAAGCTAATGGCTAAATAAAGTCTATACTTACAATGAAACACCAAGTAGTCTGCAAAAATCATATTATGGAGTAAATTCCTAAATACGGAAACATGCTCATAAGGTAACAACAGCTACAACATTCAGACTATAATACTACATACACATGTGGTGGTGTTTGGTCTAGCAGCTAAGATGCCAGTAAAGATGCCTGCATCCTATATCAGATGCCTGGGTTAAAAAACCAGCTCTGGCTCCTGACTCAAGTTTCCTGTTAAGTCAGACCTGGAAAGCAGCAACAATTACTGGGTTCCTACCACCCAAGCAGAAGATGTGGACTGAGTTCACAGCTGGCTCCACACTCACCAACTCCTTCTGCAGGCATCTGGGAAAAGAACCAGTGGATAGGAGCTTGCTCTCTCTCTCTCTCTCTCTCTCTCTCTCAAACAAATATATTTAAATTTTAAAATATTACATATACTGTATGAACTAATTGTTTTAAAATGTACATTTTATATACTCCTACATAAACTTTATAAAGAACTACAGGTTTGTGCAAAGGGATGAGTGTGGGAGTATAAATATTTATATTTATTCAAGATTGGTGGAAATGATTTGTTTTTCTATTGTTTCACTTTCCAATTTTTCTAAAATAAGCAAGCATTGCTTTGTTTTAAAAAATAAACAGTATACTACTTTATAGGTACTATACTTCACAAGGAAAACTGAATTCTAACCATATATATATGCCATTCATAAGAATGATACATGCAGGGTCTGATGTGTTGGCACAGGAGGTTAAGCTGCTGCCTGAGTTTGAGTCCTGGCTGCTCCACTTCTAATCCAACTCCCTGCTAATGTGTTTGGGAAGGCAGTGGAAGATGGCCCAAGTACTTGAGCCCCTTTCACTTCCATGGGAGACCCAGATGGTGTGACAGAATCCTGGCTTTGGCCTGGCCCAGTTCTGCCTGTTGTGGCCATTTAGGTAGTGAACCAGCAGATGGGAGTTCTCTCTCTCTCTCTCTCTCTCTCTCCCTGCTTCACTCTGCCTTTCAAATAAGTAAAATAAATCTTTTTTTTTAAAGTTCATGGAAAAATAAAGCTTTTTTTAAAAAAAGAATTATATACAGTTATAGACTAACCATAAATTAGTATTATATGTAAACATTTTATTTTTAAGAGGGTATAACTTGGTATGCTACCAAAGATCTATCACTGTGTTATGTCACATTACGTTATCATTCGTGGTAATATGTTATCATTTTTAAAATTCAAATTAGAATTAAAATATGCCACTTTTAATATCAATAGCAAGAATTCATATAAACAATTTTCCTTTTTTTAATCAAGTATTTATTTGGTTATGTGAAAGGCAACGTGAGACACAGAGAGAGAGATCTTCCATCCACTGGTTCACTCCCCACATGCCTGTAACAACCAGGGCTAAGGTAGGTCACAGCCAGGAACCAGGAACCAAGAACTCCATTCATTTCTCCCATCCGGGTGGCAGGAACCAAAGGACTCGGGCCATCATCTGCTGCCTCCCAGGCACATTAGCAGAAGCTGGATTGAAAACAGAGTACCTGGGATTCAAATCAGGTACTCTGATGTAAACTATGAGCATCTCAAGTGGCAGCTTAACCTGCTGTGCCACAATGCCCACCCCATAAATTATGTTAAGGCAAAAATAAAACTGTAACATCTGAATTGCTACAATTGGTTTGATTAATGAAGTAAACAATGGCAAAATATGTAATCTTGACCATGTCTAGGACATTTGAATTGATGTCTGATTAATCTGACTCTGATAATCTTTCCACGTAGGTCAAAGTCAACTAGCCAGTGAAAATCAAATGGATCTGTTTATATGGTATACTTTTCATCTGCATGACTGAAGATACCTTAGTACCATTTTACTACAAGAGAAAAGCAAGCCTACTGTAATAAGAGAACTGTCTGCATCAAACTGAATAGCCAGGATAACTCTACTATGCTTCATATTCTAAAACAAAAGCAGTTATTAGAGAAAGAAAAAACAACCACCAAGTGCAAGCTACAGCGCTAAACAAAACTAATGGCTTTATTTTTTATTTATCTAGAATAAGACTATTATACAGCCAGCATACTGAGCCCTTTAAAATACTGTAGGTAGAGATCAAAGACTTCTTTACTTGAGCTGTTTAACAGCAAAGTGCTAAATGTTGGATCCTGAAATCAAAAGCAATTTATACTAAATTGACTAATGATGAAATAATGAAAATTTTCACAATCTAATCCAAAAAAAAATCCAATTGTTTGTGTAAAGTGGTCAAACAGACCCTTGGACAGCAGCTGCCAGTAGCAGCATATGGATTCAGAAAGTGTATTACTAACACAGATCAGTATGGTATCAGCTCTCCCTGTTTCTGGTCCCACAGGACAAAACCAAAGTGGAGGGACCAAATGTAAGACAACACACTCAGTGAGTTGATCTGTTGTTGAGGAGTCAACTCTAGAATGTAGCTATGCAATTTTATCAGCACAGCTAAAAGTCTCATGTATCATAAGAAAATAATAAACAACCTTGGAACAGCCTTCCACAAGATAAGTGAATAAGAAACAGCTTTGAGGCAGCTTTTCACAAGTCCAGTCTACCCTACCATGTGCCAGGAGGGATCACAGGGTTTTCCTCCAAGACTTGAGACAGACTGTGGTTGAACCTTGCCTATGTGGCCTATATATGCATGATCACAAAGGCTCCATCGTAGAACCATTCCTCTACAGTTTACAGTGACACAAAAAGTACAAGAAATCAGTATATAAAATTGTCATGCTCCTTCCCATAATTTTAAGTTTAAAAAATTTTCAAGCATCTACTATCAACTATAGCATAGAGATGAAGCATTGAACCAAACACCAGTTGAACACTGAATGCATTATCTGCCCCAAAGGAGTTTCACCTCCTCTGGTAGGAAGCCAAGAACACAGATTCACGCAGCTGTGTACCATAATAAACAGTAGCATAATAAACACAAACATCTGACAATAGAGAAATGGTTAAATAAATTATGGTGCATCCATACACTGTACTGTTAAACAGTCCTTAAAAATCATGTTATAAAATACTTTTCTTTAGTGGAACAGTACCTAAAGAAAACTCTTCAGAGAGAAAAATTTAAAAAATATTCAATAAACTACAATGAGAAGACTTTAAGGTAAAATTTTCTCACAGATAAATGTGAGAAAACTCATTAAGTGATAAGGTTTTGTAGAAGAGAAGCAGTGAGCAGAGAGAACTATTGTTTGTGAAAGCTGTTAAGATCCGATCTCACTAAAGATGATAACTTTTGCAACTTAAAAGTAGTAAGTGGATCCATGATCTTCACTTTTCCCATGGCAAATGGAGGACAGCAGACCAACATAAGAAGACCAAGACATGCTAAAGCACATTTGGGAAAAACTAAATCTAATCTAAATCTAAACATGCAATGTACATTTATCTCTTAGCATCTCCAGGACTTCATCTACAAATATGACTTTCAAGATAGAATCTGTTGAGGTTGGCACTGTGGCGTAGTGCCTAAAGCTGCTGTTTTGAAGTGCCAGCATCCCATATGGGCGCCAGTTCCAGTCCCAGCTGCTCCACTTCCAATCCAGCTCTCTGCTATGGCCTGGGAAAGCAGTGGAAGATGGCCCAAGTCCTTGGGCCCCTGCACCCATGTGGGAGACCCCGAAGGAGCTCCTGGCTCCTGGCTTCAGATTGGCCTAGCTCCGGACATCGTGGCCATTTGGGGAGTGAACCAGCAGATGGAAGACTTTCTCTCTCTCTCTCTCTCTCTCTCTCTGCCTCTGCCTCTGCCCCTCTGTAACTCTGCCTTTCAAATAAATAAATAAATAAATAAGTCTTTCAAGAAAAGATAGAATCTGTTAAAAAATACTAATCCCAAAACATTTTAAATAAAGATTTATGTATTTGAAAGGCAGAGTTACACAGAGAGAGAAGTAGATACAGAGAGAGATTTACCATTTGCTGGTTCACTCCTCAAATGGCTACAATGGCTAGACTGGGCTGATCCAAAGCCAGGAGCCAGGAGCTTCTTCTGGGTCTCCCAGGTGGGTGCAGGGGTCCAAGTATTTGGGCCATCTAACGCTTTCCCAGGCACATCAGCAGGCAGCTGGATCCGAAGTAGAGCAGCTGAGATGCTGCTCATATGGGATGCCAGCAATGCAGGTGGTAGCTTTACCCGTCACACCACAACGTTGACCCTATTTCCCAAAACATTTTATAAGTGAATATTGTCAAAGTCAAATCTATTATCTAATGTTAAAAACATTATGTACAACTCAATGTTACTGAGTAGTTAACATAAAAGAAATATACCTAGGGGCAGGCATTTTACAGAGCTATTAAGATGCCACTTGGTATGCCTACATCCCATATCAGAGCGCCTGGGGTTCAAGTCTAAACTCTGCTACCAATGCCAGCTCCTGCTAATACATGCCCTGGGAAACAGTGAATGATAGCTCAAGTGGTTGGGTCCCTGCCACCAATGTGGCAGATCTGGACTGAGTTCCTGACTCTCAGTTGTTGTAGGGCATGAATGAACCAGTAGACGGAAGATATCTACCTCTCTCTTGCTCTCGCACTTTCTCTCTACTTCTCCTTCTATCTTTCTCTCTGCCTTTCAAAGACACAAAATAAAATTTTAATTTAAAAAAGCATATCCAATGATACATTACAAAAATATAACTGATTTCCAAATTATTAAAGTTAAATAACCACATCTGCTTATAAAGCAACAACTGTTAGTAAAATGGTACCATCTTCTTAAGCCCAGCCTGGCTTACTAGAAGTCAAGTGACTAAATGGCCCAATCACAAGTGTCAGCTCCATCCCCACTCTAACGAGATTTGCTGCTCCTACTTCCTTACCTCTGTCTGCAAAGCTATATAAGATCTATTCTCCCGGTACAGGCAGTTGTTCTCTGGGGCAGCCTGTCAGGTTTCCCCCACCCGACAATAAACATTATCCCTTACTCCAGTGTTTGGTCAGTTTTGTGGTGACCTTTCATTGGTGCCGAAACCTAAGACCAGGCTCTCCCATCGACCCAGCTCTCCCATCGGGGATGTGAGTTGCTTTGGGATCCTGGACTTCTGCTAACCACAAAACTCTGGACTTCCTTCTTCACCACCGAATACTCTGCCATCTCCATCCACACACCAGCCCTCCAAAATTCAAAGGTAAGACAGGGAACGGGGACTTCTCTCACGGCGACCTCTACCATGGGTTGTGGTTCCACTCCACTTCATCGCAAAGTCCTGGCACCAGGCACCACAACCTCCCACGTGCTTTACACCTGCCATGGGCCTGCTGCCTTTCCACAGGCTTTATGGCTTCCCACAGGCTCTATGCCTTTCCATGGGCTTTAGGCCTCGGGCTCCAGGGGGTGTATGGGTGACAATCCCCACTCTCTGTTCCAGTACCCTCCCCATCGGAAGGCTGTGATCTTGGGAATGCCCGATATCAGTCAGTCCGACTTCACGGGTCGCCATGAGAAATTCCTCAACCTACGTTTCCTCCAACCCTCCTCTCGGTTGTCTCCTACCTAAACAACCAATCCAAATGGCCACCTAACAAAATATTTGATCCTGACATATAGGATCTCTACCACTTCTGTGAGCATTTGGAAAAGTGGAAGAAAATCTCCTATGTTCAAGCTTTCTCCTATCTCAGTTCTAAATCTTCTCTTTACACCTCGTGTTCTCTGGCTCAAGCTCTCTTAACTTCCAAAGCTCTTACTGAAAAGCCAAAACTCCTTTCTTCTACGTCTCGGCTCCGGCTCTCACTGTCTGGCTCACTGTACCTCCGCCTCCCACCCGGGGAATTCTAAGCTCTTACTTGCCCTTATCACAAGTGTCAGCTCCACTCCCAACCTAACAGGATTTGCTGCTCCCACTTCCTTACATCTGCAAAACTATATAAGAGCTGTTCTCCTAGTACAGGCTATTGTTCTCTTGGACAAGGGGAGGCAGCCTGTCAGGTTTCCCCCACCCGACAATAAACCTCCCTGACTCCAGTGTTTTGTGGTGACCTTTCAACAATATGGTATGAATGCTTTTTTAAAAATAATATAGCAAACTAACAAAGACAAAAAACAGGAAGACAATGAGATACCAATAGGACTGGAGAACAGGACACACATGTGAGAAGTAGTAGAACACATAGATGAAAAGCAAAGAGAAATTGTAAAGGAACCTCATGGAATAAAGACATAAGCCTCAGCCATTCTCCCCCATTGCCTGAAAGATAGATACATATTGGAATTTGGTCGGCGCCGTGGCTTAACAGGCTAATCCTCCGCCTTGCGGCGCTGGCACACCAGGTTCTAGTCCCGGTTGGGGCGCCGGATTCTATCCCGGTTGCCCCTCTTCCAGGCCAGCTCTCTGCTATGGCCCGGGAAGGCAGTGGAGGATGGCCCAAGTCCCTGGGCCCTGCACCCGCATGGGAGACCAGGAGAAGCACCTGGCTCCTGGCTTCGGATCAGCGAGATGCGCCGGCCGCAGCGGCCATTGGAGGGTGAACCAACAGCAAAAAGGAAGACCTTTCTCTCTGTCTCTCTCTCTCACTATCCACTCTGTCAAAAAAAAATTTTTTTTTTAATTTTTTTTTAAAAAAAGGAATTTATTGCTTGCCCTTGAATCTTAATTGGGTCTCACACCCTATTGCCTTCATACCCCACCCACCACAGCCACCTGAAAGACCAGTTGCTGGGACACTTGAAAAACTAGTTCCAGGAATTCACCTCTGCCTGCTGCCCCCTACCCCTACCCCTATCCCTATCCCTAGCTCTCCTAAAATATAAAAAGGCTGGGCCCCTGGGGGTCGGGGCCTTCTGCCATGTGTTCCATCATGCACATGCTGGCAGTTGGACGCCCACCTCTACTAATTATTTTCTCTGAATAAATTTGGTCTGGCTGTAAATTCATACACTGCTGCCTCTCTATTCTAAGCCTCTTTTCCTAACAGAACTCAAAAAAATCACCCAGGATAAGAAGCAATCTTTTTTAAATGTTTATTTAGTTATTTATTTTCATCTACTTGAAAGGCAAAGTGGTAAAGAGAAAGAGATCTTACTCACTGGTTCACTCACCAAATGCCTGCAACAGCAAGGGCTAGGCCAGGCCAAAGCCAGGAACCCAAAACCCCATCTGCTTCAACCAAGTTGGTGGCAGAAGTCCAAGCACTTGAATCATCATCTGCTGCCTCTCAGGTACATTAGTAGGAAGCTGGACCAGAAGCGGAGTAGCAGGGACTTGAACTGGCACTCAGATATATGATGAAGACATCCTAAGTGACAGCTTAACCTTCTATGCCATGTGGCCCACCCCTAAGAAGCAATCTTTTTTTTTTTTTTTTTTGAAAGAGAGAGCGAGAGATATCTTCCATCTGCTGGTTCTGCTCAGCCTAGCCCTGCCCCAACCATTGTGGGCAATGGAAGAACGAACCAGAGGACTGAGCTCTGTCTCCCTGCCTTCCTGTCTCTTTCTGTCTCGCTCATTCTTCCTGAAGTAGGCAGGCATACAGGTTAAAATTGATTAGGTTTGTGAGCTGGAAGACCAAGCCTTCCCCATGCCCCTGTGTGACCTCACACCCTACCTGATACCTTCGCCACACCCCTGTGTGACCTCATGCCCCTACCTGGCCACACCTGAGTGACCACCGGCCAATCAGGTTAATTAACCATTCCCCTTTGGAAGTGGGTTAAAAGCCTGAGACATGCTGTGTCCACCTCTCTTCTTCCCTGGCCTCTTGTCAGGAGGGCGCTGGCTGTAGCCCTGTGCCTCCAGGGTGCGTGGCCTTCAGGCCACCCGCTCTAGGCTTCCTGGCCTAGATACTCTTCCACGTGGCTGGTTCCTGGTGCTTGGTATGATTCCAGATTTACCCCTCTCTCTTAGATAATAAAGCTCTCTCTCTCCTATGATTTCTCTCACTGAATAAAAGCCTAAAATGTACCATGCTGCCTCATTTATTTATGCCGGTATTTGGAATTCTTCTCTAAATATTAGGCAAGAATCCTCTCGGGCTTATTAATGTTGGGGATTTATTAACAAGCATATGGTGATATCGTCTGGCACCCCGAATTTTGATAGCATATGTGGAACCCCAGATGGGACTTCTGGGAAACTCTAAGGGGCTACATTTTTGTATATATTTTAGGGGGTCATTTCGGATATCATTCCTTTCAAATTAATTAATTAATTAAATTTTTTTAAAAACAGAATGATGCTTATAAAAAATAAAGCTGGGAGAACTAGATAACCACATGCAAATAAATGAAGTTGAACCCTCACTTCATATCATCAAGTCAATATGGATAACAGAGCTAAATGTAACAGCTAATATTTTAAAAATCAGAAGAATGCATAAGGATAAATCTACATAACACTATGCAATGATTTCTTAGATATGACACTGTTACTGGTGAAATGGCAGCTGAAAAAAGGTTATCTCTGTTATTTGTCTCACATGGAAGAAGAATTTCCAAGCAGACAAGGTAAAGAGAAAAACAAGGTGTATTTAAAAGCAAGATTTATTTAAGTCAGAGACCTCCAGCCAGAGTGACCTGTAGGGAGGCTGCAAGACAGGTGGTACTGGGGTATTTAAGTACAATTTGGGGGAAGAAAAAAACTGATCAGCTTGACATACAGTTACAAGGCAAGAACAAAACCCATCAAAAGACCTGATTTGTAATCTTTTTTACCCTGTCTGGCTTGCTCTTGATAAAACAAAAGAGCCATCAGAAGACTGGGATATCTAATTTGCCTTAGAGTAAACTGGGAGCTCAGAAGGGTAGAATCGCCACTCCCTTGCTATTCTCATGGTAAAACTGGGAGCTATCAAGGGGTGGGGCAGGGGCTTTTGACCTTGCTAAAGATAACTTTTGGGGAAGCAAGCATTTTGCAGTGGTACCAACCTGACTACCCATTAACATGTCTGACTCCTCACAACACCAAAAGGACAAACAACAGAAACAAAAATACAATAACTGGGCTATGTCAAAATTTTTAAATTCTGTGTCTCAAAGTAGACAACTTACAAAATAGGAAAAATATTTGTAAATCATATATTTGATAAGAAACTTGCATACACAGAATTAGAAAAAAAAAAAACCCTTTACAACTCAGTAGTGAAAAGACAACCCAATTAGAAAATGGGCAAAGGGTCAGAGTAGACATTTCTCTTACAAAGATGTACAAGTGGATCAATAAGCACATGAAAAGAAGCTCAACATCATTGGCCTTCAAGGACATGCAAATCAAAATCACAATGAGATACCACTTGACACCCATTAGGATGGCCATAAACAAAAAGATAATAGCAAATGTTACTGAGGGATGGAAAACAATTTGGCATTCTCTCAAAATGTTAAATATAGAAACATCATATGTCCCAGAAATCCCACTCTTACTTTAAAGAGGTCTTCAAAAAGTTCATGAAAAAAATGCAAAATAGGGGGGGAAAACTATGCATGGATTTCAATTTTTTTTACCAAAACAAATTTTTATTCAAATTATATTATCCATGAACTTAAACCTTTTTTTTTGAAAGGCAAACAGAGAAACATAACAAAGCAGATCTCCCATCCCCTGGTTCATTACCTAAATGCCTAAAACAGCCAGGGCTGGACCAGGGCAAAGCCAGGAGCCAGGAACTCCATCCATCTGGATCTTTCATGTGGGTGGCAATAATCAAGTACTTAAACCATAAACTGCTGCCTCCCAGGCCCATTAGCAGGAAGCTGGATGGGAAACAGGAAGTAGCCAGGACTCAAACCAGGCATCTGTTATGGAATGTGGGCGTCCCAAGGAGCAAATTAGCTACTGTACCACATGCCTGCCCCATCCATATGTACCCTCATACATACCAGACACATTTACATGAAAACTTGTATATGAACGTCCATAGCAGTGTTATTTCTTAATAGCAGATGTATGGAAACAATCCAATTGTCCACCAAATTATGAAGAAACAACATAGATAATGGAATGTTATTCAGAGACGAAGGGGAATGCTGCAATCATACATGCTACAACACGAGGTAACTTTGAAAACATTATAGTAAATGAAAGAAGTCAGTCATAGAAGGTACTATATTGTATGAATCCATATATGTGAAATTTCCAGAATAGGCAAACCTATATGTAGAAAAATAGATGAGCGACTGCCTAGGGCTAGATAGAGTAGTGGGGGTATGGGCAGGCAGGGAGAATAGGGAGGGACTAATGGGCATGGGTTTCTTTTCAGGATAATGAAAATATTCCAAAATCAGATTGCTCTGATGGGTACACAACCAATAAACACAACAGTCTAAATGGGTGAACTTTTTGTATATGGATTCAATCTCAATAAACTGTTATAAAAGAAAAAAAATAGGGAAGGATGGATGTGGGAAAAAATCCATGAATCAAACATGAAATTGGAGCTCTACCTCATAACATATATAAAAATTAATTCCAGGGGCAGGCACTGTGGCACAGTAGGTTAAGCTGCAGCTTGGAATGCACCTAGAATTGAGTCCCACTTCCAGTTCTTTTTTTTTTTTTTTTTTTTGGACAGGCAGAGTGGACAGTGAGAGAGAGAGACAGAGAGAAAGGTCTTCCTTTGCCGTTGGTTTACCCCTCCATGGCCACTGCGGCCAGTGCACCGCGCTGATCCGATGGCAGGAGCTAGGTGCTTCTCCTGGTCTCCCATGGGGTGCAGGGCCCAAGCACTTGGGCCATCCTCCACTGCACTCCCTGGCCACAGCAGAGAGCTGGCCTGGAAGAAGAGCAACCAGGACAGAATCCGGCGCCCGAACGAGACTAGAACCCAGGGTGCCAGCGCTGCAAGGCAGAGGATTAGCCTATTGAGCGTTCTAATCCATCCTCCTTCCAGTGCACACCCTGGGAGGTATCACGTAAGGGTTAAAGTACTTGTTTCCCTGACAATCATACAGGAGACACGAATGGAGTTCCTGGCTCCTGGATTCTGCTGTGCCCAGTCTCAGCTGTTGCAGGCATTTGGGGAATGAACCAGCAGATGAAAGACCTCTTTCTCTCTGTCTTTCCCTTTCCTTGTGTCACTCTGTCTTTCAAATAAATAAATATTTTTTTAAAATTTATTCCATATTGATTGGGAACTTAAACACCATAATAAAACTTTAAAACTCTTAAGTGTAGACAGGGGGCCAGTACTGTGGCATAGCAGGTTAAGCCTCTGCCTATAATGCTGGCAATCCATATGGGCACCGGTTCAAGATCTGGCTGCTCCACTTCCAATCCAGTTCCATGCTGATGTACCTGGGAAGGCAGCAGAAGATGGCCCAGATCCTTGGGCCCCTTGCACCCACGCGGGAGCCCCAGAGAAGCTTTGGGCTCCTGACTTGACCTGGCCCAGCCCTGGCCATTGTGGCCATTTGGGAAATGAACCAGTGGATGGAAGATATCTCTCTCCATAAAAAAACAAAAAAGTTTTTTAAAAAGTACGTTCAGGGGTGTAGACATGGGCCAGTGTTCTGGCACAGCAGGTTAAGCTTGTATTAAGCCATATCCAAGTACCAATGCAAGGAGAACACAGCTGAAGACAGCCCTAGTACTTAGGCCACTGCCATCCATATGGAAGACCAGAAGGAATCAAGGGCTCCTGACTTCATCCTGGCCCAGCCCCAGCAGTTGTGGCCATCTGGGAAGTGAACCAGTGGATCTCTGCCTGTATGTCTCTCTGTATCTGTCTTTCTGCCTTTCAAATAAAATGAAAGTAAATAAATAAAAATTGAAAAAAAATTTGAGGATTCGATAATATGGAGTTTGAGGAGACTCAAAGATGCCAATATTCATGTAGTTTCCTCCCTGTATGCGTAACAACAAAATCTGATGCCTGCCCTTTGAAAAGCCATTCTTCTACCTTCTTTATAAAGCTCCCTCTGATGTTCCCACAACCAAATGTCATTTCACACTCTTTGAACATGCACTACGGTTTGTTTTCACTTATAACATTATCTCACACTAACCCAGGGTTTCTCAACCTTGGCACCATGACATTTTGGACTAGGTGAACCTACTGTGTGGCATACCCTTTTCATTGATGGATGCTTGATGTCAGTAGCATCCCCTAAACTGTAGGGAAAAAAAGTCTTTAGACACTGCCAGGTATCACTCCTGGAGGTAAAATCAACCCTCCTCCCTTATCTCAGTGAAAACCTTTATCTAATCTAATAGGTATGTGAGTTCTGATTTTATGTAACTGTGATATCGTAAAAAAGCAGTGACATGATAGTCATTACATAAAATCAATATAACAAATCCATTCTTACATACTCAGTAAGGTAGGGTAAAGACAGTTACCTATGTTCAATTCACTATTTTAAATTCACACATTTTTAAAGACTTATTTTATTTACTTGAAAGGCAGAGTTACAGTCAGAGGAAGAGACAGAGAGAGAGAGATCTTCCAACCACTGGTTCACTCCCCAAATGGCTGCAATGACCAGGCCTGGGCCAGACCAAAACCAGGAGCCAGGAGTTTCTTCCGGGTCTCCTACATGGGTGCAGGGTCCGAAGCACTTGAGCTATCCTCCATTACTTTCCCAGGTGCATTAGCAGGGAGCTAGATCAGAAGTGGAGCAGCCAGGACTTGAACTGGCACCTATATGGGATGCCAGCACTGAAGGCCAGGGCTTTAATCCACTACAGCCAGCACCCACAATACACAATACACCCACTGAATACAGACATCCCCAATCAATTAGTTCTGAGTATTACAGATTTGCCTATCACAACTTTTTAAAAGATTTGTTTATCAGAGAGACACAGTGACACAAAGGAAGAGACAGGGTGAGAAATCTTGCAACTACTGGTTCACCTACAAAATATCAGCCATGTCCAGAACTGGACCAGGATGAAGCCAAAAGCCAAGAGCTCCACCTGAATCTCCGGTATGGGTAGCAGGAACCATCAAACAGTGGTTTAACCCATTATGCCACAATGCCATGGCACGACTATTTAAGACAGGGAAAAATTCATGGCCAGCATTGTGATATAGCAGGTTAAGCCACCACCTGCAAAGCAGGCATCCCATATGGGAGCCAGTTCAAGTTCTGAACCAGCTCCCTCCCTGCTAATGCAGCTGGGAAAGCAGTGGAAGATGGCTCAAGTGCTTGGGTTGAATGCAATGTAGGAGACCTGGATGAATACCCTGGCTCCTGGCTTCAGCCTGGCCTAGCCCCAGCTATTGCAGCCATTTTGGGGAGTGAATCAGGGGATGGAAGATCTCCCTTTCTGTCTCTCCCTCTCCCTAACTCTGTTTTTCAAGTAAATAAATAAATAAATATTCATTAAAAAAGGAATGGAGGCCGGTGCCACGGCTCAATAGGCTAATCCTCCACCTGCCACGCCGGCACACCGGGTTCTAGTCCCGGTTGGGGCACCGGATTCTGTCCCGGTTGCCCCTCTTCCAGTCTAGCTCTCTGCTATGGCCCGGGAGTGCAGTGGATGATGGCCCAAGTGCTTGGGCCCTGCACCCGCATGGGAGACCAGGAGAAGCACCTGGCTCCTGGCTTCGGGATTAGTGCGGTGCGCCAGCCGCAGCGCACTGGCCGCAGCGGCCATTGGAGGGTGAACCAATGGAAAAGGAAGACCTTTCTCTCTGTCTCTCTCTCTGTCCACTCTGCCTGTCAAAAAAAAAAAAAAAAAAAAGGAATGAAAGGGTCAGCACTGTGGCAAAGTTGGCTAAAGCCCTGGCCTGAAGCGCTGGTATCCCTATGGGTACTGGTCCAAGTCCTGGCTGCTCCACTTCCGATCCAGCTCTTTGCTAAGGCCTGGGAAAGCAGTGGAAGATGGCCCAAGTCCTGGGGCCTCAGCACCTGCATGGAAGACCGGGAAGAAGCTCCTGGCTCCTGTCTTCGGATGGGCTCAGCTCCAGCCCCTGTGGCCATTTGGGGAGTGAACCAGCAGATGAAAGATATCCCTTTCTCTCTCTGTCTCCCCACCTCCCATCTACCTATCTCTGTAACTCAAATAAATAAGTCCTTAAAAAGGGGGGCTTCCAGCTTCCGGCGAAGTCCTGGGTGGTTGTGCACAGCCATCATAGCAGCGGAGAAGGACCGCCTGAGCTATTTCACAGCTTACAGGAGCAGCAGTTGGGCTCCTCTGGCGAGGAGGACAACAGCAAGCTGGATGAGACGGGTTGCAGGGCTCCGGATGCAGCGAAATCAGCGGGCGGCGGCGAGAATAAGGTGGGGAAAGCGGCTGCCAGGACCTGACACGCTGTCAGGAGCGTGACTCGCCGGGCCTTTCTCTACAATCCACTCAACAAGCAGACAGACTGCGAGAGGCACGTTGTCAAGGCGCTCGAGGAGCCTCCAAAGGAGTTCAAAATATGGAAGTCAAACTATGTGCCCCTTCCAGAGACCTACACAACGGAGAAGAAACCTCTGCCTCCAGAGCTGGACATGGCAATACAATGGTCTAACATATATGAGGACAATGGCGATGATGCCCCGCAGAATGTTAAGAAAGCCAGGCTTCTACCGGAAGGGGAGGAGACGTTGGAGTCAGATGATGAAAAAGATGAGCATACTTCTCAAAAGTGCAAAGTAGAACCAGGAGAACTAGCAAAGAAGAAAAAAATAAAAAACAACAAATGACAAGAATTTCTGGACTGCTATACTTGTTAAAATGTGTCTTTGGGCTGATTAAGTCCATACGGTGGATTATTATGTCACAACGTCTCTATATGTTAATGGACTAATACATATTGCCTCAAGAACTTTCCACTGTGGAATTCATTTTTTATTTGAAACTTGTATGTATTTAAAATTCAAATGGTACCCTATGATTGTGAAACTGACATTGGGAAGCAGTCTTGCTAACACAGAATTGGTGACATGCTTCTAGAATTTTGTCACATGTTACCATGCCAATGTTCTATATGGACCTTTTATAAAGGAATATGTTTCTTAAAGTAAATATATTGTACTGTGAACCTTCAGAGTGCTTTTCAACGGTGTTTGTACAGCTCTGGTCCTTGTGGCCAACTGGGGAGTGAACAAGTGGATGGAAGACCTCTCTCTCTTCTCTGCCTCTGCCTCTCTGTAACTCTGCCCTTCAAATAAATAAATACATCTTTTAAAAAATTGTAATTAGTATTACCATTTAGGGAGTGCCTCCTGTGTGCCAGGTGCTTTGTGCCATGTGTTATCTGATCCTCAAACAACCTAGTAAAGTAGGTATTAGTATCCATACTTTATAATAAAGAGATTTTTCAGTAACTTGTACAAGATTACACAGGCAGTGACTGATGAGTTTGGAATTTAACTCAGGATACTTGAACCCTAAAGCCATCACATTAAACCACCTGTCCACTGATCAAAATTTAGTTATTGTATGGAGACTATATTAATTACCATCTCTTCCCCATATCTTCTGTTGTAGGCAGTGAAAATCCTGTGTTCCTGGTTATTTGTATGACTCTATACTATATACCTAATATTACAATTTCCCTATTAAAAATAAGTTTATTAAAAAGAAAAAAAGAATGAAAAAATTCTAGGTTACACATAAGAGTTTCTTAAGAAAATAATTATTAATTGTTAATTTCTAGTAAAATTCAAATTCACTATTGTTCTAGAATTGGTTAGTCTCTACAGAGTTCAAATGAAAATTTATGACAGCTATTTCTATCTCTTGTCACTTTGAGTCCCTAATATTACACTGAAATTAAAATACTTGTCACAAATTATAAAGGAGTACACAGAATCAAACAATAATCACAAATACAACTGGAGCTTATTTTCCTATTTAGAAAAAAGTTTTCTTTTAAAAAATGTTATCAAAAATACATTAGAGGGGCCAGCGCTGGGGCGTAAGTGGGTAAAGCCACCGCCTGCAGTGCCAGCATCCCATATGGGCCCTGGTTCCAGTCCCAGCTGCTCCACTTCCAATCCAGCTCTTTGCTAATGCACCTGGGAAGGCGTTGGAGGATGGCCCAAGTGCTTGGGCCCCTGCACCCACGTGGGAGACCCAGAAGAAGCTCTGGCTCCTGGCTTCGGATCAGCGCAGCTCCGGCCATTGTAGCCAACTGGGGAGTGAACCAGCAGACGGAAGACCTCTCTCTCTCTTTTTCTGCGCCGCTCCTTCTCTCTGTGTGTAACTTTGACTTTCAAATAAATAAATAAATCTTTAAAAAATACATTAGAAAATTATCCATTCTTTAATTATCTATTATAATCTGCTGACTGGTATTATGTAAGTAGAAGATTATGAATTTATTATTTATTTGCAACAAGAGAAACATAAAGATGAAAAGTTAAAGTTCAACCTTTACCAGACTGAATATGCTAGTTAAAACTGAGACTAAACACAAATTGTTATAAAACAGAAACATACAGTTTTCTTTTATTACATGAAATGGTTCCCAGGAGTGTAAGGTATTTCTATCAGAGAGTATACAACCATTTCTGGAACTTCTCAGAGAACTGATTATAAGAGTATTATAAATACTTCAAGAAGTACCCAAATATACCCAAAGTGTAGAGAGAAACAAGATTTTCCTTTCTAGGTCAGGATAAGTAGCCTCTATAGAATGGG
The DNA here is from genome assembly GCF_033115175.1 of Lepus europaeus. Lineage (NCBI taxonomy): Eukaryota > Metazoa > Chordata > Mammalia > Lagomorpha > Leporidae > Lepus > Lepus europaeus. Next base: position 56,417,887 of record NC_084850.1, read on the forward strand.
GGCTAAGAGAATAGTTCAAGCACCACTCAAAGTGAATTCCTGGGCTGGGTTGGGCTGGGCTAAAGAGAACAATACACGCTAACTTACACAGTGTGCCTTGGACTTTAAACAAAATACCACTTCCCAGCACATCCATATGCTCTAAGCCTTCAATTACTTTTATTTGTGAAAAGTGTCCCTAGCATCACCTCTTATGTTGTTGATAAGGTAGGTTCTGGATTTTATCTACCTTTATGTTTTTGATGCCAAAAAATGCCCTAGAGTTTATATTACAAATAATCTGAACTGAAATATGAAATATTGAACCTTAAGCAAAGCATTCTATTAATCTTGATTCTAAAATATCCCAATCAACCATACTTGTGAGTTTTTTTTTTTTTGCAATTTTATTTTATTTTTTTTTTTATTTTTTTTTATTTTTTTTTATTAAACTTTTATTTAATGAATATAAATTTCCAAAGTATAGCTTATGGGTTACAATGGTTTCCCCCCTCCCATAACTTCCCTCCCTCCCGCAACCCTCCCCCCTCCCGCTCCCTCTCCCCTTCCATTCATGTAAAGATTCATTTTCAATTCTCTTTGTATACAGAAGATCAGTTTAGTATATACTAGGTAAAGATTTCAACATTTTGCCCATATAGCAACATCAAGTGAAAAAACTACCATTGGATTACTAATTATAGCATTAAATAGCAATGTACAGCACATTAAAGACAGAGATCCTACATAATTTTTTTTTTCAAAATAATTAATTTTCTATGCCATTGAGTTTTTTTTAAGATTTATTTATTTACTTAAAAGTCAGAGTTACAGAGAGAAAGAGAGAGAGAGAACAAATTTCCATCCAACTGGTTCACTCCCCAGAGGGCTGCAAAGGCCAGGGCTGGACCAGACAGAAGCTAGGAGCTTCTTTCAGGTCTCCCAAATGGGTGGCAGGGATCCAAACACTTGAGCCATCTTCCATTGCTTTTCCCAGGCCATTAGCAGGAAGCTGGATCAGGAGAGGAGCAGCTGGAACAGGAACTGGAGCCCATACCTGGATGCTGGAATTGCAGGCAGCAGCTTTACCCTTTATGCCACAATGCTGACCCCCACTTTTTTTTTTTTTTTGGACAGGCAGAGTTAGACAGTGAGAGAGAGACAGAGAGAAAGGTCTTCCTTTGCCGTTGGTTCACCCCCCAAGTGGCCACTACGGCTGGCGTGTTGCAGCCGGCGCGCTGCACTGATCCGAAGCCAGGAGCCAGGTGCTTCCTCCTGGTCTCCCATGGGGTGCAGGGCCCAAGCACTTGGGCCATCTTCCACTGCACTCCCGGGCCACAGCAGAGAGCTGGACTTCAAGAGGAGCTACCAAGACAGACTCCGACACCCCGACCGGGACTAGAACCTGGGGTGCCGGCGCCACAGGTGGAGGATTAGCCTAGTGAGCCGCAGCGCCGGCCAACACTTTTGTTCTTAAACACTGCAAACACCTAACCTAACTTTTCAGATAGCTTTTCCAAACTAACTCAACCAAACCCCAATAAAAATCCTTATGACACAATTCTACAACATTTATTTATACAATTTATTGAAGTACTATTTTGAATATTGTCATATATTATCATGTAATTCTTTTCTAATTATTAGGCATATTACTGTATATATTCAACTATTTTATAAATCCTTCAAGGGCTAGAACCATGTCTTTCTTTTTTGTTGGCTACAATCAAGTTTCCAAATTTTGGAATTCAATAAATGCTTGCTTAATGACTGTATTCTAAAATCACCAGACAGAAAGAAAGGCATAAAGCTATGTAAATAACAAATACAATACAAAAACAGGACATACCACAAACAAAAACTGGATAACCTATTAAGTTAAATAAGCATTTTTCAGAATAAATAAACCATTTATTGCTATAGTGCTTAATAATAATTAAAAAGACAGAATGTGATATAGTAGAAACAACACTAGGACAGTGCTAGTGAAAAACCCACACTCTGCCATACAGTTTAACTTTCGGTAAATCATTTAACCTGTCTCAACCACAAGGAGTAATTACTATGTACTGTGCCAAGCTCACAGGGTTATCACTAGGATATAATAGGATAATATATATGAAAGTGCTTGTAAATTTATAAAGAACTATATAAATGATATTTTAATGGTGAGCATACCCTCTAATTATTTAAAAATAACAATTTTAAAACATCTAATGTTTTATTTTAAAATATGAACTTGCAAAAGAAGGAAATTAAGGGCCAACTACTCATGTTATAGAAGCCATCATTGAATAAAATGAATTACCACTAGGTTTCAACAACTCAAATTCACTATAGCAATTAAAATATGAGTGAAATGTCAAAAATGCACTTCACATTCAAATTTTCAAGAAGACATTTACTACATAAAGTAAGGCAGATATTTGAATCAGGCAACAAAATAGCAATCACAAGTTCATTCCACTAAATTCATTAAAAAAAGGAAGGACCTTCACCTAAGTAGCAAAATAGACATCACATTTATCTGGCTCAATTTTAAACCTGATCCAATGCACCATGCCCCACAGTTGAAAAGGTGAACCAATACACATAGGACATGCTTGAGTTGACTCCTGGTTTTCAGGAAAACATGTGATTATCCAGAACACAGCACTATCTGACGCATATTAGAATTCCTAAATTTGTTTCACAGACCTACTGCTCACGGACACAAGAGGTGAGGCTGTATAAAGAAGTACAGGGAGCAGCTGCAAGTAGGCTGAAACACATCCACTTATTTGTAGAACTGGTGACAGAGTCAACTATGAAAAATTTCAAGATTTTTTTTTGGGTAACAATTTAAATTCATTTTCAAGTCAACAAATTATCCTAACTATCCAGATGGACCAAAAAGTTCTAAGGTAATTATGCCTTCTTCTTGCCAAATCTACCCACAGACCTTCTCAGGGAAGACATTAAAGCCAGAGTCAGCTACTTTCATGAAACAGATTATCAACTCTGTGATCCCAGGTTGAATGTCCTTAGGTGAGTGAGGATTTTAATCAAGGAGTATCTGGAAGGCAGTTCTACTCAAAAAAAAACGTCAGGAGCATAATGCACCATTTGGTTTCAAATACATTGGCAACCCTCCCCCTCCTTGTAAATGTTACTCTCCTGAAGAGGCTGCCATAATCATTCAGTTTTGAGCTTCATCCCAGTAAGGGGAAGTAAGGCTGAAGAAGGAAAGAGAAACGAGGAGGGTAGCATGACAGGGACAGGCAGGAGAAGGAGAAGACACCGGAAATGAAAATAGAGAAGTAAAAAGACACCAAAGAAACTTCACCAACAGCTGCCTACTATCCATTTTCCTCAAAGCAAAACTTAGAGAAAATAAGACTTTATGTCTACATGTTTTGAAGGAAATATTTTCTCACTGCAAATGTATTGAACAGTGCCAAATGTAAGCCAGAGTTATGCATGGAAAAGACAGGTTCCTAGTGAATTTCTACTCCTGATATCATGAGCAGACACAATACAATGGGAAAAAATGAGTATCTGCTTCACAGTTTGATGAAAAGAACACTGGGCTACAATTTGAACACTAAGTTCCTAGTTTTGATTTTCACTCTCTTGACAAGTGGTATTGGGTTTAATCACTAAATTTTTATCAATGTTCTCATTCGAACTACAAATATTTCTTGAGTGTCTAAATAAATTAGCTATTTTATGGTTTTTCAACCCTGACTACACATTAGACTCACGTGGGAAGCTTTTTTTTTTTTTTAAGTCCCTTAGCTACTGAGATTCTGAATTAATTGGTCTGGAGTGGGGCCTAGGTATAGGTTTAAAAATCAAAACAAAACAAACAAAAAACCCTCCAGTACGATTTTAAAGTGCAGTCAGAGAGTATGGAACCACTGGTTTATTTCATCTTATATGTATGTGTGGAATGGCAATATAACATAAAAAGCCCTCTCCCCTGCTTTTGAAATTTATCAATTTCCCCTTGTTTCAGCCCAGATCCTTATCACCCTTCACAAACAGAATAGTTTCTTAATTATTTTCCCTTCTTCCCAGTCTCTTCTCAATCTAATAAACAATTGTTTGTCTAACTAGTAAGTTTGCTTCTTTTTTTTTTTTTGACAGGCAGAGTGGACAGTGAGAGAGAGAGATAGAAAGGTCTTCCTTTTGCCATTGGTTCACCCTCCAATGGCTGCTGCGGCCGGCGCACCGCGCTGATCCGAAGGCAGGAGCCAGGTGCTTCTCCTGGTCTCCCACGCAGGTGCAGGGCCCAGGCACTTGGGCCATCCTCCACTGTGCTCCCTGGCCACAGCAGAGAGCTGGCCTGGAAGAGGGGCAACTGGGACAGAATCCGGTGCCCCGACCGGGACTAGAACCCGGTGTGCCGGTGCCGCAGGTGGAGGATTAGCCTATTGAGCCACGGCGCCGGCCGTAAGTTTGCTTCTAAAATATTATTCCATGGAAAGTCACTTTAAGAGCAGTATAAGATTATCATACAGAACTTTCTTGATCAAAGCGAAGACCTACTGTGTATATATGTATGTGTATGTTTATGTGTATGTGTATGTATGAAAGCATGTATGAATGCATAACCTCAAGCATGCTCTGTTTCTTCAGTTTCGGTGTATCTATCTTCATTTACACAGAATGGATACTGGTCTCTACATTCAAAACTATTGCCCCTAAATATTTAATAGCTGAATTTGTCAAAAGCAAATGTCAAGTTAAGTCTCTACTTATAACACCAGCATCCCCTATCATAGTGCCAGTTTGAGTCCTGGCTGCTGTGTTTCCAATCCAGCTCCCTTCTAATGTGCCTGGGAAGGCAGCAGATGATGGCCCAAGTGCTTGGGCGCCCCTGCCCTCCACACAGGAGATCCAGATGGAATTCCAGGCTCCTGTACACAGCCCGGCTCAGCCCTGAATATTGTGGCCATTTGGGGGAGTGAACCAGCAGGCAGAAGGTCTCTCTCTTTCTCTGTTTCTTCCTCTTTTTATCTACCTTCCAAGTAAGTAAATAAATCTTTTTTTTTAGTAAATAAATCTTTTTAAAATAAGTAAATCTTTTAAAAAATAGCAAGTCACTGGCAGATATCTCATTTAAATGGAAAAATAAGCACCACAAGTTTTTTTAGTCTGATTTTGGGATCAAGAGACATATATTTAAATGAAAAAATAAAAGTAAAATGAAGGGGAATTATTTCAAGAAGTCCCATGTTACTATAAACACTAATAAAGTTTATGATGAATGAATGTTTATCAACAGCAAAAATATACTTCTGGTTTGTACTGAAGCTTACCTCAGAAAACCAACTGAATGAGGACTTAAAAGCCAAAGGTTGTAACTGAGAAGATAATACTAATTATTTATGAGAAATATCAAAACCAATAAAAGGAATATATAATGAGAAAACTGAACAAGTATATGGCTTAATTCCTGCCTTTTAAGGGACTCTCCCATCTTCTTAGGGACAGCAAGACACAAATAAAAAAAAGAAAGAAATCTAGCACTGCCAAGTAAGTGGTAAAGACAATAAGTACCATGGGAATTCAAAGACACAGGAGACTGCTGTGGGCTAAGGGAGTTGGAGACAGCTTCTTGGAAAAGCTGGGGTTTGAACACAATTAAATAGGTGGAGAAAAGGGGGAAATCTCCAACATGCTGATGACCTTATACAAAGATGAGACAGAAATGCACAAAAGACATTGAAGGGAGGGAGATCAAGTTGGAAGAGAGGGTTCTATGCAGGAGGGTTTCAGAGATAAGGTTTCAACAATAAATTAGAGCCAGACGAAAGCCCTGAATGCTAAGTTAAGATGCTTAAACTTTCTCCTGCAGATAAAATGATCCTTGATAGATTACAAAGAACAATAAGCAAAGAAAGATACCCTGTAATAATGCAGCCTGAAACCATTTTTCTTGAAGCCTTTGAAGAACATACCAAAGTAGTATAATATCCTGCCAAAACAGTGATGAACATGTGAATGTATTGTTTAAGAAATCTGTTGAGAGTGAAGCAGTAAATACTCAAACGTGCTTTCCAAAATACAGAATTAGGGACCAATTACACATTCATCGTTCCCAGGATAATTCCTAAGAGAATCAATCAACGGATGGAAAGCTTCAATTTTAGGTTTTCTTCCTCTTCCAACCCACATACCTTGATTTAATATATAGAAACTAAATATTCTGAAATTACCTTGTTCTTAATGTCTTTTACTACTTCTCATTATGGGTGAATTTACTTACTATATTGTTTCAGAATTCACATCTGTTAAAATAATTTTGCCCATTATTTATTTCAACAAAGCAGATGAAGAGACAGATAAATAACGCATTTAAAGATTATGAAAAGCAGAAATCCTTTCATCAAACCAAAACACACGTAAAATAATCAGCAAAGTGGGGAAGAGTGTGTAGATTTAAAAAAAAAAATGCCAGCCAAAACAAAGACTACCAGACACAGTACGCACAACACTACAATAGCCAATTTCTCACCCAAAATGTGAACCCATTAATCCACAACTCCAATTTTTTTCTCAAAGAAAAAGCCCTTAAAATTTTTGGCTCTTTCTGCTATAAAAATGAAGACTCTAACATCACTTAAAGCAAGGATTATCTTTCCCCCAGGAACCAGACACGTAGTGATTGATGATTTAATTTACCAGTGCAGCAAATACTAATTTAACCACCACTTCCTTCTTCAACACCCAGAAAATGAAAAATCTCTATCTTTAATGGTATACGTGACAAGAAAGAAGCCAACAGAGTCCTAGGATGATTAAACCGTAAACAAAATAAGAAAGCAGACCACGGCAACCCTGCTGCCGTACTTGGGAAAGGGGCTCTGCTGCTCTAGCGGGCATGGATGTCTTTAAGCAGCCTGTGCACACAGGATTTTCGGGATCGTCTGCTGGGGGGGGGGGGGGGGGTTGTTGTTGTTTTTCCGGGAACATCCAGGAGAGTTGAAAGAAGCGCACTAATAAGGGTGTCAATACCTCCCTCCCACCCTTTCTAAGAAAAGTCGCCATCACAATAATGCCCTTCCACCCCCACACTGCCCTCCTGTATCCATACATCCTTGGGTCAGACTTCCCCCTCCACTAGCCCCTCCTCACCCCTCTCGGGTTCGGGAGAATAAGCTGCTGTGACTCTGTCAGTCCCACCGCCCCCGCGCACCCGCCCAGACCAGCCTAGCCCAACAACGCGGCCACGCAGCCGCCCACTCCCACCTCCTCCTTCGCAATCCACCCCCCCCCCCACGCCTCCCGCCCCGTCCTGTCACCTGCTTGGGTGGTGTCCGTGAGGTCGTAGCCGCTACCGGGGAAGTCTCGGAGTTTCCTACCACTGAGGCTCAGGATGCCAGAGTTGCCCGCCTCCTCCAGGGCCCGGTCCAGGCTCCTCACGGTGTGTTGAGGCTGCAGGCTCCCTGGGTTCCACTGCGGCCCGTTGGGGAACGGCTGACCGAAAAGAGTCGGTACCGGGATAGGCACTACCACGGTCCCGCCACTGCCGCCGCCGCCACCGCCGCCGCCGCCGCCGCCACCTCCCCCTCCGGCCCCGCCGCCGCCGCCTCCGGCCGCGACACAGCCGCCGCTACTTCCACCTCCACCACAACCACCGCCCCCGCTGTTACCACCACCTCCCTGACTCGCCGCCATGTTCCTGGGAGAGAGAATAGCCCCCGACAATACTCAGCCAGTGTCGTGAGTGTAGGGGGTTCTTAGAACGCATGCGCAGGATCAGGCGGCGGGGGTGGGGGGGGCGAGATAGAGGGTTGGAAGGAACCAGGGGGCGGGCTGCGAGGAGGTGTAGAACGGAGAGGAGATGATGTTCGAAAGTGTAGTACGCTTGCTTAAAGAAACGTGCCATCAGAGGAAGGATGCTGAATCCTGGTTCCACGGCTTTGGGTACCAAATCTTGCAAAGCGACACCAGTCGTTTGGGCGATGGGTGTCCAAATCTCCAAGTTGCAGCAGCTTTTTCGTTCTGCAAAAACAAAAACAAGTATATGAGGTAGGCATGAGGAGGATTCCTTTCCGAATGCATAGAAACACCATTTAGAAGGACAATGAGGCAGCTTTCTGGGAGGCTTACTGGAAATACCTCAGGAATCATTTAGCAGTGTTAACGCTGTCCTGAGCAGGCACTGAGTGAGGGAGGAAAATGAACGCAGGACTGAGTCTCGGGCAGATATGAATTCTGCCATCCTTTAGAACTCCGAAGTAGCAAAGACTTCCTATTTTCAAGGAAGCCTCTCATCTCAGTGTGTGGGGCTCAGCCCAAATGCTGCCTTCCAAATCTTGGAAGAGTTCTCCACATTCTGTTCTACCACTCTTTGAAGTTGTGCCAAGATCTCTGAAATAGCCCTAGTTTCTTATCATGTCAATATCGGCTGGTGAAAAATGCTTTGATCATCAAACAACCTTAAAGGTTATTTTTGAAATACAACTTCGGAGTTAAATGGAATCCTAAATATTTAACATTGGGTATATGAAGCCAATCAATCCTGGACTGTTAGGAGTTCATTTTTAGAACCTGAAAATATTTTTAACACAGAAGATCAAGAGAAGAAAGTGCAGACTCCTTCAGGCATTCCAGGCCCCCACGTTCTGACTCCAAACTACCTATTTAGGTGTTCACCAAACCACTTGGGCAGCTGCCACTCCTCTTCTCCCCACCCTCTCCACTTCCAGTCACTCAAATCTTTTCACTAACATTCATTAAAGTCACTGAAGAAAACTATATAAATGCTTGGCATACTCAGTTCTCATTAATCTAAAGATTGTATACATCTCTGTCACATCTACTTCAATTTAACAGTAGGTCAACACTCCTCATTTTCTTACAAATCTCCACTTCAAAATGTTTATTTTACCCTGGGCTATACTTTGTTGGTTTTTTTAATATTTATTTATTTATTTGAAAGACAGAGTTACAGAGAGGCAGAGGCAAAGAGAGAGAGGTCTTCCATGTACTGGTTCACTCCCCAAATGGCAGCAACGGCAGTAGCTGAGCCAATCTGAAGCCAGGAGCCAGGAACTTCTTTTGGGTCTCCCACGCAGATGCAGGGGCCCAAGCACCTGAGACATCTTCCACTGCTTTCTGAGGCCATAGCAGGGAGCTGGATCAGAAGTGGAGCAGCCAGGACTGGAACAGGCTCTCATATGGGATGCCAGCACTGCAGGCAGCAGCTTTACCCACTATGCCACAGTGACAGCCGCTGTGGGCTCTACTTTGTAAACAAATACAGAAAGAATTATCAGTTAAGTTAAATGATTATGTTGTGAGAAATTACACTCACCATATGTATGACACATAAGAGAAAAAGAACTGAGAATCAGACACTACACAGTGAATTAGCGACTGAAAAGAAATTATAAATTAATGTTATACCTTATATTGCATATTCCTTATAACTCAAAACAAAGCAAGTATTGAGAATTTCCAGAATTAAGAGAGGTGAAGAAGGAAACCAAATTAGAGAAAAGATTACAAAAGGAAATATTTTAATAAACAGTCATTAAGAACTTTGCAGTCATTCAAATCAATGTATTAGACTCCACAAAAAATATAACCTGAGGATCATAAGATCTGTAAAGTAAAATGGTCATGCACAATCAAATTTAAGACAGAAATAATCTTTTAAATAATTTAAAGTCAGTCTTAGTAAAACAAAAAAAAATGACAAGCATAAAAATAAAGTAGGAATACCTGAAAATCAGGCAAAATAAGATTTTGGAGAGCTCTTCGACAAGAACACCAAGGCCAAACAGAGGTAAAAGATTTAGAAGAGAGAGTATAAAGTTTAGAAATCTGTCCCAACCTTTTAATTAACTCTGTAATACTTGAAAAAAAATGACTTAAAGCCTTTATATTTCAGTGGCTTCATAGGTAACACTGGAAAATAACAATAATGCTTAAAATGATCATCCCTCTGGATCAATGAAACATTGATTCCAGACTCTCCTCTGGATACCAAGATATAAAATAATGTAAGGGCCAGCATTGTGGCACAGCAGCTTCTGACACCAGCGTCCCATATCAAAGCACTCCTTTCATAGTCCCAACTGCTCCACTTTCCATCCAGCTCCCTGCTAATGCACCTGAGGAAGCAGCAGAAGATGGCCCAAGGACTTGGGCCCATGCCACCCATGTGGGAGACCAAGATGGAGTTTCTGGCTCCTGGCTGCTACCTGGCCCAGGCCTGGCTGCTGTTGTGGCCATTTGGGGAATGAACCAGCAGAAAGAAGTTCCCTCTAGAGTTCTTGTGAGTAGAAATTACATTTCCAGTCTGCTAGTGCTTTAACAGAGGCCACAGGCTTTGTTCCAAATGCCCCTAATTTCCCCTTATTTTTCTTCTGTAATTTTTGATATATACCATCTAGTTGAGGTGATTTATCAACAGTAGTTTTGTAAGTTTGGCTTAGATGATTCTGAGTATTCTCTGTAATTTAACCAATTACCATGGTGTCATTTCAGGAATAACATCAGTGGAATAATCACAGTAAAATATCCTCTAGTACAGACTGAAGCCAAAAAAAAATTCATGCAATATGTCAGATATTTCTTTACATAAAATTACCAAGAAATCTACTGACTTTTCCTTCAGCTTCCTACACTTTATGTGTTATTATTATTTATTTTTGAGGCAGCAGGGGTGTAGTAAAGAGATTAGCATTTATTTGGTGCCTAATAGTGTTAGGAAAAGAGGCACAGAATAGAGAGGAGGCAGTATACAAATTTACAGCCAGAACGGATTTATCCAGAGAAAATATATTCACAGAGGTGGGTGACCAACTGCCAGCGTACACACTGATGGACCACATGGCAGAAAGCCCTAATCCCAGGGGCCAGGCCTTTTTATATGTTAGGAGGGCTAGGGATGGGGGGGGCAGGGTCCTGGAACTGGTCTTTCAGGTGTCCTGGGGGGTCCTTGGGAACCTGTGAAAGAATGCAGGGGGGGGGTGTAATAAAAGCAATAGGGTGTGAGACTCAATTGAGATTCAAAGGTTCAAAGGCAAGGAATAAATTCCAATGTTTATCTATCTTTTGGGCAATAGGGGAGAATGACTGAGGCTTATGTCTTTATTCCATCAAATACTATAGTATTACTTGCATGGAAAATAGTTCCTGGCACAGAGTAAATACTTACTGAGAAGTGAATGAATGCCAGGTATTGTGCTCAGCATATATGATGTTATTTATTCTCACAACAATCTTTCTTTTTTTTTTCCTCACAACAATCTTATGTGAGGAATATACTATTTTCCCTCATCTATAAAATGAAAGAACAAAAGTACATATTTTACAGGATTGTTATATTGAGTGACTTAACATATATAAAGCAATTAAAACAGTTATTGGCAAATAGTAAGCACTATTTAAATATTATTATTACAGTCAGCTCTCTGTATCAGTGGGTCCTGTGTTGTGGATTCTACTAATAGGTCAAAAATAGGAAAGGGCCAGTGCTGTGGCATAACAGATAAAGCCACCACCTGCATTGCCGTAATCCCATGTGGGCTCCAGTTCAAGCCCGACTGCTCCACATCCAATCCAGCTCCCTGCTCATGTGCCTGGGAAAGCAGCAGAAGATGGTCCAGGTGCTTGGGCCCCTGCACCCATGTGGGAGACCTGGAAGAAGCTCCTGGCTCCTGGCTTCAGATTGGCTCAGCTCCGGCCATTGTGGCCATTTGGGGAGTGAACCAGCAGATGGAAGACCTCTCTCTCTCTCTCTCTCTCTCTCTCTCTCTCTCTCTGCTTCTCCCTCTCTCTGTGTGTAACTATGACTTTCAAGTAAAATAAATAAATCTTAAAAAAAAAAGAAGCTGAGGCAAGACTCCATCTCAGGTACACATCCCAGGAAGTGGCTTAACCTACTTCACCACAACACCTACCTGTAATGAACTCATTAATCCTACAGTTAACATTTGTTAACTCAAAAAGGAATTGATCAAATTATATGAATAATCACTGCTACTTAAAAAAAACCATTACATACCTAATCTTCAACGTTGGTGCCAACCCTGTTATGTTCTATCTTGATTAGAATCCCTGCTCTGACACTTAGAAAATGTGAAATGTAAGAAAAGTGACTTAACCTCTCACTCAGATTCAGTCTCAGATTCCTCATCTGTAAGCCAGAGATCACGGCCAAATATTTGACACAGTGGTTGAGATTGCTTGGTACACCCACGTTCCATATAGGAGTGCCTAGGTTTGAGTCCCAACTCGGCTTCTGATTCCAGCTTCCTGCTAATCTACACCCTGGGAAGCAGCAGATGATGGCTCAAGTACTTGGGTTCCTGCTGCCCTTGTAAGAGAACCAGATTGAGTTACTCATTCCTGGCTTTGGCCTGGCAAATCGCTGACTACTGCAGGCATTTGGGGAGTGAACCAGAGGATGGATGATCTTTCTCTCTCTTTATCCTTCCCTCCCTTACTGTTCATCCCTTTCAAATAAATGAAAACAAATTATTTTATTTGTATTATTGCATGAGATAGTTATGTAAAATATCTAGCTCATTGTAATGACTATTATTTGTTATAGTTTCACTTTGCCAATAGAACACTGTTGTCAGTGGGCCATGAGTTAATAACATGGCAATTCTTAAATTCTTCCATGCTATTGTACTACCAACACTTTTCTTCTGTACTGCTTTTGAGGTGAAATTGAGGCCTAAATTTCTGTCTCCCCTAATCTTTGTGTTTTCACTAGCAACAGGTAACCTGACTCTAATTTCTGCTTTGCCTCTAATACAATCCTTGACTTTTTTAAAAAAGATTTATTTATTTATTTGAAACTCAGAGTTACACAGAGAGAGGAGAGGGGGAGAGAGAGAGAGAGAGAGAGAGAGAGAGAGAGAGAGAGAGAGAGAAAGAGAGGTCTTCCATCCACTGGTTCACTCCCCAATTGGCCACAATGGCTGGAGCTGGGCCGATCTGAAGCCAGGAGCCAGGAGCCTCCTCTGAGTCTCCCACATGGGTGCAGGGGCCCAAGTGCTTGGGCTGCAGCCATCCTCTATTGCTCTCTCAGGCTACAGCAGAGAGCTAGATTGGAAGTAAAGCAGCCAGGTCTCGAACCAGCACCCATATGGGATGCTGATACTAAAGGCCAGGGCATTAACGCACTGCGCCACAGCACCGGCCCCAATCCTTGACTTTTTTTCTTTTTTAAGATTTATTTATTTATTTGAAAGTCAGAGTTACACATAGAGAGGAGAGGCAGAGAGAGAGAGAGAGAGAGAGAGAGAGGTCTTCCATCCGATGGTTCACTCCCCCCAAATGGCCGCAACGGCCAGAACTGTGCCCATCCAAAGCCAGGAGCCAGGAGCTTCTTCCCCGTCTCCCACGTGGATGCAGGGGCCCAAGGACTTGGGCAATCTACTGCTTTCCCAGGCCATAGCAGAGAGCCGGATTGGAAGAGGAGCAGCTGGGACTAGAACTGGCGCCTATATGGGATGCCGGCGCTTCAGGCCAGGGCGTTAACCCACTGCACTACAGCACCGGCCCCAATCCTTGACTTTTTAAAAATTCTCATTTGAGAGGCAGAGAGAGACACAGAGCCCCCATCTACTGGTTCACTCCTCAAATAATGGAACCAAAGCCAAGAGCTAGGAACTTAATCCAAGAACCCAACTATTTGAGTCTATCACCACTGCTCTGAGAGTCTGCATTAACAGGAAGCTGGAGTCAGAAGTGGAGCTGGGCATCAAACTTAGGACCTCCAATATCTAAATGGGTGACTTAACCATTAAGCCACTCATCTGCCCCCACAATCCTATAATTTGACCTCTGGGATTCTAGTACATTCATCTGATGCCATGAGATCCATTTAAATATCTGCTCCAAATCCTTTTTTAAAATATATCTAAGTGTGTGGGTTTATACTTAATATGAGTCTGTTACAAGTTATGAAGAATTTTCCTATTAGGATAGCATGCAAAATGTGCATTGTGGATTTTTGCTAGTTTAGATTGGTCAAAAGAATTAAATAGGACATCACCATACAGTTATTTTAAATCTATTATGTCCAATCAGAAAACATATGGCTAAGGAGTATATTTCATCTTCTTTAGGATTACATTATAAAGTCTCCTCTTCAAATATAAACATAGCAACATGTGATATGCCATTTTGGGCAAGTTTGTCGTGGGTTACCTTTCTCTTCTTAAAATATGTGACAGATAATAACGAAACTGGGTCTCATTAACCAAAATCCTAATTATTAAAAGTAAAAGCTGGACAACTATCATGCTAGTTCTAAGCAGGCTATGCCTGTGATAAAAAAAAAAACAGAAGTCAATATCATTTCACTAAAGCATTTATTAAAAGAGTTATGATAGCAAGCTAGATTAAAACCCTAGGAGAAAATGTAAGTCCTAGAACAGCTTGGCAGCAGCATTTTCTTAAGCATAATGAAATAGAAACATTTGGACCAAATTCTGTATATAAAAATAAGGCTGGAATCAATTGACAAAGAATCAAGTTGGCCATCTACCAAGGTCTAACTATATTTCTTTACTTGAAAATTTGCTTCAAATCTTCATGACTATTTATTTCATGTAAAGTGTAGTTTAAACAAGTTTATACTTTTTAGATTATCTCCTGAATCACAAATCCCTACGACATGAATGTCCATGGGACAGTGACTGAGCATAACCTAGTGGCTGTGTGCCCTATTTCAAAGGGTGTATATGTCTCTGTGTATTTTGTTTTGGTGTATGATGAAATTTATTTTAAAGGTTGAATCTGTAAACCTAATGCTATAGACCTAAGAGGGTCAACATGGCCCTAAAATCCAATCTTTCTTTCCATTTTGTAACAAGATTTGCTCATTCTTGACCACAGACTACAGCATGATCCCAGTTAGCCTATTAGTACATTATTAGAGATAAGAGTCAAAGCTCTGTTCCCTAAATGAAGACTATGTGAGCAAATATTGTAGGATAGTTTAAGATATGTTTGGTTTTGGTGAGGTGGTTGGAAATTTCAATTTTCACTTACATTATAGGTTTAAGTTGGCAATGATAATGCTCAAGAGGATATTTATTTTGCTTAAGTACTTTGTCTGCAATTATGGTATGATTCCATAAAGTAGAAGAAAATGTATTGGTTGTGATGACCTCATGTTTCACACTACCAGCGTCTAAACAGGTATAATTAATGTAGAGAACTAACATACTTTTCTGCTCTCTTGTGGTTTTAAAAGTCTCTTTATTGAAGCAGCTAACCCTACCCATTAAATAATGGAGTACATAATTCTAAGGTACTAATTAGCAAACAACTAGGTTCTTTTTGATGAACTCATCAAATTCTTCCATTTTGTGTATCTTAAGCACTCTTTAACAAAAATCTTGCTCTTAAAAAACCTCCACTTAGATTAAAACCTTTTATTCAAGGACACATACATAAAGTTTCAGAGGAGTTTAAAATTTTCTTAGCTGCTGATGGCTTCTCCAACTGGCTTTAAGAAATAGCCTTTCGATGGGTTGGCAAAATTAAACACGTAAATGTACCACACCGTCTGACTACTAATGTCATCTCCACTGCCATACCCTGAATTCAAGCACTGCTTTCGCTGTACTACTATAGTAGCCTCCTAACTGAGGCCTTTCTGCTTTTACGCCTCTGCTGCTTCCTAATTGCATGACCTTGCTAAGTTCCTTATCCTATCTCAGCCTCCGTTCCCTAGCCTTAAAAATAGGGATGCCAATACTACCTACCACACAGCGATATTGTGAGGATTAGAATTAGTTAACAGGTCTGGCACCTGGAAGAGTATCTAGCACATTGTAAGTACTCATGGGTGACAGCTAGTATTATTATCATTAACGTACTCTACTTGCTAACAATATCTAACACTGAAAAGTAAATTATCTCTATTAATGTCACAATAGTTGGGTGAGGCAAACACTGTTGTCCCAATCTTGTAAGTAAAGAAACTATGCTTCAGAGAAATTGTGTGACTTGTCCAAGGTCTCAGGTGAGAAGTGGAAAAGTAAAAAAATTTGAACAGAAGCATAAACCTAAAACCACTCTCCAATTATAACTGTTGGCAGTTAAATAATCCTTAGTCACTTAAATGCTTCTAAATTATCCTCATATAACAGTGATTACTGCTTGCTAAGTACTGCCTGGTTAACTTAAATAAAATTGCTGGGGCCCGCATTGTGCTGTAACGGGTAAAGCCGCCGCCTGCAGTGCTGGCATCCCATGTAGGTGCTGGCTCACGTCCCCGCTGCTCTGCTTCCGTTCCGGCTCTCTGCTGTGGCCTGGGAAAGCAGTGCAAGATGGCCCAAGTCCTTGGGCCCCTGCACCCACATGGGAGACCCAGAAGAAGCTCCTGGCTCCTGGCTTCAGATCAGCACAGCTCCAGCTATTGCGGCCAACTGGGGAGTAAACCAGCAGATGGAAGACCTCTCTCTCTTTCTCTGCCTTTCCTTCTCTCTGTGTAATTCTGACTTTCAAATAAATAAGTAAGTAAATATTTTAAAATTGCTAAATTTACTCATTAACAACTTCCATCTAACATCAAATCAACCTACCATCTTTTATGGGCTTATATAGACAGACTTTTTAAAATTATTTATTAATTTTCATTTATTTCAAAGGCAGACAGAGAGAGAGAGACAAAGAGACAGAGATTGAAATCCTTCATCTGGCTGGCTCACTCTTCAAATGCCTGCAACAGCTGGGACTGGGCCTTGCTGGGGCCAGGATCCTGGAGTTCAATCCAGGTCACCCACTTGGGTGGCAGGGGCCCAAGTACATGAGCCATCACCAGCTGCCTCCCAGAGTATGCATTAATGGGAGGCTGGAATCAGAAGCAGAGTTGGAATTAGAACTGAGGAACTCCAGTATGGAAGAAGGCATCCCTAGCAGCATCTTAACCAATGTGCTAAAATACTCACTCCTAAACTGGTCTCTTTAAAATTAGCATAAGGGGCTGGCATTATGGCATAGTACACAGAGCTGCAGGCTGTGACACCAGCATCCCATACAGGCGTCGGTTCAAGAACCAGCTGCTCCACTTCTGATTCAGCTCCCTGCTAATGCACCTGGGAAAGCAGCAGAGGACGGCCCAAATGCTTGGGCTCCTGCACCCAAGTGGGAGACCTGGTTGAAGCTTCTGGATCCTAGCTTTGGTCTGGCCCAGCCCCAGCCAGTGCGGCCATTTGGGGAGTGAACCAGCAGATGGAAGATCTTTCTCTCTTTCTTTCTGTCTCTCCCTGTCTCTCTATAATTCTGCCTTTCAAATAGATCTTTAAAAACAAAATATTACAAGCCCAATATTATCACACAACAACCTTTAAAAAGGGTTTTTTCCCTTCATTATGTAAACTTATGTGCACGTACGAAGGTTTGTATTTGGTGATAAAATTTTTGAATATTAGCCTCAAGTTTTCCCATGGCACAAATTTGTATTTATTATTTAATCTTATTTATAAATGTTTATATTTAATCATTTTATAACATATTAAAGGCATTATTTTATTGTTATATTCTTATTACAGCTATCATAATCATATATGATACTATATATTATACAATATTCCATATATACTATCTGACTCATGTTTCTGTTATTGGATATTTAGGTTCTTACTAACATTCCTGAATTTTTTTAAAAATTTATTTGACAGAATTACAGAGAGAGAGAAGGAGACTCAGAGAGTGAGAGAGCTTCCATCTACTGTTTCACTTCCCAAATGGCTGCAATGGCCAGAGTTGGGTCAGGCAGAAACCAGGAGCCTGGAACTCCATGTAGGTCTCCCACATGAGTGGCCAGGGTGCAAGTAATTGGGCCATCTTCTGTTGCTTTCTCAGACACATCAGCAAGGAGCTAAATTGGAAGTGCATGGGTGCTCATACAGGATGCCAGCATCACAAGTGGCTTAAACTCCTGCACCACAACGCTGACCCCATCATTCCTAAATTATGCATTACCTTGCTGTTAAGATACTATGAATAAATCCTCTTTTGTTTTTTATGATTTACTTATGCTAGAGTCCAAGAAGTTCTATTATTCAATCATGGGATAGAAATACTTCAAATATCTTAATAAATATGACCAAAACTTCACTAATTTACATTGTCAACAGCAATATATGCAAGAACATCTTTGTCAGCACTGATGTTAAGATTTTAAATATCTATACTATATTACATATGATCAAAAAATGAAGAGGTTTAATTCTGCTCTAGTCCAACATGGAATAAAGGGGATGGAATTTATACTCCAATTTGAAACAACCAAGAACTTAAGATAATGTACATAAGACAATGGTTGGTTTTCAAGATTCTGAACATCAGGCAACAAAAACACTGATACACAAATTATGAGACACAAATGAGGTAAGCCCAGCAAGTGCCCAGTCTTACTATTTTGAGAGAATTTTCTCATTAGGATATAAGCAGGGAAAGTCCAAGGAGAGGAAATCCAGGAAGGATATAAAGGACTATGTGAATGAGAGAAAGATGAAATTTGTTTATTTTTATTTATTTATTTGTAAAGCAGAGAGAGAGAGAGAGAGCACTTCAATCCACTGGCTCACTCCCCAGATGCCCACAAGTGGATCTATGAACTCAGTACACGTCTCCCACAGGGGTGGCAGGAACTCAGTTACCTGAGCCATCACCATTACTTCCCAGGGTCTGTATTAGTGGGAAGCTAGAGTCAGGAGCCAGAACTGGGGATAGAGCCCAGGTAACTCCAGTATGGGATGCAGGCATCTTAACCACTAGGCCAAATGCCTATCCTGAAAGGTCCAATTTCAAGGACGTCAAGACAGGTACAAGTTATAAAACAGCACTGAATAGGAGACAGCTGCACAGAGAGAGAACACAGGAGATATGCAGAGGACATCTTTGAATACTGAGCAGAATGAAGAGAAGAACGCAAGGTCCCAAAAATAGTCATTCAAAAGGAAAAAGGTTGCAGAGCCTAGATCTTGCACAGGGCACGAATTGGGACTCATTCCTACTAGCAAGACTGGAAAACTTCTTAATTCGTGGATATTGGGTTGAGAAGCAAGAAGAGTCTTGCTTCACTAGTGAAGAATAATTAACCCTAAACTAAACACTGCTCTCATCTCACCTATGAAATCTTAAAAGTAAGAATTAAAAGACCAGTTTCCAAATAACTCAAGTGTGTCACAGAACACACTTCAAGAAATTTATAAGTATACAAAAATACTCAGCAGGCAAAAAAGACAACAGTAGCAATTTTTGGTATACAGTGAAAAAATTACTATGTATGCAAAAGAACAGAAAAGTTTGATGCATGATGAGAAGAAAACTCATCAATTAAAAACAACCTACAACTGATACAGATATTAAAGTTAGGAAACCCAGGGCATGGGCATTTAGCATAGCAGTTAGGATGCCAATTAAGGTACCTGAGTCTCATATTGGAATACCTGGGTTTGACCCCTGGCTCTGGCTCCTGATTTCAGCTTCCTGCTATGGATGGCCCTCAGAGGCAGCGGTGATAGCTCAAGTCATTGGGCTCCTGCCATTCATATGGGAGACCTTGACTGAGTTATTTGCTCCTGACTTCAGCTCTGGCTCAGCTCTGATCCAGCCCAGTTGTGAGCATTTGGGGAACAAACCAGTAGATGGGAGCACTCTCTCAAAAAAAAAAAAAAAAAAAAAAAAAACTTAAAATTAGTAAATACAAGCAACAACAGTCATTGTAACTGTGTTCTTTATGTTCAGATTGATAATAGAGACATGGAAGATTAAAGAAAAAAAGACTGATGGTGGGCCTTTGGCTTAGCAGTTAAAATTCCATGTAGGAAATGCGAATCACATGTTGGAGTGCCAGGTTCAATCCCCAGCTTTTCTACTTCTGACCAGCTTCCTGTTAATGTGTACTCTGGCAGGCAGTAGGTGATGACTCAAGTATTTGGGACTCTGTCACCAAATTTAGATACCCAGATGGAGTTCTGGGCACTTCTGGCCTGGTCCATCCCAGGATATCTTGGGCATTTGGAGAGTGAACCAGTAGATAGAATCTCTCAATCTCTCTCTCTCTCTCTCTCTCTCTCTCTCTCTTTCTCCTTGCCTTTCAAATAAAGTGAAAATAAATAAAGAAAATTTTTAAGAATAAAAAATGACCCAAATTGAACATATTATCATGAAAACTATAACAAAGACAAAAAATGAAGTGATTAACTGCAGATCAGACATTGCAGAAGAAAAGATTAATGACTGTAAAGCCATAGCACTAGAAACCATCTAAACAGAAACACAAAGATTAAAAAGAACAAAAATAAACAGAGGAGGAGGTGGTATTGTGGTGCAAGAGGTAAACCTGTGGTCTGCAATGCCTGCATCTCATACCAGAGTTCCAGTTCGGATTATGGCTGCTGTGCTTCTGATGCAGCATCCCACTAATGTACCTGGGAAAGCAGTGGAGGATGGCCCAAGTAGTTGGGCCCTTATCACCCATGTAGGAGACCTGGATGGAGTTCTGGGCTGCAAGCTGCAGTCTGAACCATCCCC
The DNA here is from genome assembly GCF_033115175.1 of Lepus europaeus. Taxonomy (NCBI): domain Eukaryota; kingdom Metazoa; phylum Chordata; class Mammalia; order Lagomorpha; family Leporidae; genus Lepus; species Lepus europaeus. The sequence goes on from NC_084850.1 coordinate 56,438,380, forward strand.
AATCATTATGGTCATTTGAGGAGTGAAACAGCAGATGGAAGACTTCTCTCTCTCCCATCACACAGCCTTTCAAATAAATAATCTTTAAAAAAAATTAACAGAGCAAAGAGATACTTTCAACTAATATATAGTTAGAGTCTCAAAAAAAAGGCAACAGAGATAAGTGACAAAATAACTCGAAGAAATAATGACAATTTAATAAAAGTGATAAACTAATAGCTCCAAGAAGTTCAATAAAACCCCAAACACAAGAAATACAAAGGAAACTGCACCAAAGCACATCATAATCAAATCCTTCTAAGCTGATGACAAAGACAAAATCCCTTTTTTAAAAAGCTTTTATTTATTTGTTTGAAAGGCAGAATGAGAAAGAGGGAGAAAAAGAGAGATCTTCCATCTACAGGAACAATCCCCAAATGCCTGCCACAGCCAGTACTAGGCCAGGCCAAAGCCAGAGATCAGGAACTTCCTATAGGTCTCCCACAAGGGTGGCAGGGACCCAAGTATTTGAGCCATTATCTGCTGCCTGCCTGAGTGTGCATTAGCAAGAAACTGGATCAGAAGTGAAGGCTGGACTCAATCCCAGGCACTCTGATAAGGGGATGCAAGCATTCCAGGTGAAGTTTAACCTCAAGATTTACCCAAAGGGAAAATCTCAAAAGCACCACAGTAAAAGATAAATGATGTACAGAGAAAAAGAGTTAAAGATGATAGATTAGAATCAATGCATGTGAGAAAACAAAGTAGTAATACCTTTAAAATACTGGAAGAAAAAATTGTCAACCTAGAATTCACTCACTGAAAATACCCTTCAAAAATGAAGGCTGAAAAATGTTTTTCAAATTATTCAAAAGTTGAAAAAATTCATCTCCAACAGACTCCACACTCTGAGAACACAGAAGGAAAATGATACTAAACATAAGCATTGACCTGTCCACAAGAATGAACACTGGAAATGGTAACTTCGTAGGTAAATATTATTTTAAAATTTCTTTTTACTTAAATCCCCTTAAAACATACGTAGAGGGCTGGCATGGTGACACAGTGGGTTAAGCTATCACTTGGGGTGCCCACATCTCATATCAGAATGCCAGTTCGAGTCCCAGCTACTCCTCCTCCAATCCAGCTTCCTGCTAATACATCTTGGGAAACAGCAGATGATGGTTTAAGTACTTGGGCCCTGACCAACCACATGGGAGACCTGTATGGAGTTCTGGACTCCCAGCTTTAGCCTGGCAAAGCCTTGGTTGTTGCAGGCATTTGGGGAGGGAACCAGCTGATGGAAGATTTCTCCTCCTTTTATCCCCTTTCCTATCACTCTGCCTTTCAAGAAGAAAATAAATATTTTAAAATACATGGGGCCAGCTCTGTGGCTTAGTAGGCTAAGCCTTCCCCTGTGGCGCCAGCATCCCATATGGGCACCAGTTCGTATCCCAGCTGCTCCTCTTCGGATCCAGCACTCTGCTAATGGCCTGGGAAAGCAATGGAAGATGGCCCAAGTGCTTGGGCCCTGCACTTGAATGAAAGATCTGGAAGAAGCTCCTGGTTCCTGGCTTCAGATCGGCCCAGCGCCAGCCATTGCAGCCATTTGAGGAGTGAACCAGCAGATGGAAGACCTTTCCGTCTCCCTCTCTCTACCTCTCAAATAAATAAATAAAATCTTAAAAAAATTAAATTTTTTTTGATAGGCAGAGTGGATAGTGAGAGAGAGACAGAGAGAAAGGTCTTCCTTTTGCCGTTGGTTCACCCTCCAATGGCCGCTGCGGCCAGCGCATCTCGCTGATCCGAGGCCAGGAGCCAGGTACTTCTCCTGGTCTCCCATGCGGGTGCAGGGCCCAAGCACTTGGGCCATCCTCCACTGCCTTCCCGGGCCACAGCAGAGAGCTGGCCTGGAAGAGGGGCAACCGGAATAGAATCCGGTGCCCCAACCGGGACTAGAACCTGGTGTGCCGGCACCGCAAGGCGGAGGATTAGCCTAGTGAGCCGCGGTGCTGGCTTAACATGAGTTTATAATATATATAGCAGTAATGCAGTGCAAGGCCATTTGATCATTTGTTAGGAGAGCTTCATTTCTTTCCTCAGCTACTGTGGCTCCTCCTAGGGCAGCAGAAGTGGCGCGGTATTCAGAGAAGTGGCCTGAGGCTTCAGTGTTAGGTGAAAGAAAAAGGCCTGAACCAAGCGCATATAAGTCCACTGGTGGTAAGGCGCTCCCCCCACCCCCAACCCCCCACAAACAGCTGGCCATGCCAGCTGTCAGGAAAAGCGCTCCGGCTACAGGCAGGGTGAAGAAGCCTCATCGCTACAGTCGCAGGACGGTGGCCCTTTGAGAGATCCCTCGTTATCAGAAATCGACGAAGCTTCTCATCTGGAGGCTGCCTTTCCAAAAGTTGGTGAGGGAGATCGCCCAGAATTTCAAGACTGACTTGAAATTTCAGAGTGCAGCCATCGGCATGCTTCAGGAGGATAACCAAGTGTACCTGGTGTGTTTGTTTGAAGACATCAATCTGTGTGCCATCCATGCTAAGGGAGTCACCATCATGCACAAAGACATCCAGTTGGCTTGCCAGATACGGGGAGAGAGAGCTTAAGTGGAGGCAGTTTTTATGGCATTTCCTAGTAAATTTTGTAAAATATTTTGGTTTAATCTGTGACTATTTTGTAAGAAATTATTTATAATATATTGCATTTGTGCTTAAGTCATTCCATCTTTCAATCAGGATGAATGCAAAAAGTGACTCTTCTCAGACCCCAGTGACATGACTACTGTTGCCCAGGAGTGATGAGTTGCTAATATGCAGAGGGGATGGGTGATATTTCTTCTCATGATGCATGTTTCTGTATGTAAATGACTTGTTGGGTAGCTATTAAGGTACCAGAATTGATAAATATGTACAGCATCCTTTTGCAGTAAAGCTGGTTATGACTTGATCTAAGTGTTTAAAAATTTGGGCTGGCCGGCACCACGGCTCAATAGGCTAATCCTCCGCCTGCGGCGCCGGCACCCGGGGTTCTAGTCCCGGTCGGGGTGCTGGATTCTGTCCTGGTTGCTCCTCTTCCAGTCCAGCTCTCTGCTGTGGCCCGGGAAGGCAGTGTAGGATGGCCCAAGTGCTTGGGCCCTGCACCCGCATGGGAGACCAGGAGAAGCACCTGGCTCCTGGCTTTGGATCAGCGCGGTGCACTGGCCACAGTGCGCCAGCCGCAGCGGCCACTGGAGGGTGAACCAATGGAAAAGGAAGACCTTTCTCTCTGTCTCTCTCTCTCTCTCTCTCACTGTCCACTCTGCCTGTCAAAATAAATAAATAGATAAATAAATAAATAAAATAAAAAAACAATTGGGGCTGTTAAGTCTGACCATACATCACCGCAATAGAATGTGGGCTTTTTTAAGAGTGGAGATACAAGTCTTAACCACAGTGTGACTTACGGTTTCCTTAAAGAAAAAAAAAAAAAGTAAACCTGGCAGCTACAGAATACACTATGTGCATTTATAATAGCTACTTTATATACTGTAGTGTCAACATTTTTAAATTAAATGTTTTACATTCACACACACACACAAAACACCAGCATAGAAAAACAATAGCATAAAGAAAAGGTCAATTCCAGCAGTTCTTCTACGTTTGTAAATAAAGTTCTAATGGCACACAGTCCTGCCCATTTGTTCCCACTTGTCTCTGGCTGATTTTGCACTGTAATAGCAGTATTTAATGAGTAGTGACAGAGACTGGACAGCAGCATCCCATATAAGCACCAGTTCAAGTCCCAGTTGCTCCACTTCTAATCCAGTTCTCTGCTAATGTGCCTGGGAAAGCAGCAGAAGATGGCCCAAGTGTTTAAGCCCCTGCCACCCACATACAGATGGAGTTCTAGGCTTCTGGCTTCAGGTGGCCCAGCACTGGACATTGTGGCCACTTGGGGAATGAAACAACAGATGGAAGATCTCTTTCTCTCCATAATTCTATCTTTCAAATAAATAACTAATTTCTTTAAAAAGGATGATAGAAATAAGCAAAGCCATATTAAAAATATCTAAATATTAATGCAAATAAATGTAAATATGACCTTATTTCAAAAGCAGAAATGGTCAAGTTATATAAATGCCTGCAATAGCCAGGTCAGGGCCAGGCTGAAGCCAGGAGTCCAGATCTCCATTGAAGTTTTCTATGTAGGTGGCAGGAGCACAATCATTTGAGATATCACCTGCTGCCTCCTAGGATACATAGGCAGGAAGCTGGATCAGAAGCAGAGTAGCCAGGACTGGAATCAGGCACTTGGATATGGGATGCAGGCATCCTGAAGCACAGCTTAACCTACCGCACCACGTTTTTTGTTTTGTTTTGAGATTTTTTAAAAAAGATTTTATTTATTTATTTGAATGTCACCATTACAGAGAGAGAAGGAGAAAGAGAGAGAGAGGTCTCCCACAATGGCTGAGGCTGGGCCAAGCTGAAGCCAGGAGCCTGGAACTCCAGCTGGGTCTCTCATGTGGGTGCAGAGGCCCAAGGAATTGGGCTGTCTTCCACTGCTTTCCCAGGCACAATAGCAGGGAGCGAGATCAGAAGTGGAGCAGCTGGGACTTGAACCTGAGACTGTATGGGATATGAGTCACAGGCAGTGGTTAACTTGCTGCACCATAACCCTGGCCCCTGTTTATTTATTTTCATCTACTTGAAAGACAGCGAGAGAGAACATAAATTAGAAATACTTTAAACTGCAGAGAAATAAAAATTCAAAACATTATTTTGTGGGATGGCAATAAAGCAAACATTGGGAAAAAGCTTTCAGCATTAAACACCTGTAATAGAAAAGAGGTCTTAAATCAGTGACCTTTCCTTCCATATGAATCTAGAAAAGAACAGATTATATAAGTAAACAGGAGGGGCCAGCGCTGCGGCGTAGCAGGTAAAGCCACCGCCTACAGTGCCGGCATCCCATATGGGCACCAGTTTGAGTCCCGGCTGCTCCACTTCCAATCCAATTCTCTGCTGTGGCCTGAGAAAAGTGATGAAGGATGGCCTAAGTCCTTGGGCCCCTGCCTCTGCATGGGAGACCCGGAGGAGGCTTCTGTCTTCAGATTGGCTTAGTTCTGGCCATTGCTGCCATCTGGGCAGTGAACCAGCGGATGGAAGACCTCTCTCTCTCTCTCTGCCTCTCCTTCTCTCTCTGGGTAATTCTGACTTTCAAGTAAATAAATAAATTTTTTTTAAAAAGAAAAAGTAAACAGGAAAGGAAATAATAAAGAGTAGGGTAGAAGTCTAATGAAATAGAACAAGAAAATGATAGAGAAAAATCAATGAAATCAAAACTTTGTTCTTTGAAAAGATGATAAAATTGATAACCTCTGAACACACTAATCACAATAAACAGAAAGAAGACACAAATTACCAATATCAGCAATGAAAGAGGAGAGGTGGGTACTGTGGCACCAGATTAAGCCACCACTTGGGAAGTCCTCATTCTGCATTGGGGTGCCTGATTCTGTCCCAGCTCCTCTTCTTCCATTCCAGCTTCCTGCTAAGGTTTGTCCTGGGAGCCAGCAGGTGATGGATCAAGTACACGAGTCCCTGCCATCCATGTGGGAGACTCAGAAACTCCATCTGAGTTGCTGGCTCCTGGCTTTGGCCTGATCCAGCCCTGGCCATTGTCAACATTTGAGTAATGAACCATCAGGTGGAAGATTTCCCTTTCTCTCTTTGCCTATGTTGCTCTGGATTTCAAATATTTTTTTTCAAAATAGTATGCAAGAACAAAAAAAGAATATGAGAGGGAACGTAACTACAGAATATATAGACATTAAAGTGATAATACTGCTATGAAGAACTTTATGGCAATAAATATCACAACAGATTAAATGGAAAATTCCTTAGAATATACAAGACTTACTCAAGAAAAACTAAATAAAATGAATACTCCTATATCTATTAAAGAAATTAAAATTTTATTTAAAATCTTCTCATAAAGAAAACTCCAAACCCATACGGCTTCATTGAAGAAATATATAAAATATTTAAGGGCAAAATATTACAAATTCTACATGAACACTCTATGGAAGAGAAGCGATATTATTATACTAACTTATTAGACCAGTGTAGCATTGCCATTAAAAAAAGGTAAAGGGAGTCAGCACTGTGGTGTAGTGGGTAAAGCCACTGCCTGTGGCACCAGCATCCTATATGGGCAGAGGTTCAAGTCCCCACTACTCCACTTCCAATCCAGCTCCCTGCTAATGTGCCTGAGAAAGCAGCAGAAGATGGCCCAAGTCCTTGGGCTCCTGTATCCATGGGGGAAACCCAATAGAAGCTCTTGGCCCCTAGCTTCAGCCTGGCACAACACCAGCTATTTTGGTCATTTGGGGAGTGAACAAGCAGATGGAAGACTGATAGGTCTCTCTCTTTCTCTCTCGCTCTCTCTCTCTCCTTTTTAAATAAATAAATCTTTTTAAAAAGGACTGAGATATCACAAGAAATGTAAACAACAGACTAACATCATCATTAATATAGATGCTAGAAAAACAAAACAAATTTAGCAAACTGAATCAACAATACTTTCAGAGGATAACACATCAAGATCCACTGGAGATCAACATTAAAAATCAATTCATGTAATTCACCATATAAAAAATAAAAAATTACCTCTGAATTCTCTTTAACATGTAACTCTTTTTAATGTTGATTCATTTTGCTTATTTGAAAGGCAGAGTAACAGAAAGAGACAGAGACAGAGATCTTCCATCCACTGGTTCACTCACAAAATACCTGTAACAGCTGGGGCTGAGCCAGACAACTCCATCCAGGTCTCATAAATGGGTAGTATGGACCCAAGTACTTAAGACATCACCTGCTGCCTCCCAGGATTCATTAGCAGGAAGGTGGCGAGGAAGCAGAGAAGCCAGGACTAGAACTGGCACTCTGATAAGGAATGCAAATGTCCCAAGAAGCAGCCTAAACCCATTGCTCTGTATGCCTGGCCTACCACTGACTTCTGATAAAAAAAAAAAACCCTATGTAAATGAAATAGAAACTTCCTCAGATACCAGAGGATCTATGAAATACACACAGCTAACAATAAACTTAATAGTGGAAGATTAAATGCTTGCTCTCCAAGGTCAGGAACAAGACAAGATGTCCATTGAACATTGTATTAAAGTGTCTGGACAGAATAAGAAGGCAAAGAAAGGAAAAAAGAAAGGAGTGAGGGAAGGAGGGAAGATGTAAGGAAAAGAGAACAAAAGAATGGAAATATGGGAAGAAATATTTGTGACCTTAATTTATGCAAAGATGTCTTAGGTAAGATAGTAACAGCACAATCTACAAAAGAAAAAAATGAAAAATTGGACTTGATCAGAATGATAAACCTCTACACTTTGAAAAACAAAATTGAGGGTTTTTTCCTCTCTTGGAAGCCCCCCTCCATGCTACTCCAGCCAGAGGTTTTTTATTCTAATAAATCTTGCTTTTTAAATCTCTGCTTGTCCGCTTGGAAATTCTTCTTCCATGTGAGACAAAGAACCGAGGTAATAATATGTTCTCCACCATCATTTCTCCATAACATTTTGGTCCAGTGACTCGGATAGCAACTCCAACGTGACACGGATCCTGCTCCAATTTGACTCCAGCTTGTGTAAGATTATCCAGCCAGACCAGTGAGCATGTGGACCACTTTCCCTTTTTTCCAGAGAGTCTCACTCTCCTCCATAGTAACTATTTTTTCAAAATACTAGGTCCCTGTCAAACAATTAAAATTGATTAGCACGGCTGCCATTCTTAAGGCTTGGGGTAAGGCTTGCTGATTAAAGCCAGATCAATTCCCTGGAGCTGAGACTATCCTAACTCTTCTTTTTTCCAGTGTGGATTGGCCCTTCACGTGGGATTTGAAGAAGGCCTTGAGACAACTGATGGATTCTGGCTGGGGCTACACTCCAGTGCTTCTGGAAGGTCTCTTGACCAGGCACCAGACCTCAATACCCAAAATGGTGTTGGGCTGTGGAACACTTCCCCTCCCTCTTATGTGGATCGACCTTTTATGTGGGACTGCAAGAAGGACTTGAAACAACTGACAGATTCTTGCTGGGCTACACACCAGTGCTTCCAGAAGGTCTCTTGCCCAGGCACCAGACCCTGACAACCAGAATGATGTTGGGCCAAGAAATGCACTTTCCTGCAGGAAGCAAGTCCCCTGCCGTTTTGGAATCCTCATGAGCTGTAAAGCCAGAGGCTCCACTCTTCATACTTCTCCTCTCAGCTCTGGGAATGTTGGTTGGTCTAACTCAGATTACTTTTGCAGGGATTGGTCTGACATGTGGGACTGGGAGAAGTGCCCAGGGCCACTCTCTGGCATTTTTCAAGGACTCCCTGACCAGAAACCAGACCCCAACAGCCCATTAAGGTGTCGGCCGAAAACTGCATTCTGTTCTTCCTTCCTCACAGATTAATTTGTTGATGAGACTGAGCACAGCTTGTAGTGAGGCCATGGGCTCTGGGCTCCATACCTCACTAAGTTTTTCCTTTACCCCAGATCCAAATAAGATCTCTGTCTCTCTCTGCTCCTCTAAATGCTTTCCGAATCTCACCAGGTCTCCTATAAATGTGGGTATTTCCTAGATAATTCATTCATTAGTTCTGGATTAAAGTCTAATTATCTCATTTTTAGACAGGTAGTTTCTCGAACTAGACTCCTATTAGATGCAACTCCCCACATGACCCAAACTTGTGTAGACAAGTCTCAGCATGTCTCTGGTATCCCCTATCTTCCTTCTTAAGTCTTCTCTTTTGGGTCACTTCTGTCTGGTCCTTCCTATGTAGTATATACCTCAGAGGAGGTTTACTGGGGAGAATTTTATTCCCCCAGTATTCTTCTTTGTGACTTCACCTGCCTAGCCTCCAATCTAGGGAGTAACCAGGACTGGCACTCTCACCAAACTTTAGCTTAAAAAACCTTTGCTAAGGCTCTTGTCATGAAAACTCATTTTTTTAAATTTAAAGATCTATTTATTTACTTGAGAGTCAGAGTTACACAGAGAGAGAAGGAGAGGCAGAGAGAGTGAAAGAGAGGTCTCCCATCCACTGGTTCACTCCCCAGTTGGCCACAATGGCCGGAGCTGTGCCAAGATGAAGCCAGGAGCTTCTTCCAGGTCTCCCACATGGGTGCAGGGGCCCAAGGACTTGGGCCATCTTCCACTGCTTTCCCAGGCCATAGAAGAGAGAGCTGGATCAGAAGAGGAACAGCCAGGACTCAAACCGGCACCCATATTGGTTTCTGGCACCACAGGCTGCAGCTTTACCCGCTATGCCACAATGCTGGCCCCGAAGGCTCATTATTGAAATCAGGTCTATTAGATAAGACTCAAGGTTAAGAGGCATAGAACTATTTTTCCTTATGTATAAGAACAAAGTGACAGTATACATTTGACCAGGCAGAGTCCCAGTCTAGCACACCACCAGTAAGGGAACTCATCACTTCCTGCATGTGCTATTCTGACAAATATATACCCTAGGCTGCAGGCATGGAAGGCTGAGCGAGAGTGGGTGATACACGCTAATCCTATCCTCACCTTCCTCCCTTCTTTGTGGGCTTCAGTGCACATCTGGATGCAACAGGCAGTGAGAGAGTTTGAGAGACGTCTCAAACTCAGGAGACGTAGGATCTGAAGAACACTTTTGTTTTTATGCTCTCATTCTAGCCAGGAGGCAAACCATCTACTTTATTTCTTTGACCCCTGAGCTTAAAGAAAATGCCTCATCTTTTTCTGCACCACCATCTGGCCTGCTTCCAAGCTAGAGGATGCAGAAGTTAGTCTAAGTGAGCTGTGAAGAGTGCCAGCCCCTCTGCTGTGACTCCCCATCTCAGAACTCTGTCTCCTAGCTGGCCTCCTGCCTCTATTGCCCTGCATGTGCTCTCATAGGCATTAAATTCTTTTCCAGAGTATCACAGCGTCCTTGAATCTATTTAGTGAGCCACCAAGGTCCCTCTGTTATCACATTTGACTATTGCTCAGGCCTTTAATCCTGGTAGAGGAGAGTATTTTTAATCAGATGACCATTGCCCCCACTGTAGTTTTACCAGGGGTTTCTAGGCAAAAGTCTCCTAGGCAAGAAACTTCAGATGCTATTGAACATATATGGATTAATCCAGATGATGAAGTCTTGGACTTGAGACATCTCCTGACCTGACTCCTCATCTCTAAGGCTGGTTTGACTGACAGCCCATGATTAATCACTTCCAGTATTGGCTTTTGGTTTTGGGGCATAAGGTTATTGTCTCTTTGCAGGGCCTTCACTTTTTCTCTCTACCTAGCCTCTTCATGGGCTCTTACAGGAGCCTCCTTGTAGGTTGATGCCCTTTATTCTGCCTCCTATCAGATTCTCCTCCTTAGGGAATCTCTGGAGGGGTGCCCATCTGTTCTGATGGATGCAGTATCGCGTTGAGTCTAACATAATGGTGAACAATCTCCAGTGGACTTCTCATCCTTGGCACATCAGCCACTAGCCTCCAGTCACCCTTGAGACCCATTCTTGCAGCTGCTGAACCTTTTGTTTCGAAAGCAGCCCCAAGTAGCTGACTCCTGACTAGGCATTGCTGGCCTAAGGTGTTTTTTCTTTGGGTAAAAAGAAAAGTGGACTCCAATTAAAATCTAAAAAGACGTCTTTGGTAAATAACAATCTTGTGTATGAGAAATTAGCTCAGCTATAACTGGACATTGGGTTTAAAGAAATTTCTCTCTCTTGAATCTAAGAAGATCACTGCCTTTAAAAAAAGTATTGCATTGTAACTTGCCAAAGTTGTTTTACAACTTGGTTTAACGGGTTTCTGAAATAGCAATTGGTAATCTGCTTGTCATAGCCCCCCTAAAGTGGACTTTGCAATCTCTGGTTTATGTTACTGATTTATAGTTAGAGTTTTATAAAAAGTAAAACGAAGTATAATTCCATATAATGTAATTTTGACCTTAATTCAGATACAGGTATGATATAATATCAGCATCTTAAGTAATCTAGGTGTAATTGCTAAATATAAATTGGGTAAAGCAAATGAGATAAATGTGTCTAAATGTAAACTTTGGTACTCTTAGCACCTTATATTTTGTGGAAAAACTATTTGCTAACATGTTTTCACAAATTGTCGGTATGAAAATAGTTCAACACTGTTTGAAAGTAACTAAGGTTGTTATCTTATTTAGAAAATGTTGTCTTAATTTGGAGATTTATAAACGGTTACTTCAAAATGTAAATCAAGAAAATCAGCAGATAGAAAGCAAAAGCTATTAGTCTATTTGACATAAAATTAGAATCTGATCCTCTGTTAAAGCAATGAGGTTTCTGCCATGCATATATGTTAGTAAATATTTTGAAATAGTCTTAAAAATCTGTTTTAAAACTGTAGTATTGCCTTTTAATAGTTTTGTTTAATTTGTGACTCTCTGTCAGTCTTCTAGCCAGCTCCAGTAAGCGATTTTCTCTTCCCTAGTTCTGACTCTGTTAAAATTGTTCCAAGTTATGGGATGATTCCATGTGCTAACTAATTTAACTTTTTATTTGTGATTCTTGGGATGACCAAAGAGACACAAATTTTGAGTTCTGTTTACGTAATCTATTGTGTTCTCTTAATGTCTCTGTTAAGTTCTAATTGTTAAAAACAGCTGAGTTTTTTCTTAACAGTAATGGTTTGTTTGAATATATACTCATTCTAAATTACTCATTCTCATTACTAAAGCATTTGAGTAATCACTTTGTAACATTGATCAAATCTGTTCTATATTATGTCATGATGTTTAGGGAACTTATTTCAACCAGACTTTTTTTTTATTTGACAGATAGAGTTAGACAGTGAGAGAGAGAGAGACAGAGAGAAAGGTCTTCCTTCCACTGGTTCACCCTCCAAATGGCCAGCACGGCCAGGGCTACGCCAATCCGAAGCCAGGAGCCAGATGTTTCTTCCTGGTCTCCCATGCGGGTCTCCCAAGCACTTGAGCCATCCTCCACTGCACTCCCGGGCCACAGTAGAGAGCTGGACTGGAAGAGGAGCAACCAGGACTAGAACCCAGCGCCCATATGGGATGCCAGCACCGCAGGTGGAGAATTAACCAAGTGAGCCATGGCACCGGCCCCTCAACCAGATATTTTAAGCCTTCTTGGCATCCTTGATAGGCATCAGAAAATCAAAGTTCCAAATTCTTTGGATTTTGATAGTCCCAGTTGGGCCCCTAGAAATATCAAAGGATGTATGTCTTTCATTTTGCAAAGACACCAACTAATAAGGCTATTTGGATTATATTAAAGGTACTGTCAAGGTGTGAAGTGGTGCTAAATTTTAAGTTATGATAATGAAAATCTACTGATACAATTGTCCAAAAGTTAAAAAGTCTAATGATCTTGCATTATCAGATATGATGATTATTTTAATGAGAAAGGTCCAGAGGCCTAAAAGGGATGTTTTATAAAATCCTACAGGTGCTTTCTAAAATACTGTGTGGAGTAAGCAAGTGCTTCTTCTTGTTGGCTAATGAGTTTATAATTTTAAGCATGGCTATTTGAAGCCTTTTGTCACTCAGAGTTTTGTGTTCTCCAAACACTAAAAATCAGATATAGTGCTCATGAAGTTAAAACATTGTTGGTTCTGTGTTTAAAGGACTTCTTTTCCATGACCTTTATTGTATTCAATAATTTGGGACAGTTTTGTAAGCAGATAAAGCCAATAATGGACTACAGGTTCCAACTTAGAAAAAGTATGGTTAATTCAGGTTACTAAGAGCAGGAAGTAATTCTAATCAATTGATGGTAATTTTTTAAAAGTTAGATTTTAAGAAACTATTACTGAAACTGCTTTATTGTTCTATCTTGCATGTTATGTTACACATGTGTACATATTATATGTCTACATGGGAAAATTTATTAATACCTATACTTTAATTGGCTTATAGATAAAATATTGCTGATAAATTTAAACTGCCAAGTTAATCGAAGATACTTTTTTGGTTCACATGACCTAAATCTGTGTCAGATGTTTTAAGTCATTCACATGTTTGTGCTTGGGTTTGTTGGTCAAACAAGTTGTATTTGCATTAGATATTTAAGCAGTGTTTCCAAATACATGTACTCTTGCCTTGAAATTTATAGAAGGCATTGGACCTTCTGGTAAACGTTTTCATAAGTTGTTATTTAACTTGAATTTGCTTGCTAAGTTTTCATTTGATATTGTTATTATCAATAAGTGATCTGGGAAGCCTGACTTGTTCCTTCATTTCTCTGTTCTCTTCAAGGAAGCTAATTCTATTCTTAAGGACTCTCAAGGATGTACAATTTGATCTTTAGACCTTATAAAATGGATGGCTACCACTTTTCTGTAATAATAGCATAGGCAAAACGAGAGCTTAAATTATGATATCACAGCTAGATTTACTTTGCCATGGGCACAGAAAACAGGCAAAACCTCCCTTTCAGACCAAAGGAAGGGTGAGAAAGTATTACTAATGATATAAAATTTTATAGATAAAGTGGTCATCATGTTTGTTAAAGAGAGGACATAGCTTTCCTCATGGTCACTGTTTGCCTCACAGAAAAACCACTATCAGAACATGATGCCTGTGACTATAGATTTCTAGTTTAGGCCACTAAAGATTAAAGATGGGACTGAGCACCCCCTTGACTTGCATCCCCTTAATAGTTTCCTCTGGTCTGCTTTAACAAAAACCAGGAGGATGAGGTAGCTAGGCAGCCAATTAGATAAAGAGCTAATGAAAAGATAAACCACAAAATGAGAGAAAATAATGACAAATCATATATATGGTAAACACTTACATCAACACCATGTATAAGGCTCCCTCAGAGTAATGAGTCACAGGCAATAAGGAAACAAACAATTCCACAATAAAAATATGAATGGAAGATTTGAACAGGTCACCCACAAAAATATATGGATAGCAAATAAGCACATAAAAAGATGCTAACATCATTAGTCATTAAGGAATAAAAAATACAACTATATGAGATACTACTAAACACCTATTAGAATGGCTGATATGGAAAAGATTAATCATACCAAGTGTTGACAAAGATGTAAACTAACCAGAGACATCACACACTATGACTGGGAATATAAAATGGTCAAATCACTTTCAAGAACAGCTTGACATTTCTCTTTTTTTATGATTTATTTATGGGGCTGGCGCTGTAGCACAGTGGGTTAAAGCCCTAGCCTTCAGCGCTGGCATCCCATGTGGGCACCAGTTTGAGTCCTGGATGTTCCTCTTCCGATCCAGCTCTCTGCTAATGGCCTGGAAAAGCAGTAGAAGATGGCCCAAGTCCTTGGGCCCCTGCACCCATGTGGGAGACCCAGAGGAGGCTCCTGGCTCCTGGCTTCAGATCAGCTTAGCTCTTAGCTGTTGCGGTCATTTGAGGAGTACCAGGAGAATGAAAGACCTCTCTGTCTCTGACTTTACCTCTCTCTGTAACTCTTTCAAATAAATAAAATAATTCTTTTTAAAAAAGATTTATTTATTTTATTTGCAAGGCAGAGTTTTAGAGAGAGAACAAGAGACACACAGAGAGAAAATTCCATCTACTGATTCATTCCCAAAAAATGGCTGCAATGACCAGAGTTGAGCCAGGCTGAAGCCAGGAGCCAGGAGCTTCTTCCAGGTCTTCCACATGGGTGCAAGGGCCCAAGCACGTGGGCCATCTTCCAGTGCTTTTCCAGGCCAGTAGCAGGAAGCTGGCTAGGAAGTGGATCAGTCAGGACTTGAACTAACACCCATATGCCGGTGCTACAGGCAGAGATTTAACCTGCTGCACCACAGTGCCGGCCCTGTCAGTTTCTTCAAATGTTAAAAATAAACCTACTGTATGATCCAGCTATACCATCCCTAGATATTTGCCTAATAGGAATCAAAACACATATGTTAATACTATCTTTATCTGGGATAGCCCACAAACTGAAAACAATGCAAATGTCCATCAACAGAAGAATGAATAAATAAATTGAGGTATATCCAGAAAATGGAAATCCTTCATCAATAAAAGGAATGAATTATTGATACATATAAAAGTGTGAGTAAGTTTCAAAATAATTATGCTCAGTGAAAAAAACCACATAGTATATTGATTCAATTTAGATAAAGCTTTTTTTTTTAAGATTTATATGTATTTGAGAGGCAGAGTTACGGACAGGGAGAGGGAGAGATAGAGAGAGAGAGGTCTTCCATCAGTCGGTTCACTCACCAAATGGCTGCAATGGCCAGAGCTGGGCCATGCCAAAGCCAGGAGCTTCCTCTGGGTTGCCCACATTGGGTGCAGGGCCCCAAGCACTTGGGCCATCTTCTACTACTTTCCCAGGCCATTAGCAGGGAGCTGGATTTGAAGTGGAGCAGCTGGGACTTGAACCGAAGTGCATATGAGATGCCCATGCCACAGGTGGAGGCTTAACCTACTATGCCACAGCACTGGCCCCCATAAAACTCTTAAAATGTAAGCTAATCTATGCTGACAGGAACCAAATTGCTAGTTTCCTGAGGCGGATGTAAGGGAGAAAGAAATTACAAACCGGCATGAGGAAACATTTGGGAGTAATAGGTATATTCACTACCTTACTGTTGGTGATTGTTGCATGAATGAATATGTATGCCAGAACTTACTAAGTTGTACTTTCAATATAGGCAGTTTATGTCAATTATATCTCCATAAAAATGTTACAGTTGATATTCATTCTAAAATTAACATGGAAGATACTGAGGTCAAAATTTCAGTAAAATTTAAAATATTACTGAATATATTATCATATTTAAAAGTATATAATAAAATTAATGAGCTGAGTTCAGTCGTAAACTTTCTCAGTAAAAAGTCATATGTAATTCTAAGTTTATACATGTAAGCGAGAAGTAGGTATGTTCTTAGGATCCAAAATCACAGTTCACGTTATCCACTGTATCAAAATAGGTCAAAATGTTAGAATAAAAATAGCTTAGATCCAATTGGAATGATTGAGGTAATACTGAATTATATCCCCCGGATGAATTTACAACATACTTGAGAAGGTAAGACTTACATATATAAGAGTATTTCAAAAAGTTCACGGAAAACATTCATAATTTTCTAATTTGATTTTCCATGAACATCTAAGATATATATTGAGGTTCTACTCTTTTTAAAAGATTTATTTGTGTATTTCTTTGAAAGGCAGAGTGACAGAGATCTTCCATCCATTCTCCAAATGACCACAACTGCCAGGGCTGGACCAGGCTGAAGCCAGCAGCTTGGAATATAATCTGGGTCTCCCCTGTGGGTGGCAGAAGCCCCAGGACTTGAGTCTTCCTCCACTACCTTCCTAGGCACAATAGCAAGGAGCAGGATTGGAAATGGAACAACTGAGACTCAAACCAGCACTCATATGAGATTCTGGTGTCCCAGGTAGCTGCTTAACCTGCCTCACCACAATGCTGGCCTCATCCATGAACTTTTTGAAGTATCCTTGTATTAAATATTAGTTAAATTATCTATAGAGTATGTGATTCCATCTATAATTGTATTGTAAAATCTTTTAAAAATGATGTTTTGGGGGCTGGCACTGTGGTGTAGCAGGTAAAGCCGCCGCCTGTAGTGCTGGCATCCCATATGAGTGCTAGTTTGAGTCCCGGCTGCTCCACTTACAATCCAGCTCTCTGCTATGGCCTGGGAAAGCAGTAGAAGATGGCCCAAGGCCTTGGGCCCCTGCACCTGCATGGGAGACCCAGAAGAAGCTCCTGGTTCCTGGCTTCGGATCAGCGCAGCTCCAACCATTGCAGCCAATTGGGGAGTGAACAAGTGGATGGAAGACCACTCCCTCTCTCTCCCTGTTTCTCTCTCTCTCTCTCTCTCTCTGCCTCTCCTGTTCTCTCTGTGTACTCTGACTTTCAAATAAATAAATAAATCGTTTTAAAAAATGATGTCTTTATGGAGGGGTTGGAACTCACCTGAGACACAAAAAATGATGGGGCAGACAGAGCAGAACAATATGACACCTCAGGAAAGGGGCAGACAGACATGAGCATCTATTATCTTAGGGACAGTATACAGCATGATTTGACCAGAGCAAAGAGGGCACTTTGCGGGCAATGTAACATAAGCTTGTATAGGTAGGATGCAATTGGTTTAGGAAAGGCCTTCAAGTTAGAAAGAGGAGATTAGATAGGATTCATTAGACAAATTTCTCAAAGAAAACTTGAAATTGTTATGCTCAATGGATTTAAGCAGAGGGAAAGTGGAATGGGGGAGAGGAACTAAGGCAGTGGTATTAGAAATGTTTAGGGGGCTGGCACAGTGGCACAGTAGGTTAACCCTCAACCTCTGGTGCCAGCATCCCATATGGGCGCCGGTTCTAGTCCTGGCTGCTCCTCTTCCAATCCAGCTCTCTGCTGGGAAAGCAGTAGAAGATGGCCCAAGTGCTTGGGCCCCTGCACCTGCATGGGAGACCAGGAAGAAGCACCTGGCTCCTGGCTTCGGATCGGCACAGCTCCGGCCGTTGCAGCCATTTGGAGAGTGAACCAATGGAAGGAAGACCTTTCTCTCTGTTTCTCTCTCTCTCATTGTCTGTAACTCTACCTCTCAAATAAATAAATAAATTTTTTTGTTTTAAAAAAGAAATGTTTAGGAAACAAATTTAACAGGTATTTTATAGGAGGACTCAACAGAACTTGGAAACAGATTAGATACTTATATCCATCACATTGTTCTATCTTTTGCTTCCTTGACATTGTAGTCTAATGTTAATTTAATACTTAGGTCTCTTTTCACATCATATTTATTAATAATTACATTTATGTAATGTAAACCTGGGATCTTGGGCAGGTGTTCTGGCACAGCACGTTAACCCGATGCTTGGGACTCTTATATCCCTTATTAGAGTGCTAGTTCAAGTTCTGGCTTCTCCATTTCTTATCCAGCTTCCTGCTAATGAACCTGGGAAGACAGCAGAAGGTGGCCCAAGTACTTGGGTTCCTGCCATCCACATGGGAGACCTGGGTGGAGATCCAAGCTCCAAGTCTCATTCTGACCCAGCCCTGGCTATTACAGCTATTCAGGGAGAGAACCATTGATGGAAGATATCTCTCTCTATCTACCTATCTATCTATCTATCACTCTGCCTTTAAAAGAAACAAATCTTTATATATATATAAAAAACCTAGTACGTTTTCTATTCCTATTCAAGAATAATGATCTAATTGTTCTAGATTAATTTATTGATTATTAAGAATTCAGAGTTTAGTTCACTAATGTCCTTTTTGTTAAGTGTTTTATTATATCTTCATTTCATAATCTGATATACTGTTTCCTCTAATTTTCTTTTTATGCAAGATTCATTTCATAGCATGATATACTGTTTACTCTGATTTTCTTCTTATATAATATTTTCTTTATACAAATGGTTCTATCAATATTTCTTTAAGTATTTTAAACTTAACTCTGTGATTTTGTATTATGTCCTAATAAGTTAACATTTATTCCAGTTATTTCTTATTATGATTTACAGCACATTATGAAATAAATATGATCATCAATTCCATTCCATATGGTCTTCTGGACTCTTCCTTTTCACAATAAAATGATTTCTGGCACAGAGATCTTTATTTATGGGATTGCTTAGAGGATATTTAACCTTTTGTGGACATAAAAAAGAGATAGCCTGGCAAAGCCCTTCTCCCTTGCTCTGAGCTTAACTTGCTTTATTCCCACTGTACACTTTCCTAGAGCATGCTAAACCACGAGTTATTAACATTCAACAGGCTAAGCAACCAATCTTCAGCAAATGCTTATTCTTGCAATTTAAACAAAAAGAATCATTATATGGGTGGGCATTTGGTGCAACACTTAAGATGCCTCTTGGGATGCCTGCTTCCATTATTGGAGTGCCTGGGTTCAAGTCCCAGCTTCACTTCCAATTCTGGCTTCATGCAAATGTGCAGCCTGGGAGGCAAGGGGTGATGACCCAAGCATTTGGGTCCCTGCCACCCATGTGGGAGACACAGATTGAGTTCTAGGCTCCTGGCTGTTGTAGGCATTTGGAGGGTAAACCAGCAGATTGAAGAGCAAGCTCTTTCTCATTTTCAGAAGCAATTTTTCATACATGTTATCTCAAGTAAGTTTGTATAATATATCATAATGTCCCATTGCTCTTTTTCTGTTACCACCAAATTGACCACGTTTGACAGTCAAAGTAATCCTTGAATCAAATACAAAACAAGGTCAACAACAAAAATCTTCTCTAATAGTCTCAAACCCATCCCCTTCTGGCCACCTCCATGCTACTACCTTTGCTGAGAGCCTAGTCATCTCTCTCCTGAACTGTCACATCAGTTCTTAAATAGTCTCCCTGATTCTGGTCCTTTCCATACGTCACACTGCTGCTAGGGTGACTTATCAAAAATGGTTACTTACTAGTTTCTTTATCGCTTACAGAAGATGTCCAACTATGTTAGCATGACTTACAGGTCTCTTATGATTTGACTCCTGCCTATTTCTCTATTGTCATCTTTCACCACCCACTTGCTTTATAATTTATGTTCTAATCTAACCACACTGAATTACTCACATTTTCCACCACGTATCATATTATTCCTCTTGACTGAAATTATCTCTGCACATTCCTTTTCCTCCAGGTAACTCCTACTCATCCTTCAGGATTCAGTTCCAGCATCACTTCTCCAAAAAGCCTTTCTTCAGCTTCCCACCAGTAGACTTCCCTCCAGTTCACTGTGTTCTCAAAATACCCCATGCTTATTTCTATCAAGTTAGCTATTACAGTGCATTTTCACCTTTTTGTTTGCTTTGTTTCTTCTCAGTTGGATATGAATTCTTAAAAGGCAGGGATCATATCAAATTTATATTTATGTTCTGATACATAATACATAGAAAGTATTTGTTCCATGAATAGAGGAATGCAACAGTGACTACCACAAAGTTCACAGAAAATGAGAAAAATTTGAAAATCATACATAGTTTTTTGATAATGCACATTTTCAACGAACTTTTTGAAGACTGTCCATGTGCATAAATTTCAAAACTTTCTGTGCCAACATAAACTCATCTTTTAATTTCATTTCCACAAATTTTTTGAAGTACCCTGGTATGACCCTTAGAATTGTCACCTAATGTTTGGCCCCTAAATAACACTTGAAAGTGTCTGATGCCAACCCTTTTGAGGTACATATTTGAGAACTGAAGAAATTTAATTCTAATATCTGCAATAGAACAATCCCTTTTTCCCAGAACCACATTTTTAAAAACATTTTATTTATTTATTTGAGTGGTAGAGAGAGGGAGACAGAAAGGTCTTCCATCCACTGGTTCACTCTCCAAATGGCCACAACAGCTGGAGTTGGGCCAATCCAAAGCCAGGAGCCAAGGGCTTCTCCCAGGTCTCCCATGTGGGTGCAGGGGCCCAAGCACTTGAGCCATTTTACACTACTTTCCCAGGCCATAGCAGAGAGCTGGATAAAAGGAGAGCCAGGAAATGAACTGGCATCCCATATGGATGGAGGCTTATTCCACCACGCCACAGTGCCAGCCTCTTGGAGCCACATTCTAAACTATCCTCTCTCCACATCACAGTAGGGATTCTCTATTCTTGTTTTCAACATAAAGCTGCTATGTTTCAAAGCTTTGTTATTTGCAAGCCTGGTTCCCTTCTAGGATTTACATTTTCAGTTGAAGACACTAAGGACTATTTTCACTCCCTGTGTTTTCGTGCAATGTGACTACTCCCCCTGATTCCTGGGAACCTCAGACTCTGACCTTGTGAGCAATTAAAATTCCATACCTTACTTTCCTAAGGCCAAATCCGAAAACGGTTTTCTGGCTCATAAATTTTTCCTGCTGTTTGGAATAGAAGGCACAGAACCTGGTATCATAACAGAAAGTGCTAATCTGTACACCAGGTGTATTGAGGCATGTGAAGCCAATTCATAACATTCTCTGACACTTTTATGAGCTTAAAAGCATCTTGCCAGACCTAGTCAACTTGTATGCATGTGGGAGAATTGTGCTCACGACTATTTTTAGAGTTTGAGATCATCCCCCACAAATATGCCAAGGTACCCTCAGTAATCTGTTAGAGATCAAAAGTGTTGCAAAGAAGTGTGCCAAGGTTCCAATTCCTGTTGATGTGGCAAAGGTTGCAATGAGGAGGGCTGATTACAGAACACTGATTCCTATTGTGGGTTAAGAAGATGGATAGAAGTTCTACTAGCTTTCTAATAAGGGACAAAGTAAATTGTTAATCTGACTTCAAAGAGAGGATCAGTAGGTGACAGTGAACAGTGGTTCTTGCAAATGCCTGGCTGTGGGAAATCTCATGAAAGGGGAACTGGAGGTACTGAGAATTTTTTCTGCCACCCTTAAAAAAAAGTTATTTATTTATTTGAAAGGTAAATAAAAGACCAACAGATATACAGAGAGAGCTCCCACCCACTGATTCACTTCTCCGATGCCTCTAATAGCCAGGTCTGGGCTGGAGCTGAAGCTGGGAGGCAGGGAACTCAATCTAGGACTTCCATATGGTTACAAAGGACCCAGGTACTTGAACCATCACCTACTACCTTCTAGCGTATACATTAGTAGGAAGCTAAACTCAGCAGATGGAGCTAGAAACCAAACCTTGGCATTCTGATATAGGACATGGGCATCTTAACCACTAGGCTAAATATCTGCTCTCTTTGTGCCATCTTTGGTGGGAATACATATTGCTATCCATCATCAGGATATGTCTTCACATACTGTTATCTTTTCACATTTGCTTTTTCTTACTTATCTGTGAGCTCTGGGTCTTTCATTCCTTGTAATTCATTCCTGCCCTGACAGATTTTACTTAACATTATAATCATAGAGTCAATAATGTGGCATATCTACTAAAAATTGGTGAGACAATTATGGACACTTTCAGTAGAAGAAAATAAGTTAAGGTAAAGGAGATAATATTCTAACTTCACTCTTTATGATTGGTTCCATTGTAGGGGCTACATTTGTGAAAAGGATAGAGACAAACATTCAATGACTCTGAGGATTAAATTTTGTGAACATCTTTCATAGGAGGAGTTTAAAAATATCTTTACCTGGGCAGTGTTTTGTAACAAGTAGTCTATGGACTATGGACTATCTGCATCAAAATTATTTAGAGTGCTTATTAAAATTTCAGATTTATAAAGACCAGGATGAAGCTCTTGGCTCCTAGCTTCAGCCTGACTAAGCCCTAGCCATTGCAGACATCTGGGGAGTGAACTAGCGGGTGAAAGATCTCTCTCTTTCTCTCTCTCTCTCTCTTTCTCTCTCTTCCTCTCTGTGTGTAACCCTAACTTTCAAATAAATTAATACATCTTTTTAAGAAAATGACGTTAGTGAGTTTTAAGTGTTCTCACCAGAAAAAAATTAATTAAGTATGTGAGGTAATGGGTATGTTAACTAGCTTGATTTGGCCATTCCATAATATACACATACATATATCAAAACATTGTGTTATACACCATAAGTATAGATAGTTTTATTTGTTTATTATATTATAACAAGAACACATGCTATATGCAGAATTTAATAAAAGAAAACTCTGCTAACTACTATCAAAACTGAGGAAATACAAGTTTGGTTTCACCTTCTCCTTTACGTTAGATGTGCTCAAATCCTTGGAGAGCAAGAGCACAAAATTTGAAAATTATGATGATGTAAAATGAACTAGGACAAGATGGATTTGGTAAATTGCTTTGTTAGCCCTGAGGCAGAGAATAAGTCTGTTTACCAGCTGACTGTCTAGACCCCTCAAGTATCTGTTGGATATTTGCTAAAGAGATAAAAACAAATAATAGTCTTGCCAAATAGGTGAAATTCTGAACAAGTGGCCTGATTAAAAATAATATGATAATGCCGAACACTTTATAGAACACTTTGCTGAATTATATATATTTAATGGCTTAATCACTGAAAGAGACATAGAACAGCTCATAGAAAGGGAATTTAAATTTGTATAGACATATTACTAATAAATTTTTAACTTGCCCAAAGGTAAAATTAATTTAAATGATTAGAATCCAGAAAAGACATAAATTTTTTACTGTACCTTGGTTAGCTCAACCTCACAGATAAGCTTTAGAACATTATTACAGATACAAAATTGTAATATATGAATACAAATTCATTTGAACGTTTGAGAAATATTTGATAATACATGAAAATATCTAGTACTCTTTGTCCCTTGCTTAGAATTAAATTCATTCCATAACCTTTAGTTAAAAGAGATATTAGTAAAAATAATAGCATAATTATCTTCCCCTACAACATCAAACTTCTGCTTAGAAGAATTAGCTATCATAAGTTTATCAATTGGGTTCCACAATCCCTATCAAAGATCTTCTCAAGAACATAAATTGATTTTAAACACATTGATTTAGAGTATGTAGAGTGACAACCACAACATACAAGAACACATGCAAGATTACATTTATCAAAAGAAACAGTAGGCCGGCACCGCGGCTCACTAGGCTAATCCTCCGTCTGTGGAGCTGGAACCCCGGGTTCTAGTCCCAGTTGGGGCACCGGTTCTGCCCCGGTTGCCCCTCTTCCAGGCCAGTTGTCTGCTGTGGCCCAGGAGTGCAGTGGAGGATGGCCCAAGTGCTTGGGCCCTGCACCTGCATGGGAGACCAGGAGAAGCACCTGGCTCCTGGCTCTGGATTGGTGCAGCACACTGGCCGTGGCAGCCATTTGGGGGGTTGAACCAAGGGAAGGAAGACCTTTCTCCTCTCTCTCTCTCTCTCTCTCTCTCACTGTCTAACTCTGCCTGTAAAAAAAAAAAAAAGAAAGAAAAGAAACGGGACAGGCAGAAATAACATTTTTACCCCAAGATTTAACAGGTCTCCCTGAGAAGAAACCACACTAAGAAACCCTCTCCTTATCTACCTGTCCGGTCCTGAATACAGGATTGCTTGTCAAAGCTGGCTAGCATCTAGGAAATTATGTTATCTGCACTGTTTTGTCTCTCACAATGATGAAATATAGATTGAGGCAGAGAGCAGAAAAGAATAAAACAATAATGTGAAGCTGAAATGCTGTCAGAAAATCCCTGATAAACTAAGGCTAAATCCCATTTGTCTGTGACAGAACCACTTCTGGAAGTCTGCAGATACCTCAAATATATTAGTAGAAGCATGTTTTTATATCCATCTGATTTGGCAGTAGAGGGCCTCTTAGTGTCCATGGTAACTCTGTAGAGTGGTTTAGAGATTCATCATTAAAAGCCTTGCACACTAAAACATACTCATAATGGTGGACCTGCCACATTCTTCGGTAAGGTTCAGTTTCTGAACTCAAAACAAGTTTAAACCACTCTACACTGTTAGAAACATATTATCTGAGGAACCTACATACAAAAACTAGTTAATTCTTTGCAATCCACAGAAATATAATTTTTCAAATACTGTATTTCAAATATTGGTTATATCATAGAAAAGGTAAAGATAAAAAAGCATTTGGAAATCTAAAATGGGCTCAAAATTACCTATCTTCCTACCTCTTTCTATATATGATGTAATCATAAAAATTTAAATAAGGGAAAATGGGGGAAAACTCCTATTGATGTCCCTTAATGGACATTTGGGGATTTTGTCTTTTATTTTAAAGGAATATAATGTGTTTTTACTTTTCACTTCAAAACTTCAAACTTTTTTGTTATCCTTGCAGCATTAAGATGATAACTAAATTGAGGTAAGACAAAATTTAATCTAGTGGGTTGAAACTAAAGAAATCTGTCTGGGTTCCTCCTTATAATTCTTCCTTGGCAGGTTTCATAGTAGCATTTGAAAAACTGGTTAAATGCATGGAAATAGCTCATTGGTTGCTTGAAAGCAACTGACCTTTACACGCCTGTTAATCAGTAAGTGAAGTCAGTGAGACGTGACTAATCTCTGTGGAACAGCTTTTGAATATACCTTAGTGTGGGTGGAACCTGGCAGAAACTCTGCATGCACTTAGCTAAAATAAAGAATATGAAAGTCTTAAACCTTTAGTGGTTCAAAATGTGTCATATATATTTTAATAGATGTCCCCATGTGAACTGTACTCAGTGAGCAGAACTATAGGCTCAAAATGTAATACAACTCAGAAGTTTTAAACAAGGTCCGGAAATGTTATCATCTGAACTGAAAACTTAAATAAAATTGATCAAATTAACCACCCGGGCAACTATTCTCTGGAAAATACCCTACATAAAAGATGATTTCTGAACATGTTGCCAATAAGACTAGGGATTCTCTAAGTCAGAAGCACTTTCCTTAAAACAACGTGTCTATTTAATTTTAAAAAAATTATTTATTTTCATTGTATGTGAAAAGCAGAGAGACAGAGACAGACAAACTGATTGTCCATTGGCTAGTTCACTCCCAAATGCCTGCAATAGCTGGGACTGGGCCAGGTCAAAGCCAGGAGATGTAGGAGCCATCCAGGAACTCAATCCAGGTTTCCCACATGGGTGGCAGGGACCCAAGTACTTGAATAATCACCTGCTGCCTCTCAGCATCTACATTAGCAGGAAGCGGAAATCAGAAATGGAACACAAGACTCTAATCCAGATACTTTGATATGGGATGTGGACATCCTAGGCAGGGTCTTAAGCTCTGTGCCAAATGGCACCACAGTGTCAGTCTTAAATATCACAATGATCTATAATCAATGTCTATCATGAGGGAGAATTGAAATGAAAGAACAAATTTTAATTTATTTGAAAAGCAAAGATTCAGAGAGAGAGAGAAAGAGAGAGAGAGAGAACTCTCATCCAGTGCTTCACTCCCAAAATGCCCACAACACTCAGGACTGGGCCAAGCTGGAGCTGAAAGCTGGAAACTCCATTGAGGTCTCCCATTTGGGTGGCAAGAACACAATTTCTTGAGCAATCACTGCTGCTTTCCAGGGTTTCAATTTGTAGGAAGCTGGAGTCAGAAATGAGAGCAGGGTATTGATTTCATGCGCTCTGATATGAGATATGGATATTTTAACTGCTGTCTGAAATACTAGGCTAAATGACCAGCTCAAAAAAAGTTTTGTTGCCTGATAGAGATATATTAAAGGAAGGGACTCAGAGTATAACAATTTGTCCATGTCTCCAGTGCCATGCAAGAAAGAGGACTTCATTCTTGACACTTCCATCCCCACGGAAGCAATGGATGTATCTATGTGATTATTACAGTTGCATTATGCTAGCCCATCAAGATAACTCAGTTCTTCATTCTGTGTCCATACGAAAGGAGACTTTTACCTGTCACTAATGTTTCAGTTGTGAACATTGCCTCTCAAGTCTCTGATAAGTAGACTGGTTGCATTGTGGCTCCCTATCCACAATATATAGATGCCTAAGATACAGCCTATGCAGCCAGATATGTTTTCCCTTTTTTAAAAAAGCCATAAAAAAGAATGAAATTCTGTCTTTTCCAACAAAATAGATGCATCTGGAGATCATTATGCTTAATAAAATAAGCCAGTATCCAAAAGACAAATACATGTTTTTCCTGATTTGTGGTAATATACAGAGTACAAAAAATGTAATACATATGAATGAAATTGACATTCTGAGATTAGATTATTGTTTATAGCCACTGTCTATACTCGTGAGGAACAGTCGTTTTTCTACTTGCTATTGTTGAATTCTTTATTTAGTTGAGGGCTAAGCTTGTGATTATTAAGTAAATTAAAAGTGGGGGCCAGTGCCGGCGCCGTGGCTTAACAGGCTAATCCTCCGCCTTGCGGCGCCGGCACACCGGGTTCTAGTCCCGGTTGGGGCACCGGATTCTATCCCGGTTGCCTCTCTTCCAGGCCAGCTCTCTGCTATGGCCCGGAAAGGCAGTGGAGGATGGCCCAAGTCCTTGGGCCCTGCACCCGCATGGGAGACCAGGAGAAGCACCTGGCTCCTGGCTTCGGATCAGCGCGACGCGCAGGCCGCAGCGGCCACTGGAGAGTGAACCAACGGCAAAAAGGAAGACCTTTCTCTCTGTCTCTCTCTCTCACTATCCACTCTGCCTGTCAAAAAAAAAAAAAAAAAAGTGGGGGCCAGCGCTGTGGCGTAGCAGGTAAAGCCGCGGCCTGCAGCGCTGACATCCCATATGGGCACCAGCTCAAGTCCTGGCTGCTCCACTTCCTATTCAGCTCTCTGCTATGGCCTGGGAAAGCAGTGGAAGATGGCCCAAGTCCTTGGGCCCCTGCAACCACATGGGAGACCCGGGAAAAACTCCAGGCTCCTGGCTTTGGATCAGTGCAGCTCTGGTCGTTGCGGCCATCTGGGGAGTGAACCAGCAGATGGAAGACCTCTCTCTCTGTCTCTCTCTGTCTCTCTCTCTGCCTCTGCTTCTCTATAACTCTTTCAAATAAATAAATGAATAAATATTTTTTAAAAAAATAAATAATAAAATAAATTGTTAGTATGTCATTACAGGCCCGACACTGTGGCACAGTGGATAAAGCCACCACCTGCAGTGCTCGCATCCCATATGGGTGCTGGTTCAAGTCCCGGCTGCTCCATGTCCAATCCAGCTCTCTGCTATCCTGGGAAAGCAGTAGAAGATGGTCCAAGTCCTTGGGCCCCTGCACCCACATGGGAGACCCGGAAGAAGCTCCTGGCCCCTGGCTTTGGATTGGCCCAGCTCTTGCCATTGCGGCCATTTGGGGAGTGAACCAGTGGATGGAAGACTCCTCTCTCTCTGTCTCGCTTTCTGTCTGCCTGCCTGTCTCTCTTTCTCTTTGCCTTTAGAATAAATAAATAAATCTTTTTTTTTAAAGATATGCCATTGCAAAAATTAAAAAATAAGGATGGAAAGTTGAACGAGGGAGGGAGGGTAGAAGAATAGGGTGGGAAGTATCATTATGTTCTTAAAAATTGTATATATGTGGGGCCAGCGCTGTGGCGCAGTGGGTTAATGCCCTGGCCTGAAGCGCCGGCATCCCATATGGGGGCCAGTTCTAGTACCAGCTGCTCCACTTCCAATCCAGCTTTCTGCTATGGTGGCCTGGGAAAACAGCAGAAGATGGCCCAAGACCTTGGGCCCCTGCACCCGCGTGGGAGACCCGGAAGAAGCTCCTGGCTCCTGGCTTTGGATCGGCACAGCTCCAACGGTTGCAGTCATCTGGGGAGTAAACCATCGGACGGAAGGGAAAACCTCTCTCTCTCTCTCTGCCTCTCCTCTCTCTGTGTAACTCTGACTTTCAAATAAATAAATAAATCTTTTTTAAAAATTGTATATATGAAATATATGAAGTTTGTTTTCTTTATATAAATAAATTTTTTAAAAGATTTATTTTATTTATTTGAAAGACAGAGAGAAGTCTTTCATCCACTGGTTCACTCCTCAAATGGCTGTCACAGCCCACAGGAACTGAGCTATTCTGAAGCCAGGAACCAGGAGCTTCTTCCGGGTCTCCCACATGGGTACAGGGGCCCAAGGTCTTGGGCCATCTTCCGATGCTTTCCCAGGCCATAGCAGAGAGCTGGATTGGAAGTGAGTAGCTGGGACTCAAACTGGCACTGCAGACAGGGGTTTTAACCCATGGTGCCATAGTGCCAGCCCCCAAATAAAAAAAAATTTAAATTAAACTAAAATTTTTTAAAATATATACTTATATGCATTTATTTGAAAAGCAGAGTGACAGAGGGAGAGGGAGGAAGAAAGAGTGAGGGAGGGAGGGAGAGAGAGAGAGAAAGAGAGAGAGATCTTACATCCGTTGGTTCACTTCCCAAGTGGCTGCAACAGCCAGGTCTGAGCCGGGCTGAAGCCAGGAACCAGGAACTCCATCCAGGTCTCCCACATGGGTGGAAGGGGCCCCAATACTTAGGTCAATTTCTGCTGCCTTCCCAGGCGTGTTAGCAAAAAGCTGAATCTGAAGCTGAGCAGCCCAGACTTGAGTTAGCACTCTGATATGGGATGCTGGCATTGCAAGCAGCGGCTTAACCCACTGTGCCACAACACTGACCCCCAGATAGGCTTTTTCTGTGCAATTTTATGTAAAATATGGATATATCTGAGCTGCTGCTCTGCTACTGAAAACAGATTCCTACAACTGCATCCAAGAAAAATGTTCCTGATCTACAAAAGCAATCAAAGAAATGAAGAGTTTGTTTTATATAAAATCGGATGTTTCTTGCTTTTAGAAAAATCAGTAACATGGGAAAGTGACCCTAAAAACAGAAATTAAGGAGTGGGTAAATTATTTATTTTAGTAAGTATTTTTCTTATGGGTTCACTGTGTTTCTCTTAGATAATAAATTGCTCTGATAGGCTTCAAATTGAATCTGTGAAATACAAGCATTTTAGAAATGTTTCTAATACTTAAAAGTGTTGAATAACATAAAATATATAGAACACTTGATAATCTTGATGGTTCTATTTTTCTAACCTTCCACTCTCTTTCAGAATAAATTTCAAATCCAAACAGTTTGCACTATCCTGCCTCAAACTCCCCTCATCCCTTGTCCAGATTACTACAATAGCAGATAACTGGTCTATTTCCTGCTTCCACTCTTACCCTGCTACAGTTTGTTCTCAACAGCCATGATGACTCACTTAGCACATAAGTCAAATCACTTCACTTCTCTGTTCAAAACCCTACAATGGCTTCCCATCACAGAAAAACCCAAAAACTTCACAGCAATAAGAAGTGTTTTCTTTTCTCCCAAACTACTCTGACTTCTTGTCTTTCTACTTTCCCTCTCTTCCACTACTAGGCTATTTTAATCTGCCCCTCCAACACACCAGCCACTCCCTCCATCTCAAAACCTTTGCATGTGGTTATTCCCTTCTCCCCGTGACCCTCCTCCAACAGATTGCTCCATAACTAAGGCTTCTTCTCTTTCTTGCCTTTGCTCAAATGTGACTTCTCATCAAGTTCTTTCCCAACCATTCCATTTATTATAACCTACCCCCACACATAACTTCTTATCCTCCTGTATTATTTTTGTTTCATTGCACTTATCATTGTCTGATATACTATTTATATTACTTGCTTATTGTGGTTATAGTCTAGCTCCCCTAACTGGAATGTACAGTTCAAGAGGGCAGCGATTTTTATGTTCTTCAGTCACTGCTATATCAACATGACCTACAATAGTATCTGGCTCAGTCAGTATTTACTGAATGAACGAATGAATGAGGCTCATGAGATGATGCTTCTGGCTGAGAGAATTCCTTCTATAAGTGTTATATATGTAAATATGCTAAACCATTCACTCAGTGTTAGTACGGCAAGAACATTCTCTGGGTTCCCCTTTCTCTCTACCACTGGGCATTATTCTTAAGCATATTCCTGGAAGGCACCCAAAAGTTTTCAATAATACCACACACAAAAGCTTGATTGCTTTTAGACATTGACTATGTGGAACATTTAAAAACTGTGAACTACAGTATACTCACTTCATGTGTTTGTTTCTGATGGCAATCCAAGGCTCTAACTCGTATCTATGTAGAACAAACTGATTTAGTATTTTACTTTCCCATACTTATAACACATTAAACAAAATACATAATTGTAGTGTTACAACTGTGTCTTCCAGGGCAGTCTGGGCTAGTGATTCTTGCTAATCCCTATGTATAAACACCCAAAGAACCTGCTCTCTTCTTTCCCACGGAAGAGCAGTGGTGAGAGCTGAATTCCTGTTAAAGTGTGCAGTTCAAGTTATTTCTTTCCATTTTCACTGTAAACTTGGAATACACATAGTGTCTATGTATGTGTATACACAGTAAAGACTTTTTATTTGAGCACAAAATATTTAAACGAACACTTACAGTGACATGTATTTCAACTAATTCACATATTTCAATGGTTCAAAGAGAGAAGGAAAACTCAGGTGTAATTATATGTACTCCCTATTCTGCACAAACGCAACTGAAGTAGCTTTAAACAACCCACCAGTTTTTAGAGGACAAGAGGAAGCCTGAAGGAAATCTTTCTAAGCGAGAGGAGTTAGTAACAGTTTGCTATGTCCAAGTGACAGTACCCTCGTTTACTGGCTAGATAGTATAATTACTACCATTCGTGCAAAGCATTACGGTGCTACTGTAGGATGATTGGTCATAAAACTAAAGCAATAACATCAGCTGAAAAAGAAATACAGGCTCTTATCAAAACTAAAGAATAATTAATTCCAAGGGAGCTTAAAACTAAATTCAAAAGCCAAAGGTGAAGGCATTAATTTGCTATCTTTTAAAGGTGTTCTAGTTCACTTATTTTTACTTGTTTCTGTATTCTGAAGTATGAAAACCTTCAAATGATACATACATTTTAAAGCATCAAATCTGTATATAAGGCTGCAATTATGGCAAACCTTTTTGTATTAAAAATCAGAACAAATGGTGAATGTTACTTAACAAAAGCATTTCAGCGTGAATGGATTTTCAGTGGGATACTTAATGAAAGAAAGATAATTATTATTATTATGTGGTACTCTGTATAATAATGGAGAAACTACAAAATGTTCCCTCATTCCTCTGCAGAAAGTTCTTAACACTAAAGAGCTCATATATTACTAGGAAAATCTCAGAGCTGTGGAATATACCTAAATATACAGCTGGTAATGCTTCATGGAGCTCATGAAAGTAGATAAATCATCTAAATGCAGAAGAGCCATGGACAGGATTCAGCCCAGGAAATTAAACTGTCACATTAATGAGGGATGTGCTCCCCTACTGAATGTATTTTTTTACCCAGTAAACATAGGATATCTGATATCACAAAAAAAAAGTCAGAACTGAAAAATATTTTCCCATTTAAAATAGCATGTTTCTTCAAATATAATAGGAAAGAAATGTTTAAATATCATGTTTGTAACATGACTTCAGGAATAGTTACTATATTATCATACTTGAACAAAATGCTCAGAGAACAGGATGTTTTGACCAAATAGATTTTCTGATTAGATGTAGGCAGAACTAAATTCACTTTTGTTCAAGTTTTTGTTAAAAATAGTCTAAAGAATATTGTTCAAGGGAGCAAGTAGGCATTTGATTTAGTGGTCAAGAAACCAGGGGCCGGCTCTGTGGCACAGTGGGTTAATGCCCTGGCCTGAAGTACCGGCATCCCATATGAACACCAGTTAGAGACCCAGCTGCTCCCTTTCTGATCCAGGTCTCTGCTATGGCCTGGGAAAGCAGTAGAAGATGGCCCAAGTCCTTGGGCCCCTGCACCTGTGTGGGAGACCCAGAAGAAGCTCCTGGCTCCTGGCTTCGGATCGGCGCGGCTCTGGCCGTTGTGGCCAATTGGGGAGTGAACCAGCGGATGGAAGACCTCTCTCTTTCTCTCTGCCTCTCCGCTCTCTGAGTAACTCCGACTTTCAAATAAATATATAAATCTTTTAAAAAATAAATAAATCTTTTAAAAAAAGAAAAGAACCCAGTTAGCATGCCCACATCACATATTGGAGTGCCTGGATTCAAGTCCTGGCTCTGCTCCCCATTCCACTTCCTGTCAGTGCAGATCTTGGGAGGCAGCAAGTGATGATGGTTCAAGTGATTGGGTCCCTGCACCAACGCGGGAGACCTGGATTGTGTTTCTAGCTCCCAGCTTTGGATAGACCTAGTCTTGGACTGTGCAAGCATTTGCAGAGTGAACCAACAGATGAGGGCTCTCTTGTCTGTGTCTGTCTATTTCTGTCTCTCTGCCTATCAAATAAATTTTTTAAAAAATAAAAGGATACCTGTTATACTTATTTTAAAAATATTTATTTATTGAATCAATATGTGCATCAAGACTTAAGCTTTTCAGTGTTTGAACACGTGTTACATTTTTGGGTTATCATATTGAACAATATTTTCTCTCCAATAATCTAGATATAGAAGATGAAAGAATATGTGGATGCCTGTTTGTGTTGTCAACAAATAGAAAAAGCAACAGGTTTACTGTGATGTTTTACTTTCTCTTCCAAGATGAAGACAGTAAAATGCCCTCATTAATTAATTAGAAGTTGTAGTTAAGTGGGTATTTATACTGTAACATGCCCCATGTAGAAAGTAAATTGATAGAAAGGAATTAGAATAATTCATACTTGGGCATTTCTATCCTTTTTCTTACTCTGCAAACTCAACTTTGTGAGTTCTCTGTGCACAGCTACCACTGAAACTGTGTGTGCCGCCCCAGCTCTGGGTGTTGGTGCAGATAGGCTACATGCTATGGGCTAACCAATTCACCAGCTATGTATCAGAGTGTATGAGTGCAGGGGAACTGCTGCAAAATGTTTCTATTCATCACATGGAAAAGATGAAGGATCAAGAAAGAAAGAGAGAAAGGGAGAAAGGGAGAAAAGGAGAAAGGGAGAAAGGGAGAAAGCCGGCGCCGCAGCTCACTAGGCTACTCCTCTGCCTGAGGCTCCAGCACCCTGGTTTTAGTCCCGGTTGGGGCACCGGATTCTGTTCCGGTTGCTCCTCTTCCAGTCCAGCTCTCTGCTGTGGCCCGGGAAGGCAGTGGAGGATGGCCCAAGTGCTTGGGCCTTGCACCTGCATGGGAGATCAGGAGGAAGCACCTGGCTCCTGGCTTTGGATCAGCGCGGTGCCGGCCATAGCAGCCATTTTGGGGGTGAACCAATGGAAAAGGAAGACCTTTCTCTCTGTCTCTCTCTCTCTCTTACTGTCTAGCTCTTCCTGTCCAAAAAAAAGAAAGAAAGAAAGAAATGCATACTTTTTCCTGGGCTCCAGTTTCTAGAAAGGAAATCAATTACATCTCCTCTCTGCCTGAGCCTAAGTAATCTAACACATGAACGTGGCAACCCTAATTGGAAAAAAAAAAAGAAAAAAGAGCTGGGTGGTGGGGAGGAGCAAAGGAAGAGCAGCACTGTGTCCAATATAGTGTAAAGAAAAGAGTCAAAGACAATAGTTGTAAATAAATGAGAACATATGAAGCATACTGCTCATAAAAAGCCCTTCCATGACTCTGTGAAGATTTACAAATTGATTTAATAAATGTAGACATGTATATGTTAACGTCACAGAATAAAATACAAAAGATAAGAAAAGGAGCAAGCTTAGGCAATTACTTGTCTGATTTCATATTTGTTTCCTAAGATTTATTTATTTATTTGAAAGGTGGAGAAACAGAAAGTGAGATCTTCTACCTACTAGTTCACTCCCCAGATGGCCACAACAGCTGGTTGTGGGCCAGTCAAAATCCAGACCTGGCTATTGAAGGCATTTGAGGAGTGAACCAGGAAATGTAAGATCTTTCTTGCTCTCCCTTTTTCTCTCTCGCTCTCTGCTTTTCAAACAAACAAATAAACGTTTAAAAAGAATGTGGACCTGATCATGAGAGGCAGTGGGCACGGGAAGTAGGGAGTGAGCAGTTATCTGAGTCTTTGGGACATGTAGAGTTTGAGGTATTTATGGGATTCCCCAAGTTAAAATGTCTAAGTAGATAGCAAAAATATGGAGTCTCAGTTAACAAAGAAAGACCAGAGCTGAAGATGTGAATTTTGTAGCTACAGAAGTCATGAAAATAGATAAGACTGCCCAGGAAGAAGATGACAAAGATACTATTGCTAATAATAAGAGTTAATATTGAATGAAGATTTACTATGTGCTGGGTTCTTTATATACATTGACTTGGATACTAACAACTGTTCAAGGTATACATTAATCCCATTTTATAGATTAGGAAATCAAGACTCACACAACAATGTGAATACTCCCAAAGTAGAGCCAGCACCCAGAAATAGACTGTAACCAATCTCCCAGAAATTCCCCATCATGCCTGCTCCCAGTTACTACCAACACAAACTAACTAGTCCTGGCTTCAAAGACAACAAATGAGCCACTCACACTGGAGACCTGGATTGAGTACGCATCTCCCGCCTCAGTCTCTGCAGCTCGGAGCATGGGGAATGTAAACCAGTAGACAGATTTCTCTTTCTCTGTGTGTCTCTGCCTCTTCAATAATTTTTTTCCTTTTTATTAAGATTTATTTTATTTATTTTAAGGGCAGAGTTACAGAGAAAGAAACAGAGGTGGGAGGGCGGGGCGGAGTGGGGGGAGATATCTAGCTTCCGTCCACTGCCGGTTCACTCCCCAAATGGCTGTAACAGTTGAGGCTGGGCCAAGCTGAAGCCAGGAGCCAAGAGCTTCATCCAGGTCTTGCATGTGGGTGCAGGGGCCTGAGGACTTGGGTAATCTTCTGCTGCTTTAACAGGCACATTAGCAGGGAGGAAGCTGGATCAGAAGTGGTACAGCCAGAACTCATACGGGTGCCCATATAGATGCCAACGTTGCACATGGCAGCTTAACCCATTACACCACAACACCGGCACTTCCAATACATTTTTTTAAAGTTCACTGAAATGGGGGCCGGCGCTGTGGCATAGCAGGTAAAGCCGCCGCCTGCAGTGCCAGCATCCCATATGGGCGCTCGTCCGAGTCCCGGCTGTTCCACTTCTGATCCAGCTCTCTGCTATGACCTGGGAAAGCAGTAGAAGATGGCTCAAGCCCTTGGGCCCCTGCACTCGTGTGGGAAGACCCGAAGAAGCTTTTGGATCGGCGCAGCTCCAGCCGTTGCAGCTGTTTGGGGAATGAACCAGTGGATGGAAGACCCCCCCCCCCACCTCTTCTTCTCCCTCTCTGTGTAACTCGGACTTTCAAGTAAATAAATACATCTTTTTTTTTTAAAGTTCACTGGAATGAATTAAAGTAAGTTTACTTTGGTGCAAGCAAGTTTGAAATCGTACAATAGTGTTTTTCACAATGAACACTTTCCACAAACTTCATATTTTTTAACAATTTTTTATTTATTTATTTGAGAGTTAGAGTTACAGACAGTGAGAGGGAAAGACAGAGAGGAAGGTCTTCCTTCCATTGGTTCAGTCCCCAAATGGCTGCAACAGTCGTAGCTGTGCCAATCTGAAGCCAGGAGCCAGGTGCTTCCTCCTGGTCTCCCATGCTGGTGCAGGGGCCCAAGCACATGGGCCATCTTCTAATGCCCTCCTGGGCCACAGCTGAGAGATGGATTGGAAGAGGAGCAGCCGGGACTAGAACTGGTGCCCATATGAGATGCTGGCGCCTCAGGCAAAGGATTAACCTACTTCACCGTGGTGCCAGCCCCCAAATTTCATATTTTAAACACTTGAGAAACAGAATGGTCTCTAAGATGTGTGAATAAAATAAACACCATGTGTTTTTTCTTTTTCCTATAACATCAGATTTTTTTTAAAAGATTATTTATTTATTTATTTATTTGAAAGGCAGAGTTACAGAGAGAGAGGAAGAGAGAGGAAGAAAGGGCAAACGAGCTTCCATCCACTGGTTCACTCCCCAGAAGATAGCCGCAATGGCCAGAGAGCTGTGCTGGTCCAAAGTCAGGAGCTTCTTCCCAGTCTCCCATGTGGGTGACAGGAGTCCAAGGACTTGGACCATCTTCCATTGCTTTCCTAGGCACATTAGCAGGGAGCTGGATCAGAAGTGGAGCTGCTAGCACTCGAACTGGCACCTACGTGGGGTCCCAACATTGCAGGCGGTGGTTTTACCCACGCCGGCCCCCAATATCAAATTTTAAAAGGACCTGAGAGGTCACTGAACATAGTGGCTTCAAGGAGTCAGTAATCTAACTTCTGCTTAAATATCTTGAGTGTCAAGTACCTCAATTCAAGGCAGCTTTTTCCACTGTTGTTGTTTTGTCCCATCATTGTAGTTTTAATTTATTAGAAATTTGTCTCTATGTAATATGGAAATGTATTTCCTTGTAATTCCATCCACTTGGTCTGGTGCTGCCCTCTCCTGCTAGACCAAAAAATAATTCCATCTTCCATGTAATTATTTAAAGACAATTATGGTCCCCTGACATTTCTGTTCTATATAGGATAGATATGCACAGAAATGATCACATTTAGCCTTTGTATATAAACAAGCAAAGAGAGCTGATATTCAAAGAAAGAAGAATGAGAGCAAAATCAAGAACAAGAAATCACAATTTCATGATTGGCTTCACTTTTTCATTCAAAAATATTTATTAAACCCTCACTATGTTCAGATACTATTCTATGTACTCACAAGACATCAGTGAAAAATAAGCAGATATGTCTACCCTTATGGAGCTTACACTCAGGGAAGGGTGATTTAAAGAGCAGCACAAAGCAAGTAAATCAATATACAATATCAGGTGGTGATTAATACAATGAAGAAAAATAGACTAGGGAAGGAAGTATGAATGTGTGAGTTCAATTTAAAATATAGCAGACATATTGGACTTCACAGAGAAGGTAATATTTGAGCAAAAACTTCAAAAAGTAAACCATGAAAATATTAAGAGGTAGAGCATACCAGGCAGAAGGAATAGTAAGCATGAAGGCTTTGAGATAGAAAACATAGCTAATTAGGTAAAATCTCCATGATGAAATGCAGAGTCAATGGAGGATTTTGAGTACAGTGACATGGACTGACTGATGACTTAGAGGGCTCACTTTGGCTTCTGTGTGGAGAAGGGACCTAGTGGGGAAGGGTGGAAGTAGAAAGATAGGAAACTATGAAAAAAGGAAAGGGGCAGCACTGTGGCATAGTGAGTAACGCAACCACCTGCAATGCCAGCATCCCATATGGGCACTGGTTCGAATCCTGGCTACTCCACATTTGATCCAGCGCCTTGCTAATGTGCCTGGGAAAGCAGCAGAGGATGGCCCAAGTCCTTGGGCCCCTGTACCTATGTTAGAGACCGGATGAAGCTCCCCGCTGCTGGCTTCAGTCTGGCCCAGCCCCAGCTTTTGTGGCCATCTGGGGAGTGAACCAGCAGATGGAAGACCTCTCTCTCTCTGCCTCTGCCTCTCTGTAACTCTGCCTTTCAAATAAATAAATAAATCTTTTTTTAAAAAGACATATATTAAGTAATTTTAACTAATTACAGAATTTCAAGTCCCGGGGCTACAGTGTGGTCCAGCACAGAGAGCCATTTTAGAGTGAACCAGCAGATGGAACATTTGTCTCTCTTTCTCTCTATATATATATAAAATTCAGCCTAATAAGTAAACAAATACAGAAGTGTTAAAAATAGGAAAATAAAAAATGACTAAAATGGAAAGAAATGAAATGAATACAAATAAATCAAATAAAATGAAATCAAATAAAATAACATGAAAAAAATGAAGTACAAAAATTAAAGGGAAAATCTTTAAAAAAAAAAAAAAGAAAAGAAAACAATGAGGGATGTAAGCCTCATAGGAAGTATATCACCTGTTGCACCAAATACCCAGCCTGCGGTGTTCTACTTTTTAACTCCTAATATTAGGGGCCAGCACTGTGGCACAGGGGCAAAAGCCCCTACTACAACCCTGGCATCCCACATGAGCAGAGATTATTGTTCTGGCTGCTCTACTTCTGACCCAGCTCTCTGCCGATGTGCCTGGGAAGGCAGCAAGGATGGATCCAGTCCTTGGATACCTGCCACCCACATGGGAGACCTGGATGGAGTATCAGAACCCTGGCTTTTGCCCGTGCAGCCACAAGAGCCATTTAGCGAGTGAAGCAGCTAATGGAATTTCTCTCTTGTGTCTCCCTTTCTCTATATATGTATAGCTCCACTTTCTATTATGTAAGTAAATACAGAAGGCTTAAAAACATGAAAATTAAGCCGGCGCTGCGGCTCACTAGGCTAATCCTCCGCCTTGCGGTGCCAGCACACCGGGTTCTAGTCCCGTTCGGGGTGCCGGATTCTGTCCCGGTTGCCCCTCTTCCAGGCCAGCTCTCTGCTGTGGCCAGGGAGTGCAGTGGAGGATGGCCCAAGTGCTTGGGCCCTGCACCCCATGGAGACCAGGAGAAGCACCTGGCTCCTGCCATCGGATCAGCGCGGTGCGCCGGCCGCAGTGCGCCTACCGCGGCTGCCATTGGAGGGTGAACCAACGGCAAAAAGGAAGACCTTTCTGTCTCTCTCACTGTCCACTCTGCCTGTCCAAAAAAAAAAAAACATGAAAATTAAAAATAAAATGAATGAAATGAAATAAAATTAAAATAATGAAATTAAATTACGTGAAAATAATATAAAATAAAACGATCAAATGTAATGTTTAAAAAAAAACCTTCACGACTTTGTTTATTTGAAATTCAGCAGACAGATGAGAAAGGAACAAATGAGACATCCTATCTGCTTGTTCAGTACCCGAAGTCTCGCAGTACTGACTGCAGTCCCTATCCTGTCACAGCTTAACTTTAAAACATATATTAAGTCGAATTAATTTATTAATTTGAAATTCTGAGAGTACAACTCCAGCCTCACATATGGTGCCAGGTTTGGATTCCTGGCTGCTTTCTTCCAACATAGATCCTTGATAATGTGCCTGGAAAGGCAGTTGGAAGATGAGACCCCCTGTGGATGGCAGGGGACAAATAACTTGCTTGCCCAATAACTTTGCCCCCTGTCACCCACAGGGAATCTCAGTATGAACTTTATGTTTCTTGGCTTTGGCCTTGCCCAGATGCATCCTTTGCACCCGTTTTCGTTGTAATTCAGTGAACAGAAGATCCCCTTTTCTGTCTCTCCCTTTGTTTGTCAAACTGCCTTTCAACTAGATAATATACATGTTAAACAACAATAAAGTAAAGGTAGAGAGGCAGAGACAGAAATCTTCACCTGCAGATTCCTGCCCAAATTTTTTCTGACACTAGTGCGGGGCCAAGCTGGAGCTGGGCACCAGGAGTTTAACCCAGGTCTACCATGTGGGTGGTAGGGACATAACTGCACTTGCCATCACCTGCTTCCTCCCACAGTGTGTGTAAGCAGGTAGCTGGCATGGGGCGAGGGCCTGGACTCCAACTCAGGCACTCCAGTGTAGGATGTGGACCTCACAGGAAATATCTGACCCGCTGCACCAAATGCCAGGCCACAGTTTTATATTTTTATAAACGAATGTTGTGGGCCAGCGTTGTGGCAAAGCAGGATAAGTCATCATCTACAATGCCAATATCATATCTCAGCACAGTTTCTAGTTTTTTTTTAATTAATTAATTAATTTATTTATTTATTTGAGAGGTAGAGTTACAGATAATGAGAGCGAAACAGAGAGAAAGGTCTTCCATCCATTGGTTCACTCCCCAGTTGGCCGCAACAGCCAGAGCTGCGCCGATCCAAAGCCAGGAGCCAGGAGCTTCCTCTTGGTCTCCCATGTGGGCGCAGGGGCCCAAGGACTTGGGCCTTTTTCTACTGCTTTCCCAGGCCACAGCAGAGAGCTGGTTGGAAGAGGAGCAGCCGGGGCCAGAACCGGCACTCTTATGGGATGCCAGCACTGCAGACGAAGAATTAACCTACTGTGTCACAGAGCCAGCCCCTCAGCACAGTTTCTTGTATAAGCTGTTCTACTTCTAATCCAGCTGCTCATTAACATACCTGGGAATGCACAGTTGATGGATTCAGTGCTTGGGTCCCTACCTTAAACGTGGCAGAATCAGATGGAAT
Organism: Lepus europaeus; assembly: GCF_033115175.1. Lineage (NCBI taxonomy): Eukaryota > Metazoa > Chordata > Mammalia > Lagomorpha > Leporidae > Lepus > Lepus europaeus. The sequence goes on from NC_084850.1 coordinate 56,478,765, forward strand.
TCCCGGCTCCTGGCTTGGGCCTAACCCAGCCCAGATATCCATTTGGAGAGTGAACCAGCACAGGGAACATCTTTCTTTCTCTGTGTTTTGTGTTCATGTCTCTCTCTAAACATATATACATTTTCAATAAATAAATACATATATATCCAAATTTCCAATAAATAAATAAGGTTTAAAAACAAATGAAATAAAGCAATCAAATGTAATGATCTAAAAATATTTTTTAAATTTAAGTTATACAAATTTCATATATTTCATAATATTTTAAAGCACTATAACTTTTTAAGTTTGAACAGCAGAGGACAGTAGAGCCAGAGGAGATCTCCTATCTGATTGCTCAGCCCCCAAATGCCAGCAATATCCATTACTGTCCAAATCCTGTTAAAGCTTAAATTTAAAATGTATTAAGGAGAATTAATTAATATGAATGGCTGAGGGGGCTAGCCTTGTGGCATAGAGTGTTAAGCCTCAGCTTGTAACTCCAGTATCACATACTGAAGCTATGATTGTATTACCCCTTCCCCCAACCTTGCTTCTGGGGCAGAGCCCTGCTAATGTGCAGGGGAAGGTAGCAGAAGAACATGAAGGCCCAAGCACTTGGGCCCCTGCCACCTATAGGTGATACCAGCTGGAAGATCTCTCTCTCTCTGTGTATGTGAGGCTTTGCCTCTCAAATGCATACAAGTAAATAAATATGGAGCTGGCATTGTGCCACATTTGAGTTTAGCTGCCACCTACAATGCAGGAATCCCATATCAGATTACCAGTTTGAATCCTAGCTTCTCAGATTCCAATCTAGCTCCCCACTAACGTGCCTGGGAGAACAGCAGAAGTTTACCAAAATGCTTGGGTCCCTGTCACCCCCGGGAGACCCAGATGGAGTTTTGGACTCTTCGGTTCAGCCTGACCCTTCCCAGCCATTGTGGTCATTTGAAGATTGAACCAGGGGTTAGAAGATCTATCACTCTGCCTTTCAAATAACTTTTTAAACATGGATAGATTTTTTTTAAATGATTGTTTTTTAAAAAAAATAAAAATAAAATATGAGGGCTGGCATTGTGGCACAGAAGGTAAAGCTGCTGCCTGTGATGCCAGCATCCCAAATGAGCACCGCTTCACGTCCTGGCTGCTCTACTTCAGATCCAGCTCTGCTATGGCCTGGGAAAGCAATGTAAGATGACCCAAGGACTTGGGGCCCTGCACTAAAATGGGAGACTTGGAAGAAGCCCCTGGCTTCAGTCCTTCCTCTGGCCATCAGACCCATCTGGGGAGTAAACCAGCAAATAAAGATCTCTCTCTGTTTCTCCCCCATCTCTCTCTGTAACTCTGCTTTTCAAATAAACAAAATCTATCTTTAAAATAAATTTTAAGAAGCTCTTCAGATATTAATGCTGTGATTTCTATAATACCTGAAAATATTTTCAGCTTTCAAATTTGCTGGTTTTTACTTCCTCAAAACAAAGTGTGAAACGTGCTTTCTCTGACATTTAATTTTTTATATTTTTAAAAAATAGTGTTGTTTAAATTTAATTTACTTGAGAGGCAGAGAGAAAGATATGTCCTATCCACTGGTTCACTCCTCAAATGGCAGCCAGGCCAAAGCTGCGAGCTGTTAACTCAATCCATGTCTTCTACACGGCTGGCATGAACTGGCTGCCTCCCAAGATCTATATTAGCAAGGAGTTGGAGTCACGAGCTAGTGTGGGAGTCAAACATAAGCACTGGGATGTGGGATGTGGGCATCTTAACTGCTAGGCTTAAAACACCAAACCTGTAACATTTTTTTTAAAGATTTGTTTTATTTATTTGAAAGAGTTATAGAGAGAGGTAGAGACAGAAAGAGAGAGGTCTTCCATCTGCTGGTTCACTCCCCAGATGGCCGCAACGGCCGGAGCTGTGCCGATCCAAAGCCAGGAGCTTCTTCTGCGTCTCCCACGCAGGTGCAGGGGCCCAAGAACTCAGGCCATCCTCCACTGCTATCCCAGGCGATAGCAGAGATTCAGATCAGAAGAGGAGCAGCCAAGATTAGAACCGGCGCCCATATGGGATGCCAGCACTGCATGCGGTGGCTGTAACCCGCTGTGCCACAGCTCCGGCCCCCTGTAACATTTTGAAATAGTGTTTATTGCTTAGTGCTTACATGATAACACAAACAATGATGTAAGAAATGCCACACCAGCTGGCATTGTGGCACAGTAAATTAATCCTCCACCTGCGGCGCTGACACTCCAAATGAGCGCCAGTTCTAGTCCCGGCTGCTCCTCTGCTGATCCAGCTCTCTGCTACGGTCTGGGAAAGCAGTAGAAGATGGCCCAAGTCCTTGGGCCCCTGCACCTGAGTGGGGAGACCAGGAAGAAGCTCCTGGCTCCTGGCTTTGGATCGGCGCAGCTCTGGCCGTTGTGACCTTTTGGGGAGTGAACCAACGGATGGAAGACTTCTCTCTGTCTCTCCTTCTCACTGTCTGTTAGTCTACCTCTAAAATAAACAAAATCCTTTTTTAAAAAATGCCACTGACTCGCCTTTAAGGAAGTCATCCAAAACCATGTTGCACCGCAAACGGGTGGGTCAGCCCTCGGTACTGTATTCGTGGGATTTCTTCCAGAAGGAAGCTGAAACCAGCTGGGTTGAGAACATAAAGTTTTATTTTCCACGCGTGGGAAAAGTAAAGAAAAATGGTTACTTTAAAGAAGTACGAAAATCGAGGGTCAAAGGTCAGAAGACATCTAGAAAAACGGGTCCATTTTTTTTTCTTCCCGGCTACCATGAACCAAGTTCCTGATAGGACACCCCTGAGAAATATCGGCCAAGCCCCACCTCTTGGGACTTAGCAACAGGGAAAAACAAAGCCTCTGATTGGGGGACCACCTAGTTAAAAGGCTCTGCCGGCGGTGAGGGGGCGCCACTCCAGCTGCCGCTCGCAGGAGGTTGCACTCAGGCAGAGGAGATGGCGTCGCTTTCGACCCTAGCACGTTCTGGAAAGGTGCAGGCAGATTCTAACGGGAAAAGGCTGACACTTCTAGACATGTCTCTAGGTAAGTAGCTCCCGGATCCCGGCCCCCGCTAGTTTAGGTTGGCTGCCCTTGGACAGCAGAGCTCAGCAAGGATTGGCTAGAAGTGGCGCTCCGAGAACCAGCCCCGGACCAGAGACTTTCCCTGTGTATCCTCGCATCTGCCCCATCCGGGACGCACGAACCCTTGGCTCCGGCTCCTGCCCCTGTCCTCCGCTCCCGTGATGCCGCACCTCCAGCTCTCTTAAAACTCTTAGGTGGGAGAACTGTCCCGAGCTGATAAAACCGCGCGCAGAGGAAGGATAGTTGCCGAAAGGGGCAGGTACGGCAGGCCAAAAGGCCTTTTCTCAGTTCAGGAAATGCTCCTCGCCTAGCCAGAGAAAGGACGCGGAAGTGAGCGCCCCTTACAAACGCGCGGGCCACGTGCTCCGCGCAGTTGGCGGAAGGCTGCGCCCGTTTGGTGACAATGCGCGCTCTTCGCAGGGCCACCGCCTTGCAGAAGTGACCAAGTGCCCGGGCAGGAGGAGGAGGAGCAAGCCGTGGGCCAGTTTGCTAGGGATGGCAGGGTGCAGGATTGCAGGGACCACCGGGCAAAGGAGCCGTTAGTTGGTTTGCGCTCGCTCTGTGGGGCTTACCTTGCAGGGAGCACACACACACACACCCAGGAAGACCGTATTCCTTACGACCAGCAGTTTGCACAGAAAAAACTGGTTTTGCTTGCACAGATTTCGGGGCCGGCTACCCTCTGGAAATGGGGGGCTGGGGTGGTGAACAGTGCTAAGCACACCAAAAGGCTGACTTTAGAAACGGTGCCCGGGGGAGGGGGGCGGCAGAGCCCTGAAGGTGGAAACGTTGACCATGGCGAGAGGAGCAGAAGAGCAGGAGGGGTCGAGCAGTGAGCGCCAACCTGCTATAGGGAGAGGAGCAGCGAAGAGGGTGAGAAGGGGACAGTGAAGGGGCAGCGTGAGACAGAGAAGAAGGGGGTAGGGCATGCCTTAGGGGCGGAGAAACAGCTGGGCGGGCAAACCTTAGGAAGAGCAGACTTCGGGTAGCCTCGAAGGTGGGCGATGGGCTGGGCGATGGGCGATGGGGGCGGGTGGCGTTGTGTTTTAGCGGCTTAAACTTCCGGCCGCCCTTCCCCCACCCCAACTCCCTGCTGCTCCGCTTCTGATCCAGCTCTCTGCAAACGGGCCTGGGAAGGCAGCAGAAGATGGCCCCAGGGCTTGGTCCCCGACGTGGGGGACCCGAATGGATTTGTAGTTTACTGGCTCCGAATGGCGGCCATTTCGGGAGTGACTCCAGAGTTGGGAGATCGCTGGCTCTCTGTGTCGCCCTCTCTAACTCTGCTTTTCCAATAAATAAAATTGTTTTAAAGGGGGGAGGGGGCTTGTGGCGCAGCTGTTAAAGAACCATAAAGATTTGCCCCTATGTTGTTTCCTTCTAAGTTTTCAAGTTTTAGCTCTTCTATTTTCATCTTTGGTTTACTTTGAGTTAATTTTTGCATAGGTGGCGATACAACATCCAGTTTCAGTGTTTTGCATGTGGGTGTGTAGTCCCAACACCATTTGTTAAATGACCTTTTTTTGCTTCATTGGTCTTAGTGGATCGCTTTCTTAATTTAGTTACTGGATAAATCATTGCTGATGTAGATAGATGTTTTAATGTATGAGCTTTCTTAATCTTTGCTTTATTGGTAGTATATGGAAATATGAATTATTGGTGTATGCTTTCTTAATTTTTGGATGATTCATCGCTAGTATATAGAAATATTTATTTTTGTATATCTTTGCTGCTACTTGGCTGAATTAATTGATTGTACTTGTGTCTGTATGTCCTTAATTTCACATAATTAATTAATTTAAATCACTTAATTTCACATAATTCTCATAAATCTGAGAACAGATTTACTTTTCTCAAATCTGGTTGTCTTTTATTTCTTTTTCTTGACTAATTGCTCTGGATAAAATTTCCAGTAAAATGTTAAATTGATGTGATGAGCGAACATCTTGATTTATTTCTGATATTTTATTACTAATCATTTTAGCTGTTTCCTTAGATGTCCATTATGAGGTTGTGGAAGTTACCCACCTGCCCCCTTTAGTTTGAGGCCAAATGTATATAAGTGGCACCTAGAGTGGACTTTTTTTGTGTGTGGGTTTTTTAAACATCTATTTTGTGATAAATATTAACATGTTTTTTTCCTTGTAAGACAGTCCCTATGGATTCCATATTGCTACTTGCTCTCTGACCACCAACTTCATCATGACTTCAAAGTATTTTGTGCCATTAAAATGACTTTTTTAAAAAAAGTTATATTTGGTCACTGGCCACGGCTTGGGACTAGGGTGACATAAGCAAGGCACTTGCCTTGGATATAAAAATTTGAGGCAACCAAAAATACGGTCATTGAGGGTACTTAATACTGTAATAAAAATTTTTTAATGAAATGGACAAACTACAGCCGCCTGCCTGCCACGTGCATAAATCAAGTTGCACTGAGGTAGTGATTAGACTCAGCTAATTAAAGGCAGGACTGTGCAAGTACAGGGTCTCATCTCTTTTGTTTTTTTCTTTTGTTTCCCTTCATTTCCTCCTTCCTTTCCTCTCTCTCTCTCTGTCTTGTCTTTCCTTTTCCACTTCCTTCCCTCCTAACTTCTGTCTGCTTCCCTCCCTTTCTCTCTCTAGCTCTCTGTTTTTTGATAGTTTATTCCCTCGGTGATTAGATCTGTGTTGATTTTTACTTTTAAGAGTTATGTTAAAATATTATTTTGACCTTGATTACTGAGTTTTTAGAGCTTCGAATTTTGTGCCTGCGACACATTTGCCTCACATTAGTCCCTCACACTGGGACCCTGAAGGGAGGAAATTGAGCACCAAGGGAACTTAGACCAGTGAGATAAAGCTTCATGCTTCCTGTACTTTTCTTGGTGTTGATTTCACTGATAGGTTTTTAGCAGCTGCTAATAGAAGGGGGGTGTATAAACTGATAAATAACCAACAATGGGTTTATCCCAAGGTTCAGAAAAATAAGGGCCAAGTCCAGTGTGTCCTGGTCCCAAAATTGTAGGAGTTGACATAACCTGTGCAAGTTGTTGCATTTCTTGGAGCCTAAATTTGCTTGTCTGCATAATGTCTACATTATAGATTCGTTGGGGATTAAATGAGATTATACTGGTAATGTGTACAAAGCTGGAATGGGAAAAACTGAATAAATGCTATACAAAGGCACTTCACAAAGTGCATAGAAGTGAAAGTAAAAATATATTTATTCTGATCAAAAAAGTATAAATCCATGCACACAGGGTCATCAAAAATCATGGAAAATATATATTGTGAAAAAGCTACATATGACTTTCAAACTTTTTGCACCAAAATAACCTTATCTTTTAATTCCATTTTTCCCATGACCTTTTTGAAGTATATTCATACATACCTAAAGCCTCAGCTTTGGGTAGGCAGCAATTTGGCAAGTTGAAGTAGTTACTTACACTCTTGGTATTTGTTTTTTTTTTTTTTTTAAGATTTATTTACTTATTTGTTGGGCATAGTTAAGACAGAGGTCTTCCGCCTGCTGGTTCATTCCCCAGATGGCCACAGTGGCTGGAGCTGGGCCCATCAGGAGCTTCTTCCTGGTCTCCCACATGGGTTCTGGGGCCCAAGCACTTGGGCCATCATCCACTGCTTTCCCATGCCACCAGTAGGAAGCTGGATTGGAAGTGAAACAGCTGGGACTTGAAACAGTGCCCATATGGGATGCCAGCACTGTGGGCAGAAGCTTACCTACTAGGGCACAGCACCAACCTCATCTTTTTTTTTTTTCCCCTTATTAGTAGTCTTGTTTTGTCCTGTAGTTTTACTGGTATTTTTGTTTTGTTTCACATTTTGAGAGGCAGAGAGAAACACAGAGAGAGCCCCCATTCACTGGTTCTCTCCCCAAATGCTTGCAACAGCTAGGGCTGGGCTATTGGAGGGGCATCTAGGTATATACATGTAATCGCATCATGTTTTAATTGTTCTGGAAGTATGTAAAGTTAGAACCGCCAAAAAATTGAGAGGAGGGGCAGTGTTATGGTACAACAAATTAAGCCACTGCCTGGATCCCATCTTGGAGTGCCAAGAATGGAATCCTGCCTCCCTTCTGATCAGCTTCCTACTAATGTGGCAAGGAGACAGCAGAAGATAGCTCAAGTATTTGAGTCCCTGGAACCCACATGGGAGACCCAGATTAGGTTCCTGGCTCCTGACTTCAGTCTGGTCCAGCCCTGCCTGTTGCAGGCATTCAAGAAGTGAACCAGCAAATGAAAGATCTCTTTCTATGGGTTTTCTTTCAAATAAATGGATGACTACACATTTAAGAAAAAACAAAGCAAAATCAACACACTTAAATTGAGAGGAACTTAAGTCATTTAAATTTTTTGAGATTTCTTGCTTTAAACATATTAATGGTGGAAATGATGTTTATAAAAATTGTATGTTTTTGGGCCGGCTCCATGGCTCAACAGGCTAATCCTCTGCCTTGCGGCGCTGGCACACCGGGTTCTAGTCCCGGTCAGGGCGCCGGATTCTGTCCCGGTTGCCCCTCTTCCAGGCCAGCTCTCTGCTGTGGCCAGGGAGTGCAGTGGAGGTTGGCCCAAGTGCTTGGGCCCTGCACCCCATGGGAGACCAGGAGAAGCACCTGGCTCCTGCCTTGGGATCAGCGTGGTGCGCTGGCCTCAGCACGCTGGCCGCGGAGGCCATTGGAGGGTGAACCAACGGCAAAGGAAGACCTTTCTCTCTGTCTCTCTCTCTCTCTCTCACTGTCCACTCTGCCTGTCAAAAATTAAAAAAAAATTTGTATGTTTGGGGCCGGCACTTTGGTGTAGCAGTAAAGCTGTCACCCACAGTGCCAGCATCCCATATGAGCGCCAGTTCGAGACCCGGCTGCTCCCTTTCTGATCCAGCTCTCTGCTATGGTCTGGGAAAGCAGTAGAAGATGGCACAGGGCTGAAACTGTGGCGCAGTGGGTTAATGCCCTGGCCTGAAGTGCCAGCATCCCTTATGGGTGCCCGTTCGAGACCCAGCTGCTCCACTTACGATCCAGCTCTCTGCTATGGCCTGGGAAAGCAGAAGATGGCCCAAGTCCTTGGACCCCTACACCCACATGGGAGACCCGGAAGAAGCTCTGGCTCCTGGTTTCAGCTCGGTACAGCTCTGGCCATTGCAGTCAATTGGGGAGTGAACCAGCGGATGGGAGACCTCTCTCTCTCTCTCTCTCTCTCTCTTTCTTTCTCTCTCTGCCTCTCCTCTCTCTGTGTAACTCTGATTTGCAAATAAATAAATAAATCTTAAAAAAAAAAAAAGAAGATGGCCCAAGTCTTTGGGCCCCTGCACCCGCGTGGGAGACCCGGAAGAAGCTCCTGGCTCCTGGCTTTGGATAGGCGCAGCTCCAGCTGTTGTGGCCAGTTGGGGAGTGAACCAGCGGATGGAAGACCTCCCTCCCCCCACCCCACTGCCTCTCCTTTTTTCTCTGTGTGACTCTGACTTTCAAATAAATAAATGAATCTTTTTATAAAAAAGTGTGTTTTTAAATTTATTTACCTGTTTATTTCAGAGACATGAAGCAAGAGCTACCATCTGCTGCTTTAATCCCCAAATGCCCACAACAGTTGGCCAGGTGCTGGGCTGGGGCCACGTGGTGTATTTTAAATGCTTATAAATAGTGCTTTCTGGGGCCTGTACTGTGGCATAGCCGGTTAAAGCCCTGGTCTGCAGTGCCAGCATCCCATAAATGTGCCGGTTCAAGAACTGGCTGTTCCATTTCCAATCTGGCTCTCTGCTATGGCCTGGAAAAGCAGTGGAAGATGGTCCAAGTGCTTAGGCCCCTGCACCCACATGGGAGACTTGGAAGAAGCTCCTGGCTCCTGTCTTTGGATAAGCCCAGCTCTGGCCGTTGTGGCCATTTGGGGAGTGAACCAGCAGATAGAAGACCTCTCTCGGCCTTGGCCTCTCTGTAACCCTAACTTTCAAATAGGAAAAATCGTTTTTAAAAATGTTTTAAATGCATCTTAAAGTACAATGCTATATGCGATAATTGTGTTTTTCACAAGAAAATTATATAATTTATATAAAAATTTTAATTCTTGGAGGGCTGGCGCTGTGGTGTAGTAGATTAAGCCTCCACCTGTGGCACTGGCACCCCATGTCGGTACCGGTTCAAGTCATGGCTGCTCCGCTTCTGATCCAGCTCCCTGCTAATGGCTTGGGAAAGCAGTGGAAGATGGCCCAAGTCCTTGGGCCCCTGCACCCACATGAGAGACCTGGAAGAAGCTCCTGGCTCCTGGCTTCGGATCTACCCAGCTCCAGCCCTTGCGGCCATTTGAGGAATGAACCAGCAGATGGAAGACCTCTCTCTCTGTCTCTCTCTCTGTAATTCTGTCTCTCAAATAAATAATTAAAACAAAAAAATTAATTCTTCACATGGCACCTTAAGCAGTGTTTTAAAGTTTTTTAAAATACATGTGTTGGGCCATTGCTATGGCGCAGTGGGTTAACACCCTGGCCTGAAGCATCGGCATACCATATGGGCGCCCGTTTTAGTTCTGACTGCTCCTCTTCCGATCAAGCTCTCTGCTGTGGCCTGGGATAGCAGTAGAAGATGGCCCAGGTCTTTGGGCCCCTGCACCCGTGTGGGAGATCCGGAAGAAACTCCTGTCTCCTGGCTTCAGATTGGCAGGACTCTGGCCGTTGCAGCCATCTGGGGTGAACCATCAGATGGAGGATCTCTCTCTCTCTCTCTCTCTCTCTCTCTCTCTCTCTCTGTCTGCCTCTCCTTTCTCTGTGTAACTCTGACTTTTGAATAAATAAATAAATACTTTAAAATAAAATATATGTGTTTATTGGGGCCAGTGCTGTGGCATAGTGGATAAAGCAGCTGCCTGCAGTACTGGCATCCCATAGGGGCACTGGTTTGAGTCCCAGATGCTCCTCTTCCGATTCAGCTCTCTGCTATGGCCTGGGAAAGCAATAAAAGATGGCCCAAGTCCTTGCCCCCCTGCACCTGCATGGGAGACCTGGAAGAAGACCTTGGCTCCTGGCTTCGGATCAACACAGTTCCGGCCATTGCGGTCAACTGGGGAGTGAACCAGAGGATGGAAGACCTCTCTCTTTCTCTGTCTGCCTCTCCTCTCTCTGTGTAACTCTGACTTTCCAGTAAATAAATAAATCTTTAAAAAATGAAAATATATGTATGTATTTGAAAGGCAGAGTGACATAGAGAACTTTCATTTGCTGATTCACTCCCCTAAATGGCCACAGGAAATGCCAGAACCAAGAGCCCAGAACTCCTTGCAGGTCTCCCACGTGGGTGGCAGGGTACCAAATACTTGGCTGTCTTCTGCTGCTTTCCCAAGTGCATTAGCAGTGAGCTGGGTCAGAAGCAGATCAGCCAGGACTTGAACTGGCACGTAGATACGGGATTCTGTCTTCGGAAGTAGGGGAATATACTGGTGTACTACAATGCCAACCCCCGTGTGATCTATTTTAAACTGTAGGAGGAATGTTGTCTGTCCTGAATCTTGACAGTATATTTCTCTGAGACTAAGTAGTCTCACTTAGGCTAAGAGTTCAAATTTGAGGCTCTTTGGTGAGGCTCCATCAGATGGTTTTCCTTGAGACTGACTAGGCATTCCTCGGGTAGAGTAAGTGTAGACTGTCATTACAGAGGCATGAGGCTTTGCTCGTGCCATCCTCTGGAATGATAGATCCTGAAAATGAAATGAAGGACAGGAGAACCTATAAAACTTTTCTTGTGCTAAGGACAATTTTTTCATAACCTTTTAGCCTGTATTGGAAGGCTCCTTAGTCATCACACTCAGTTTTAAAAGCAGGCTTTCTTTTTTTTAAATTTTTATTTATTTATTTATTTTTATTTATTTATTTTTTTGGCAGGCAGAGTTAGTGAGAGAGAGAGAGAGAGACAGACAGAGAGAAAGGTCTTCCTTTTACGTTGGTTCACTCTCCTAATGGCTGGCGCTGTGCCGATCCGAAGCCAGGAGCCAGGTTTTTCTTCCTGGTCTCCCATGCGGGTGCAGGGACCCAAGCACTTGGGCCATCCTCCACTGCCCTCCCTGGCCACAGCAGAGAGCTGGACTGGAAGAGGAGCAACCAGGACACCGGGGCACCCCAGCCAGGACTAGAACCCAGGGTACCGGCGCCACAGGAGGAGGATTAGCCATGTGAGCCGGCCAAAGCATGTTTTCTCTAAGTAGCATTCTCCATCTTTCAGGTGAGAGGCAAGGGACAAAGACCAAAATCTTGAGCCTTTACTGCTATTGACCAAGATGTGCATTACTAGGGAGCTGGAATCAGAAGTGGAGCGAAAATTCAAACCTGGGCATTCCAATATAGAGTGTGGGCATCCCAAGTGACATCTTAACTGCTATACCAAATGCTCATCCTTCATGGTACATTTCTAATTGAAGGGGCTAGATGCCTATTACCATCTTTTTAATTGCATTTCAATTAGAAAATTTGTGAATTTAATATGGAATATTAGACCCCAAATACTAGGTTTATTTTTGGAAAATACAGCATAGAATGAATGTTTATATAACTGAGGGCTGGTGCTGTTACAGAGTGGATTTAAAGCCCTGGCCTGCAGCACTGGCATCCCAAATGGGCACCGGCTGGAGTCCCAGCTGCTCCACTTCTGATCCAGGTCCCTGGTAATGCTCCTGGGAAAGCAGTAGAAGATGGCCCAAGTGCTTGGGCCCTTGCACTCACATGGGCGATCCAGAAGAGGCTCCTGGCTCCTGGCTTTGGATCAGCTCAGCTCCCACCATTGGTGCCTTTGGGAGTGAACCAGGGGATGGAAGAACTCTCTCTGTAATTCTTTCAAATAAATAAATATTTAAAAAAGATTATATAACTGAAGTTTGTATTTTTTCTTCTTTTGGAATCTGATGCACTTAACTCATTACTGTTGGCATTTTAAATACTGATCCCTGCATTACAGAGAACTAGTGATACTACATTGTGTTGTAAGTACACGGAGAAATAGAATAGTCAGCATTTGGCAAGAGATGAGATAAAAGACCTGTATTATACAAAGTTATTTTATTGGGAGCCACACAGAACTCAACTTGAAATAATAACACTTTTAAAGGTTGAGTTTTATATTCAATGCACTTAATCATTCACTTTTAATTTGTACTCAGTTTTGCAGTTTAAGCAGCTTTACCACTTTTGTTAAAATCAATTTCTTTAAAATGTTGACTTAGGGGTGAGCATTTGGCCAAGCTGTTAAGCCACTGTTAGCATACTCATGTCCCACATTAGAGCACTTGGGTTTGGTTCCAGGCTTTGACTTCTGATTTCAGTTTCTTGCTATTGTGAATCCTGGAAGACAACAGTGATTGTTCAAGTAGTTTGATCCCTGACATCCATGTGAGAGACCAAAATGGAATTACTGGCTTCCAGCTTTGAGCCACCACCCCCCCAACCATTGCAAGCATTTGGGGAGTGAGCCAGCAGATGGGGGCATATTCTCTCTCTGTCTTAATAAATCTCTTGTTTCTGTCTCTCAAATATATAAATAAGCTAATTTTTAAAAATGTGGACTCAGGCTAGTGCTGTGGTGTAGCAGGTTAAGCCACTGTCTGCATCCCATATGGGTACTGGTTCGAGTCCTGGATGGTCCATTTCCAATCCAGCTCCCTGTGATGTACCTGGGAAGGCAGCAGAAGATGGCCCAAATGCTTGGGCCTCTGCTGTCCTTGTTGGCTTCAGCCTGGCCTAGTCCTGGCAGTTGCAGCCATTTGGGACGTGAACCAGCAGATGAAAGATCTCTCTAATTCTGTCAAATAAATATACAAACAATCCATCTTAAAAAGTGGACTTAGTTTAAAGACTGTCAGTAATGAAATTAAAGTCATCATATAATAGACAAGATGATGATTTCTTTCAGAAATCATGTAAGTTATTCCGTACCACTTAAAAGCAGTTTCCCAATTTTACATGATTCTTAAGACATGTTCAAACTCATAGAATGTGTTCAATAAGTGCTTGTTATTTAAACATTGACATAATCTTGTGCTAGAGATCACATCTTCATAACTCTCACTACTTGTGTTTCCTTTTGTCCATTACTGTACAAGAAACATTTTTGAAATACATGCATAGTTTTTCTCATAGCATATACTTTTATGAACTTTTTGAAGACACCTTATATTGAGATGCTGACACAGCTTTTCATCATTTGCACCTACTTTATTTGTCTAACTTCTTCCTCTGTAATACTTCATCTTCCATTCTAGCCAAGCTCATCTCCCTGAACATATTACCATATTCATTCCTGGCTGTAAACCTTTTTTTGTGTTGTTTCTCTTTCCTGGGGTGCCCAGATATTTCCCCACATTCAGATTCTGTACATCTTGCCCACCTGTGCCACAAAGATTTTGCAGCTGTTCCAGGACCAAGTAGTCTTTTTTTATCTGCAGTCCTGGGACATTTCTTCTCATTTGGCTGGTACTTAATCAAACGCAGGCAGTTCACAGCTGGCAATGTGTTGTGTTCCGATACTGCATTTTTCTGCCAGCTATTGAATGCATAAATAGTTTCCGCCATAAAAATAAAAGATGAATAGCTTTCTAGGGCAGTGCACAAAAGTTCACTTAATGCACATACATAAAGCAAGCATCAGGTACTGATACTCAGATTGCAATAGCTACTTAAAATATTGTTTTCTCCAGTATTGTATTTAGGAAGGCGTCTCCCTCTGTCAGTTCTAAGGGTGCCTCTGCAGGTTCCTCCTCCTTCCTAATTTGGCCCTGTTTCCTCAGTGACTTGGGAAAACCTTTGATAACTGGTGGTGCAGTGAGAATTTTATAAGAAGCGAGGGAAGAGCTTTCTGCTTGCAAGAGAATGAGTGGAACAGGGTGAGGATGGGGTAGGACCTGGAGGGAATGTTCCCAGTGAATATTGAGTTCGTGTTCTCCTTTTTCGCCTGATACCACCCTACTCCAAAACTATCTCTTTACTCTTAGACTATTACAGTCCATCTGCATAACCCCCTCTGCAATACTTTTCTTTATTGTAATCTCACTATTCTGTAATCTATTGCCTATCACAATTGAGGTTTTCTCAAACCTTCATGTTTATAATTTCACTCTATGCTCTTCAAAGATTTCTCCACTGCTCACAGCAGCTGTTGATAATCCAGGCTGAACATCAGAATTACTTGGAGGACTTTTAAATAGATAGATAGATAGATAGATAGATAGACTTTTAGATAGATAGATAGACTTTTAAATAGATAGATAGATAAATAGATAGATATAGATACAGAGACACCCACACTCCATATCAGAGTGCCTGGGTCCAAGTCCCAGCTCTGTTTCCAGTTCTGTCTTCTAGCTTTTGTGCGTCCTGGGAGGAAGCTGATAATGGTTCAAGTACTAAGTCCCTGTCACCCACATAGGAGGTCCAAATTGAGTTCCTAGCTCTTGGCTTCAGCCTGGCCCAGCCCTTGCTGTTGCATGCATTTGTTGAGTGAACCAAAGGATGAACAATCTCCCTGTCTTCTCTCCCCTTTACCCTCTCTCTACTTCCCTCCCCTCCCCTCTCTTTAAAATAACAAATTCTAAAAATACAAGTACTTGACTCCTACTGTAGTCCTTCTGAGTCATAATTTTGGATAGAAGCCCCATATATTAAATCTCCCCAAGGTATTTGGATGCATAGCCAGGATAGATAATCAATAACCTCTAGAACGAGGTTCAAAAATCTTAGCATGACATTCCAGTCCTTCTATGTTTAGAAGATTTATGTTCTAATCCCAAGTTCTTCATTAGCAAGCCTTGGGTAAGTCACTTCTTCTCTCTGGGTGTCAGTTTTCTCTTCTCTAAAATGAGATTGGTGCTTTTTCTGTTAAATGTTTCCATTCCAAATTAAAGATGGTTCTCAGCCACTTTTAGTAAATACTGCATTTTATTTTATTTTTCCTTTCGTTATTTAAGAGATTTCCCATCCACTGATTCATACTTCAAATGCCTGCCAACAGAAGCTGGCGCTGCGGCACAGCAGGTTTAGCTGCAGCTTGCTGCACCAGCATCCCATATGGGCACTGGTTCAAGTCTCAGTTGCTCCACTTCTGATCCAACTTATTGCTAATGTGCCTAGGAAAGCAGTAGAAGGATGGCCCAGGTCCCTGGGCCTCTGCACCTACGTGAGAGACCCAGAAGAAGCTCATGCTTTTCTTTTTCTCCTTTTAAAGATTTGATTGTTTATTTGTGAGACAGAATTACAGACAGTGAGAGAGGTCTTCCATACGCTGGTTCATTCCCAGCTCTTGGCTTCAGCCTGGTCCAGCCCCTGTTGTCGCAGGCATTTGGGGAACAATTAGATGGAAATGTGCTTGTTCTCATTCTCTGTTTCTGTCTCTTTGCCTCTCACATAATAAAAAGAAAAGAATGTTACTTTATTCTTCCAGGAAGTTAGTTCTAATAAATTTTGTTGTTAGAGCTCTGTTACGGTTTTACAAATTCATTATTACAGTAGTATCATTATTTGGGGCTACCAGTTTTTAAAAATATATTGAAATATGAGGTAGACCATATATCGTTCACTTGAGGCATGTTTGGTTATTTGGCTTTTTCTGGTAACACCTTTGATGTATTTTCTCATGCAGATGACACTATAACCCTTAAAAATATAGGACTCGCAAAAAAGAAAGAAAAATATGATAGAGAGATCGGTGGAGGTTCAAGATGGCGACCATACTCTCATAAGTATCACTTGCATAGAGGTAAAGTATACTAAGAATCACGTATGGTAAAAAAGAGTCTGAAATTTTTGTGAGTTAGTAGGTAAGCAATTCAAGAACCTGCAGTGATGTACTAAAGTTGTATTATGTTTTCTTTTTCCTCGTCATGGACTCATACAGGGCTGGTTAGAATTTATGCTATGTCCAGTGAAAAACAAATGCTTTTAATTTATATGTGTTACTTCTCTAAGGGAGGGCAGGATGAGCAATCAGAGATGATACTACTGCTTTACATGTCGCTGAAACTGAAATAGCATTTATTAAAATAGTTTATCTTGCTGTTGCTACTTTAAGTAGTAAGCCTTTTTTCTATAATGTAAAAGAAACATTATGGGCTGAGAGTGCTTTGAACTTGCTTACAAGCCTTCCTGATTGGTACAATCCTTCAGTAATAGAAGGCAATACAGGAAGAGCATGGTTGATACTCTGGACACCATGACGTCCAGATTTTGAAGAAAGGAATGTTATAGGATGAGAACAGGGTAGAACATGAACAATGTCCTATGTTCCCCTGACCACATTGGACAATGTGGTGTGCACAGTTTAATGTGATTGGGCTGAAGATTGTCATAGTCGAGAAGTTAGCTCAACAGTTGAGTCTCCATGGTCTGATTAACAGGTTGGAATCACCCTGACATTGTGCATACTTTAAGCCCCTGCCAGTTGCTTACTCAGCTTCATTACAGCCTTTGGCTTAGCCAAAAGAAAGTGGCTTAGCCTGTTCTGAGAACAGGCAGGATGGTGGTTATAAGAGCAAAGAAGCTAAAAATGGTGAGGTGGCATTCTCATGCTCCTAATCAAACTTAAAATGGATCTTTGTAAGCCTTTTGGAGATTATACTCTTTGACAGTCTGTTAAGCTGTGTCTTTGTATTCAAAGCAAAGAAGAGAATTGAGGCAAATATCAACATGATTATTATAAAGCAAACAGCTTCTCTCTATTTCTCCTTTTTCTTTTCAAGTACTGCTTCAATTAATTTCAGATAGTATTCCCAACTTTGGTATGTAGAACCAAATTTGAGGTATTATACACAGAGAAAATGTCACTATTGTAATAAGTAAATAGAAATAGTATGGCAAAGAGTGTTCTCGAATTCAGAGAGACTTCCAGATGGTATTAGAATAATAAAATATAAGAAGTTTTGCAAAGCCCAGTGCATGGCTTTGAAAAAATTAGATCCTATTTGAGATTACTTTAAAATTTACTGTATATGAGTGAGATAGTAATTTTTCCACTCAATTATTCTTTATAGCTGTTGTCTATATTCCCACTAAACTAGGGTCTTTGTGCTTTTTACGTGTTAAATCTTTCATTCAGTGAAGTATTGAGCTTTTTTCTGTAATGTAAATTTAAAATGTTATCTCAAAAACTAAAAGAAAGGGAGAAAGAAAGGGTGAGGGAGGGAGGGATTATCATTATGTTCTTAGACTTGTATTTACGAATCATGTTAAATCTGTTAAAAACTAAAAAATTTAAAATTTTTAAAAATTATTTTAAAAGTTAGATCACAATACTTTGGAAAGACATTGAATTTACTGACTGAAAATACAGAAAATAATTATTTTTCAAAGGATACCCAACATTCAGAAACAACTTTGAGGACAGAAATCATAATAAAATATACCATGAGACTTCTGGATTCAGATTTGGACAAAATCTTTTACACAGGCTGCCTTCAACTGAGCAGGTAAATAAATACCAAGAATTAGTTGATATGAAAGAACCCAAATTTAATGTATTTCTAAATATTTAATTCTGTTGAGAACAGGGATTGTTTCTTAGTATTTATCTGTAGTGTCTTGAACATATTTTTTAATGGGTAGTTCCTACTTTTTAATTAATTTTTACTTGAAAGGCAAATGTAAAGAGCTCTTCCATCTGCTGGTTTACTCCCCAAATACCTTCCACAGCCAGAACCTTCAACTTTGTCTCCCATATGGGTGGCAGGAATCCAGCTACTCGAGCCATTGCCTGCTGCCTCTGAGTGTGTGCATTAGCAAAATGCTGAATCTTTCTTTTTTTAAGATTTATTTATTTATTTATTTGAAAGAGTTACACAGAGACAGAAGGAGAAGCAGAGAGAGAGAGAGAGGTCTTCCATCCGCTGGTTCACTCCCCAGTTGGTCGCAGTGGCCGGAGCTGCACCGATCCAAAGCCAGGAGCCAGGAGCTTCTTCTGGTCTCCCACATGGGTGCAGGGGCCCAAGGACTTGGGCTATCTTCTACTGCTTTCCCAGGCCATAAAATGCTGGATCTTAAGTGGTTGTGGGACTCCATCCCAAACTACATGTGTCCCAAGTGGTGGCCTTACCTGTTAGCACCACAACACTCCCCCCATTGAACATAATTTAAATTCAGTATGTTAGTTCATTTTCCCTGTAACCATTGTAATAAACATTTAAATTTTTGCTATTTTCAATAGTTACTTAAAATTTTGAATTTATAAAATGCCAAAATAAACACTTGGTTATTGTGATTGTACATTATTGTATTTATCTTCATACTGAGTCTTTGAAAGCTGGAAGTCACATGAAACAAGATTTGATGCACTCTGGTACAACCAGGTGGGACAGACTATAATTACAAATTCATTACATCTAAACTTCTATGGTTGAGTCAGTCATGGGATAGGAATTTTATATGTTCTCATATCCAGATTCACAGGTTAACATTGGTGTTAGTGTGTCTTTTTGGCCTATTCTGAACTGATTCTTCTTAAGATGTTATACAGTCATTTAGTAAAAAGCAAAAAACAACAGAGACCTTAAATCATTTCTGTCAAAGTATGTAAATGAAAGTTGTTTATTTTGAAGAAGTTAAATTGATTGAATAGACATTGATTCGATGCCTATCCCCTGCAGGCACTATGGTATCAGAACAACCTGCTTTAAATAGTTTATGTGGCAGTGGGAGAGAAAGAGAATAAATTGAATGTTTTTTAAAAATATTTATTTATTTATTTGAAAGTCAGAGTTGTACAGAGAGGCAGAGAGAAAGAGAGGTCTTCCATCTGCTGGTTCACTCCCCAGATGGCCGCAACGGCCAGAGCTGCACTAATCCAAAGCTAGGAACCAGGAGCTTCTTCTGGGTCTCCCCACGCAGATACTGGGGCCCAAGGACTTGGGCCATCTTCTACTGCTTTCCCAGGCCATAGCAGAGAGCTGGATTGGAAGTGGAGCAGCCGGGACTCAAACCGGCGCTCATATGGGATGGCAGCACTGCAGGCCACGGTTTTACCCACTACACCACAGCACAGGCCCCCTGAATAGTTTTCAATGTTACTTTGTAATTCTAGTAAGTTAGTTTTGTACTTCACAAGATTTAAATCTTAGTATCAGGAGAACACAAGTTCATTTATTCAAAATCCTTTTAAGAGAGTTTCTTATTTATAAGGAAAGAAAACTAATGTGCATTTCATTTTCAGAGGGTAGGATATCTGTAATACACAAGTTTATGAAGATAATTCTTAAATAATCAATTATAAAGATTGCAAGTTCCTTTGGAATGGTACTTGGGTGCATATGGGTCTTAGGAAATGGGACCCAATCCTATATTTCCTGCTAATCCACTGTGCTCCCAACAACAGTCACAAAGAAGGAAGAAAGAGGTACATGTGCATTCTTCCTAGTTTACTTACTCAGGTTTCTCAGTAGAAATGGTAGAGAGTGGCTGTGCCTTTATGCTTTAGCAAAGCAACTAATTTTTTGTAATTTTTAAAAGTTTTCGGTGCATAATATTCTTTATGCTAGTACTGTTCCTGCTATTTAGCAGTTTGATTCCAGCTTCTGATAGTGTTGTACTAGAAAATCAATAATGCTAAAGCTATCGCATGTTTTGTTTGCCTGGCAACATATACTAGTGGAAGGTTTGATTTCTCTGTGTGGTCCATATGACTCGTTTTTTAACATCATAGAGATTTATCAAAGTCTTCATTATTTCTATTTGGCTGATTGACTTCACTGTCCATTTGTTTTAAAAACTGAAAAAACAGAAAGGCTGAGTTGTTGTCAGCTTAATTCATTTGAACAGTATTAAGCCAACCTTCTGCTTCTTTATAGCTTTCTTTCCCCTTACTTGCTTTGCTTTTGCTGTAAAATTTGGTGTTAATTTATATTGAGGATACAGGTTTTACTTTAATGTTCACTGAACAGCAAAAAATAAATACTGAATACTTTCCTTTGATAATAAGGATTTGTACTACAAAATATTATTCACTATCCTGTCAGTTACAAAGTCATAGAATCTGTTGTTTGGTAAAACATAGATCCAGAAAATGCTACATACAGCACGACTTTGGAATATATTCAAATTCCTAAATAATTTCCCATATTTTTTTCTTTGTTAAGGTTTTTTTGTTCATAATGTTCTTTGTACCAACGATGACATAGGACATCAAAGCTATTCTGCAAATTAATATTTAGCTGCCCATAGAAATAATCTTGAAAAATGCCATTAACTTAATCAAATAATCTAAACATCTAAACATGGGGTATATGTTTCATTTATTTTGCATAATTGGGGTTCTTTGCAGGAGCAGTACAGTGACAACTATAATTTCCATTTGAAGAGGAATTACCATCAATCAGAAGGACATCAAGACTACCCAGAAGGAAACAGAATTGGAAGAAATGAATTAGAAGGATCTAAATACCATTTAGAGCGACCTTATGTCCCTGAGAGATATTATAGCCAATTAGAGAAATATTCTGGCAATTCTGAGAGATTTCATGACCAATACCAGAGATTCTATGGCCAATATGAGAGAGCTTGTCAATTAGATTGTTATTATGGCCATTCAGAGAGATTTTACGGTCCATTTGAGAGATACCGTGGTCCATTTGAGAATTATGACCTATCAGAGAGATATGGCCAATCTGAAAGATACTATGGCCAATCAGAGAGATTTTATGGTCAACCAGAGAGATTTTATGATCAGTCAGAGAGATATCACAGCCAGTCAGACAGATTTTATGGAGACTATCCTGGCCAATCAGAGAGAGGTTACGGTTACTCAGGCAGATTTCATGGTCCCTCAGAGAGATGGTATGGTCCATCAGGGAGATTTCATGGTCTATCAGAGAGATATCAAAGATACTCATCATTAGGAAGATTCAGAATGCTACGCAAAACTGAGTTCAAATTTGACAGGTAAAAGTACAAAAAATAATCATTAGTACAATGTGTTGAGTGATGTAGAAATATACAAGTATGCTTTATGTGTCTGTATTATCTTTATTTTATACTGTATTTTTTGTGACAGCCATGTATGGAGACAGATATATTAACAGAATGGAGGTAATATAGATGGTATTGATATTGGTTTTTCAATTTGCTGATGTCCTGTAGCTGTCATCCAGTTTTCCATGATGTCCCATTAAGTTGTTATATCTAGGTCTATTTTCCCTGGCAGAACCTTTCCTACTGTACCTTCCCCACAATCAGAATATATGGATGGACTCAGTGTCCTGTTCCCTGGGGACCTTCCAACCCATAGGCAAGCTAATCCAACAACCAACTATGCCAAATAGATAATATAATTTATGATAGTGAATTTCTGTGTTTCCCTCCTATCTTCTTCCTGAAGAACTCTCAGTCTTTAGCAGAAAAATGATGTATCTTTTTAGCAACGTAACTTTTTTGCTTTATTCAAGTCAAACCAAGGGGAAAGGATGCCTATTCTATGCATAAATGCAATACTAACCTTCTGAATATATTTGACTACACTATACCTATATATTCACTATGACCTTCTAAAACTATTAGGGTATGTCTAACAACCAAGAAAACACAGAAATTTAAATAGTACTGTGGATTGAGTTTTCAAAAACAAAAGACATTTCTATGGCAATTTGTTGGGTTGTTGAATAGTTTTTTTACTTTGAATTTCTCAGTAATTACCTTGAGTTTGCATTACCTTGAGTTGCATGTTTATTCAAATGTTGTAGCTCAAGTTAACTATTGTACAGAATCCTGATTTCAGCTGCAAAAACTATTTACAAAATATGTGTGTGGGTCATTGTGTATGCAGGTTTTAAGGAAAAAGGCCCTGTGCTACTTATTAGCAATTTTTTATAGCATGATTTGTTATAAAAGTTTAAAATATTTTTAATACTAGTGGTGGGAATTTATATTTCTGCACTTATTAGGGATTTCCATGTTTTATTTTAAATACAGTTTTAAATGGCATAATAATTCAGTTAAAGCACTTAAAATTACATTTATACTATTATCCAATAACATTCCTATAATTTTGCAAATTGTCTTCAAATATCAAATGAACAAGTCTGTTCAAATTTTTCCTTTACCTTTTATTCTTACAATATTTTATATCAGTACAAATAAGTAGGACTTGAATGGTTAAGGGTAGAACTATCAGATGTAGAACTATTATTAAAGAACATGTACAGTAAAGAAAAGTCATCTATTTTTTAACTGATCTTTTGGGAAATCATCTACTCCACAGCATTTCATTCTAATATATGTAATTTGACCAGATAGATTTAATAGTATCCTTAGAACCAGAATTTCCTTCTGTGCCACATATAAAATGAAGAATTCAGTAATTTTATGTCCCTACCAAAAAGTTCCCTCATAAAATAAAGACATATCAAAGGTACTAAGTACATTTCTTTTTTTTAAAGATTTATTTATTTATTTATTTATTTGAAAGGCAGAGTTACAAAGAGGCAGAGGCATAGAGAGAGGTTTTCTATCTGCTGGTTCACTCCCCAGATGGCCGCAATGGCTGGAGCTGCGCCAGTCTGAAGCCAGGAGCCAAGATCTTCTGGGTCTCCCATGCGGGTGCAGGGGCCCAAGAACTTGGGCCATCTTCCACTTCTTTCCCAGGCCATAGCAGAGTGCTGGATCAGAGATGGTGCAGCCAGGACTTGAAGCAGCGCCCATATGGGATGCTGGCACTGCAAGTGGTGGCCTCACCACTTGCATGCCACAGCATGGCCCCACCCCCCTTTTTAAATTTTTTTTATTTATAAGTACATTTCTATCTTGAACAAGTCAGTCTAGAAGCCCAACGTGATCTTAATAAAAGTCAAATTTGCATTGGGTATAAATATGTAAAATATAACTATCATACAGAATCCTGATTTCAACTATAAAATTTATTTCCAAAATGTATGTGTGGTTTATTGTGTTATGCAGGTAAACAAAATAGAATATCATAGATAGAAACACTACTTAGGAAGATTTGTAATAAGTATGTTCAGTTTTAAGAAAGCAATCATACTCCCAATAAAAATTCTTTTTTTTAATTATTTTTTTTCTTTTGACAGGCAGAGTGGATAGTGAGAGAGAGAGACAGAGAGAAAGGTCTTCCTTTTTGCCGTTGGTTCACGCTCCAATGGCCACTGCGGCCGGCGCATCGCACTGATCCGAAGCCGGGAGCCAGGTGCTTCTCCTGGTCTCCCATGCGGGTACAGGGCCCAGGGACTTGGGCCATCCTCCACTGCCTTCCCGGGCCATAGCAGAGAGCTGGCCTGGAAGAGGGGCAACCGGGATAGAATCCAGCGCCCCATCTGGGACTAGAACCCTGTGTGCTGGCGCCGCAAGGCGGAGGATTAGCCTGTTAAGCCACGGCGCCGGCCTCCCAATAAAAATTCTGAACAATGTATGTTACAAGCAAGGTATGATTTGGATTTTTTTTTTTAAGATTTATTTATTTATTTGAGAGGCAGAGGCAGAGAGAGACAGAGAGAAAGGTCTTCCATCTGCTGGAGAATGGCACAATGACCAGAGCTGGGCCGATCAGGAGCTTCATCCAGGTCTCCCACATGCAAGGCCCTGGGCCATCCTCTGCTTTCCCAAGTCATAGCAGAGAGCTGGATCAGAAGTGGAGCAGCCAAGACTCGAACCTGTATGGGATACCGGCACTGCAGGCAGTGGCTTTACCTGTTGTGCCACAGCACTGACCCATGAATTTGGATTTTTAACTTCCCTTAAAATATCTAATAACAATTTCAGCTTTATGTCTCTTTCCTGACATGGTAATTATATTCACATTCAGATGCCTTCTTGGCTGAATTGATACAGATAACAAAAACTTTCTTTTGTACCCCTACTAAATAAGAAAAGGGCTTGATTTCATTCTGCTGCATATAGATACCCAATTTTCCTACCAAGATTTATTGAAGAGACTGTCCTTTCCTTCATTGAGTGGTCTTGGCACCCTTGTTAAACATCATTTGATTATATAAGTGAAGTTCTCTTCTAATCCAGTGGACTCATAATATAGTACTGTTTTTATTGTGACTTTGTGTTTTGAAATTAGAAATTGTGACTCTTCCAACTTATTTCCTGTTTTTTAAGATTTGTTTATCTGAAAGGCAGAGAGACAGAAAGAGAGGGAGGGAGATTTTCCGTCCACTGGTTTACTCCCCCAAATGGCTGCAACAGCCAGGGCTGAGCCAGCCTGAAACCTGGATACTGGAACTCCATCCTGAGCATCCGAATGGATGGCAGGGACCCAAATAGTCTTTAATTTCTCTCAGTAGTATTTTTGGTGTACAAGCCTTTTCACTTCCTTGGTTAGGCGTATACCTAATTATTTTGTTCTTTTTTATGCTACTATTAATGGAATTATTTTCTTAATTTCCTTTTTGAGTTCATTATTACTATATAGAAATGAGGCTGATTTTGTGTTTTGATTTTTGTATCTTGCAATTTTGCTGACTTTGTATCTTGGCTGTAACTAACTGGCTTTTTTGATGTGTGTCTTTAAGGCTTTCTACACAGAAGATTATGTCATTTGCAGACAGGCAAAATTTTCTTCTTCCTTTCCATTTGAATTATTTTACTTCTTTTCTTGCTAATTGCGCTGGCTAGGATTTCCAATACTGTTTTAAATACAAGTGGTAAAATACACGTTTGCCTTATTCCTGATCTTAGAAAATTCTTTCATCGTTGAGTATGATGTTACCTGTGAACTTTTCATAAATGAACTTTGTTAGTTGCAATAGTTTCCTTCTGTTGAGAGTCCGTTGTTTGTTTTTGTTTTGAAAGGGTGTCGAATCTTGTCAAATCCTTTTTCTCCATCAGTAGGAATGACAATGTCCTTCCTTCTGTTCATGTATATTAACATTGATTTTTGTGTTTCACACCATTCTTACATTCCGAGAGTAGGTCCTACTTGGTCATGGTGTATGATCCTTGTAATGTGCTGTGAATTTGTTTTACTAGTGTTTTGCTGAGGATTTTTGCAACAATATTCATATGGGATATTACACTTTTCTTGTAGCTTTCTCTGACGCTGGTATCAGGATAATGGTTGCTTTATAGAGCTTGTAAATGTTTCTTCCCTTTCAGTTGGTGGAAGAGTTTCATGAGACAGAATTCTGGTAGAATTCTCCAGTAAAGCCATTTGATCTAGGGCTTTTCTTTGTTAGGTTTTTGATTACTAAATCAATTTCTACTGATCTGTTCAGACTTTCTATTTCTTCATTATTCAGTTTTGATAAATTAAGTTTCTAGGACTTTATAGATATCTCCTAGGCTAGCCAATCTTAGCAAACAATGGTTCATAGTATCCTTTTACAGTTCTTTTTATTTCTATGACTTCTCTTGTAGTATCTCTTTTCATTTCTTTTTTTTTTATTTTTTCTTAAGATTTATTTATTTATTTGAAAGACAGAGAGAGAGGTCTTCGATCTGCTGTTTCACTCCCCAGATGGCCGCAATAGCCAGAGCTGAGCAGATCTGAAGCCAGACGCTTCTTCTGGGTCTCCCACATGGCTGCAGGGGCCCAAGCACTTGGACCATCCTCCACTGCTTTCCAGCACTGTAGGTGGTGGCTTTACCTGCTACGCCACCATACCAGTGCCCTTTTCATTACTTTTTTTTTAATAGTTATTTATAGGGGATGGCACTATGGTGTAACTGGTAAAGCCCCTGCCTGTGGTCCTAGCATCCCATATGGGCACTGGTTCGAGTCCCAACTACTCCACTTTTGATCCAGCTCTCTGCTATAGCCTGGGAAAGCAATGGAAGATGGCCCAAGTCCTTGGGCTCCTGCACCCACGTGGGGGACCTGGAAGAAGCTCCTGGCTTCTGGCTACAGATTGGCCCTGCTCCAGCTGTTGTGACCATTTGGGGAGCGAACTAGCGGATGGAAGATCTCTCTGTGTCTGCCTCTGCCTCTCTGTCTCTCTCTCTCTTCCTCTCTCTCTCTCTCTCTAAATCTTTAAAAACATTTATTTATTAATTTGAAAGGCAAAGTTACAGATCTTCAACCTACTGGTTCACTCACCAAGTGGCTGCAAGTTTAAACAGGTTGACAATTATAATGTGTCTTAGTGTTATTCTTTTGAATACATTCTAATTGGAATTTTTTGAGCTTCTTGGATCTGTATGTTCATCGGTCTTTATGTCATCAGATTTGGGAAGTTTTCAAATAAGCTTTCTGCCTCAGGGTACTCCTTGGATTGCTATAATGCATGACTAGTTCACTTAGTAGTGCCTCATTAAGTCTCTTAGGCCCTCATTACTTTTCTTCGTTCTTTTTTCCTTGATCATTTCAAATGGCCTGTCTTCAAGTTTGCTTATTTTTTTTTTTGGCCTAATCAAGTCTGATACTGAACCCCTCCAATTTATTAATTCAATGATTGTGTTTTTCAGTCTCAGAATTTCTGTTTGGTTCTTTTCCATAATTTGTATTTCTTTGGTGATATTCTCATTTTGTTCATGTGTTATTTTCTTGGTCTTATTTAGTCATTTTTTTTTCTTTTAGCTCATTGAGTGTGTGTATGGAAGTTATTTAAAATTCTTTGTCAGGCCGGCGCCGCGACTCACTAGGCTAATCCTCCGCCTTGCAGCGCCGGCACACCGGGTTCTAGTCCCGGTCGGGGCACCGATCCTGTCCCGGTTGCCCCTCTTCCAGGCCAGCTCTCTGCTGTGGCCAGGGAGTGCAGTGGAGGATGGCCCAAGTGCTTGGGCCCCGCACCCCATGGGAGACCAGGAGAAGCACCTGGCTCCTGCCATCGGAACAGCGCGGTGCGCCGGCCGCAGCGCGCCTACCGCGGCGGCCATTGGAGGGTGAACCAACGGCAAAAAGGAAGACCTTTCTCTCTGTCTCTCTTTCTCTACTGTCCACTCTGCCTGTCAAAAATAAAAAAAATTAAAAAAAATAAAAAAAAATAAAAAAAGAAATTCTTTGTCAGACAGTCCATAGATCTGCATTTCTTTAGGGTAGTTTTTTGGAAATTTCCTTTGTTACTTTGTTTGAGCTATGTTTCCTTCCCTTTTTGTTTGTATGGTTTATGAGTTTTTGCTAGAATTTGGGCATTTGAAAAAACAAACATCTCTTCCAGTCTTTGCATACTGACTTTGTGTAGGGGAAGATCTTTACCAATTAGTTCAGCTTGACATTGTTTCATTCTCCCTATAATCTGCCTGCCAAACCACAGCTCAACGTGCTGCTTGCCTTAGCTTTCAGTGACTTCCAAACTCTGGTGCCAGTGCTGTTAGTGCTCTGAGTCAGTTGAGACAGAAAACTTTTGTTCCCATCTCAAAGGAAAGAGCCTTGATATGAGGGTTTCTTTCCATGTACACTGCACCATGCTGCATAGGAAGAGAGGCACAAATGAGTGTCCCAAATGCTGTAACTTTTATTACTCCTTTCATTGGAATCCTTTCTTGGTTTTACGGTGGCATGGGTGCTAGCTGCATCCTCTGCTGGTTGCTAGAATCCTTACAGAAACATTTTGGTTACTGTTACCTTGGTATCTTTATGTGGAAAGTAGAGCCTGCCTGTAGCTTCCTAGTTTGCCATTGTTTTAGTCTTCTTGGGCTTCCATAATGAATTACTACAGACTGAGGTTGCTTCACCAGCAGGAATTTCTCATAGTTCTGGAGGCTGAAAGTCCAAGATCAGGTTGTGAACATGGTGAGGATTTAGTGAGGGCTTTCTTCCTAGCTTGCTGATGGTCCCTTCTCACTGTTTCCTCACATTGCAGAGAATGAGCCCTATTCTCTTAGTCTTATAAGGACACTAATCCCATCATGGAGGTCGCACCCTCATGACCTCATCTAAGCATATTTGCCTCCCAAAGGCTCTACCTTCAGATAGCATAAATATATACAACTATAAACTATCAATAACTTAGAAAAATATTGCTTAAAGACATATGTCTTTCAAAGTAAAAGATTGCTTTTTACATTATCATCCTTTATGATTAATAACAGGTATTTTGTGACAAACAGAAGGAATGATTATATTCAGAGAAAGATGCAGCAAAGAAATGACCAAAGGAATATGAACCGCAGGGTAAGTGTCAGCACTTTATAACAGAATCTAGTTGTTTTTATGTATCATTTTCATTTGAATAGACTTACCCTTTGCAGGCTTTGTTTTTTCTAATAGTACATTTTGGCACTTACTTATATTGGTGATTACTTTGGTAAGTTTTAAAACCTGTTCATGAATATCAGTGGAACATATGTAGAAGCTACATATCATGTCATAAATGTCTACATAAGTAAAGTTCTTCCAGCCTTATACTACAGTTTCTTCCATTATCTCCCATCCTACCTTATATTATTTAGCTTCTAAGTATGCATTAGACAAAAGTGAGAAAAATTGATGCAAATAATGTTTATTAGTAGCATGTGTTTTTTTTCTATAGACACATATTAATTTGAAAATCAGGGTGATAGATCTTTTTTTTTTTTTTGACAGGCAGAGTTAGACAGTGAGAGAGAGAGAGAGACAGAGAAAGGTCTTCCTTTTCCGTTGGTTCACCCCCCAAATGGCCACCGCAGCTGGCGCGCTGTGCCAATCTGAAGCCAGGAGCCAGGTGCTTCCTCCTGGTCTCCCATGCGGCTGCAGGGCCCAAGCACTTGGGCCATCCTCCACTGCCTTCCAGGGCCACAGCAGAGAGCTGGACTGGAAGAGGAGAAACCGGTACAGAATCTGGCGCCCCAACCAGGACTAGAACCCCGGGGTGCCGGCACCGCAGGCAGAGGATTAGCCAAGTGAGCCGCGGCGCTGACCAGATCTTCTGTACACTGGTTCATTCCCCAAATACCTGCAACAGGTAGGGCTGGGCCAGGCCAAGGACAGGAAATTAAGTTAATGGGATAATATGGTTTTCCACCTAACTTAACTATCTTGAACACAAAGTTGTAGGCATATTATACATATTTTGATGACCTCCTATGTGATTTTATCTTTGTTCTTTTCCCTAGCTCCAGACAAGCGTGTCTGGATTCAGACCATATCAAGATCTTCAGAGTTTTCTTCTGGGTCACTGATAGCCATAAGGCCTTGGGAAAGTCATTTGACTCTTCAGAATCCCAGTTTCCTTAGCTGTTATGTGAGGAGGTTGGACTGCTTGATCTCTAAGGGTCCACTGGCTTTGACATTCTCGCTTCTGTAAATAGGCCAAAAATCTGAAATTGAATGTTAGTCTAAAGGGGAAGGATAAGAATTGTCTCTGAAAATATGGGGTCCATGTCAAATGTAGACACTAAATACCTTATGCTAAGTAATGATTTT
The DNA here is from genome assembly GCF_033115175.1 of Lepus europaeus. NCBI lineage: Eukaryota > Metazoa > Chordata > Mammalia > Lagomorpha > Leporidae > Lepus > Lepus europaeus. Next base: position 56,508,075 of record NC_084850.1, read on the forward strand.
TGATAATTTGTTTCAACTTTTCCCATTTAGATAGGACTGCAGAAAGAGTCCTGTGGAAAGGGGTGCAACTCCAATGAAATGGAGCATTACTCCCACAAAAGTGAGTGTCACTCCCGCAGAGGTAAGCGCCACTCTCAGGAAGGTGAGCGCCACTCTCGCAAAGGTGACCGCCACTCCCACGAAGGTGAGCGCCACTCTCGCAAAGGTGACCGCCACTCCCACGAAAGTGAGCGCCACTCTCGCAAAGGTGACCGCCACTCCCACAAAAGTGAGCGCCACTCTCGCAAAGGTGACCGCCACTCTCGTGAAGGTGACCGCCACTCCAGCAAAGGTGACCGCCACTCCAAGGAAGGTGAGCGCCACTCCCACGAAGGTGAGCGCCACTCTGAAGAAAACGAGCACCACTCTGAAGTAGGTGGACAACACTCTGATAAAAACGGGCAACACTCTGATGAAAACGAGCCCCACTCTGAGGCAAATGAGCACCACCCTGAGGAAAATGAGCGCCACCCTGAGGAAAATGAGCGCCACCCTGAGGAAAACGAGCACCATCCTGAGGAAAACGAGCGCCACCCTGAGGAAAACGAGCGCCACCCTGAGGAAAATGAGCGCCACCCTGAGGAAAACGAGCGCCACCCTGAGGAAAATGAGTACCATCCTGAGGAAAATGAGCGCCACCCTGAGGAAAAGGATCAGCACTCTGAGGAAAAGGAAAGCAAATCTGACGAAAACAATGCAGGAAATGAAGGGTAATTGCAGACAGCTAAATTTAACTTTAATTATTCTTAGGGAAACCTATGAAACAAAAAAAAAATGTAACTTCCAAGTAATCTTTAACAACTTTTGTAAACAATCTTAATGCAGAACCAGAAAATTCTTAAGCAAAACTGCTTGACTTCAGTTTTACTTTTGAGATTTTCATGTGTTTTCCTATGGTAGATGTAAATGTCATGATGTTCTAACCTTCCTTCCTAAAGCATAGAGGAATTGCCACCTGTACAATTTCAATGCTCTTAAGATTTTTTCCTCATTTTCAGCCTTAAATTTTAAAATCGTTTCTGCTCATTAATAGTAATATATACCTCACATGCTAAGTAAATTTCAGTATTCCAGATTATCTCAGTTCACATAGTGGAAGACTGCCCAGTGATGTCAGGGAGGAAAAAATTAGTTTCCTCTATCCTTTCTGAATTCTTAGTTGAGACAGATCTCTATAACAAAAGACAGAAATATAAGCAAAGGAAAACAAACTGGAAATTTATTAGCATTTATACCTTCTTTATGTGTACCTGCATCTCCTATTGAAATGCCCAGGTTCGATACCAGCTCCAGCCTCCTGCTTATGGTAATATTTAATGGTAAGTCTCTTCAAGTGGCTCAAGTGATTGGTTTTCTGCCTCCCACGTAGGATATCTGGAGAGTGAGCCAACATATAGGAGCTCTTTGTCTGTCTGTCTGTCTCAGTTTTGGGGGGTTGTGAGAATGAGGATACTATTTCTTCACTGGCTGTCAGCTACTGTCCGCTCTGCTTCCAGAGGCAGTCTGAACTTCTCCCTCTCGTGTGGCCCCCTCCATCTGTAACTCAGTAACAGCATGTCATGTCCTTTCACTGTCTGAAACAATTTGACTTCCTCTGTTGTTTTTATTTACATGATTAGATGAGGCCAACTCAAGTGTATATTGTTAAAAGAAATATGACTAAAAATTAATTAGGAAACTAACATCCATTTAATTACTCAGAGCACTCTCATTTTTTTTTCCAAAGCAAACACAGGTTTTGGTCTAGTTGGCTCCTAGTAAGAATAATATTTATAACCAAACCAAAAACCATTGAAAAAAATACCTGACTTATTTAAAAACGTTGATGATAGCCACTCAACTGACAGTATCAAGTAGCCACATGACATTTGGGCTTTTGTTGTATTCTACTTCTGATAGAAATTCTCTTAAACTGTGTAGCCACAATTTAAAGACAAAACCCTTAGGATGGGCATTAGATGCAGCAGTTAAGCCAATGGTTGGAGTCTCCATATCTCCTTGAAGTGCTTGGGTTCAAGTCCCAGCCTTGCTTCTGATTCCAGCTCCATCCTAATGTAAACCCTGGAAGGCAGCAGGTGATGGCTCAAATACATGCATCCCTGCCACCCACGTGGAAACCCAGCTTTAGTTTCTGGCTTTTGGCTTCCTCCTGACCTAGCCCCAACTATTGTATGCACACAAGGAGTGACCAGTGGGTGGGAGATCTCTCTTCATGTTGTACTATTTATGTACATGAACAGCAGTTATAACAGGGCACAGCAAGAACTAGACCTAACAACCACACAGGAGGTCCTATATAAAGCATACCTCTGCAATGTGGCAGATGAAAATTGTGGCCAGCCAGTCTGGGTTTCATATTAATTGCTATATATCCATGTGTTCCAGGTACTTTTGTTAACAACTTTATTGAGATAATTTTCATACCATAAAGCTCACCAGATTGAAGTATGGAAATTCAGTGGTTTTTATCATATTAACAGAATTGTGAAAACATCACTATTATCTAGTTTTAGAACATTTGTACCTTCCCAAAAGAAAGTCCATGTCCCTTGGAAGTCACTCCCTACACTCCCTTCCACCCCCAGGCTCTGGCTATTTTCTTTTTCCTTTTCTTTTTTTTTTTCTTTTCTTTTTTTTTTTTTTTGATAGGCAGAGTTACAGAAAGGCAGAAGCAGAGAGAGAGAGAGGTGTTCTATCCGCTAGTTCACTCCCCAGATGGCCACAATGGCTGGAGCTGCACTGACCCAAAGCTAGGAGCTTGGAGCTTCCTCCAGGTCTCCCACGTGGGTGCAGGGGCCGAAGGACTTGGGCCATCTTCTACTGCTTTCCCAGGCCATAGCAGAGAGCTGGATCTGAAGTGGAGCAGCCGGGACTTAAACTGGCGCCCATATGGGATGTTGGCACTGCAGGCAGCATCCTTACCCACTATGCCACAGCGCTGGCCCTGTCTATTTTTTAAAAAATTATTTGAAAAGCAGAGTGACAGAAAGGGAGAGACAGACATCTTTCAATTGCTAGTTTGCTCTCCAAATGCCATAGCTGCTAGGCTTAGACTAGACTCAGTCCAGGAGCCAGGAAATTCCATTGGGTTCTCAGATCTCCCACATCGGTAGTAAGGCAAGTACTTTGGCCATGATCTGCTGCCTTTCCAATGCACATTAGCAGAAAGAGTAGAGGAGCAGAATTTAAACCAAGTACTCCAATGTAGGCATCCCAAGCATCTGCTTAATCTGCTGCATTGCAATCACCAGCCCCTCTAGCTACTTTTGTTCCAAAATGCATATAGGCATAACTAACTGTAATAACAGTAAAACCATTTTTGCATTTTTAAGAGTTTTATTAATTGAAAAGCAGAGTTACAAAAAGATATTCCATCCACTGGTTCACTCACCAAATGGCTGAAATGGCCAGGGCTGGGTCAGGACCTGAGCCAAGAGCCCAGAACTCCATCTAGGTCTTCCACATGGGTGGTAGGGGCCCAGATACTTGGGCCATCTTCTGCTTTTCCAGGCATATTAGCAGGAAGCTGGATCATAGCAGAGCAATTGCTCTAATATGGGATGCCAGCAATATGGGATGCTGGTGCTGCAGGAAGTGGCTTAACGCTTTGTATCATAGCACTGGCCCCTGTTTTAGCATTTTTTTTAATAGTCAAAAAACTTATCTGGAGACTTTGTAATAATCTGTTTATAAAGCCTAGATTAATGCATGCATGTGATCCTCTTGAATAGTATACACATACTCCCTGATTCAGAACTTGAATCTTCACTGCTAAAAGGAACCTTAGAGGTTCTTGAATATACTTTTGTCATTTTACAGTTGGTAAAAGCGAGACCTAGAATAGCCCAAAGTAGCTTAACAAATTAGTGGCTGTCCTAGATATTTTATTAAATATTATGCTTAATTGACAGATCTCAGAGACCTGGGATTACAGCTTTACTCCAGAAGACTGAATGTAGTGGAACCAAGAATTCTCTGCACCCGCCCAAAAGAGTACACTTCAAATTCGAGTTTCAAGCACTAGGTAATCAGGTAAATGCAACAGAATTACACAGTAAGCTTGTTCATTAGATATTAGCAGCCAGCTAAATTAGCCAGAATACACCATTCCATCCATGTGCAGACTATGTTCTTCATAAAAGTATATGATCTAGATGAAAATAGGCAATATATGGTAATAAATATACACTACCTGCACCTCGGAGCAATACAACTCTGATTTCTGATTTAAGGTTTGTGGTGGCATTGGAAGCAGTATTACTTTTAGGTGATAAAGAAAACTTAGGCTCAGTTGGCAGTCTATAAAAGGGTGAAAGTGGAAGTTAAGTCTTGGGCAGTCTTTGAGGTTTTCCAGTTGATTATATACTAATAACACCTACTGGAAATCACTTGGCGTTAGTCTTCACAAGGCAGGTCACTAAATCCTTGGGCATAGTTAAGGCATTTAATTACTACACAGGTGTAAGTTTGACCCTCATTCTTCTGTGAACCTTGCCCATTTACTCTGGGGTAAACAAAGGCTTTCCCTCCTTTTCTTTCATTGAAGCCCTTTGATGGCATTAGCAGAGAATCAGGCAAACTACTTCATTCTAGGTCCACAAGGAGAGCTCTATGCCATTTATTCAAACTCACAGAGACATCCAACCACCCTGTCTAATTTTAGTAATCAAATTTCATGAATATTTTGCAAAATTGCAAACTCGCAAAATCAAAGCTTTTTTTTTCCTTCACAGACTAAACTGTCACTCAATGAGAGATTCTCTAGTCTGAGAGCTCAGAAGAAACCAGAATCATTAAACTAATGATGACCAAAATGTCCTTCCTCCTAAAGATCTGTTGTTAACACGAAGATCGCAGTGAATTATGTTGAAGAGTGTATATGATACTCTCAATACTTAACTTCTTGTTATCCTTGTTAAAGTATTTTCCTTTGTAGGTTTTTATGTGAGTGAATTATATTGAAGTGTGTAGATTATACTTTTTCAGTACTTAGCTTTTTTTATTGTTATGAGTAACCCAAATGTAGTGACTTATATTGAAGAGTATATATGACATTCTTTCAGCACTTACCTTTGTTATCCTTGTTAAAGTATTTTTCCTTCGTAATTTTGCATGTGAGTAACCAGTGAAAACTAAGCACTTACATGAAAGAAAAAAAGATGTTTAGCTTTGTTTGCATAAAAGAGCAGGAAGATGAACAAGAACAAATGCAGTATACAATGAGATTCTAGAAACCAGCAATGTTTTCAGAATTACATTTCTTTTCAACATTAGAGAATTTGCATCTATGACCAAATTTTTTCCTTGAGCTCTAGAATCTATGTATGATTCCTGAGAAGGCTCCATTTTATCAGTAAAGCAAGATAATTGACAGGGGTCTTTCATGACCAAATATTCTGTGTCAGAAAAGTAAGATCAAATTCTGTTTCTTAAAATGCTAAATCTGTATCCTAATTATAAACTCTTCTGTTATTTTGTGTAAACATGTTAATAAAACTTAATTGAAAAGCATAACTGTTTTCCTGTCCATTGATACTTGAGGTCCAAAGTAACACTGATCCTGGTATAGATTAACAAAATGTAATTTCAACCTCAGCTGCTGTTCCAGGTAAGCCTGTTCTTTGAGAACACTCAAAGTGGTGACTTTATAATTATGTGGTACTTCCATGTAAGGCTGCTTTTAACCTAGTTTAACAAATTCTGTCCTCATATTTAATAGTTATTTGTAGGAAAATGGAATGTAGCATAGAGATATAGGAAAAGTTAGAGTTTAGTCTGGTCTACTTACCCCATTGCTTTCTGGGCCAAATTAACACATAGTAAAGACTCTTAGAACCTTGTGTTGAGAAACAGAATGATCTTCGTTTTGATTATTGCTGCAAACTCCTAATCTGGAATATGGAGAAAGACAGTTTACATGATGCTTCCTAAGAAATATGTATCAAATGGTTTGTAGAGTGTTGTTTCTGATCATAAAAACCATACATGGTCATTATAGCTATTTTAGAAAATACAAAATACCTAAGATGTCACACACATGCATACACATAATAATTATAATATCTACACCCCTATTTTCTTGTTACTTAAGATTGTTGTTCATAGCAAATCTTTGTACCACATTTATCCAGGTCCCCATTGCTGGACAGTTAGGCTGTTTCCAGTTTGAGTTTTCATGAATTACGCTTGTGGATTACTTCTCAGCCTTTTGGCTAAGATCAAGTGTAAATTATGCTTGTGATGAGATCCTATGTACCTATATCTTTACCGTACATCTCTAGTTCACTCCATAAGACAATTGGCTGGAAGTAGAATTGCTAGATCAAATAGTACATATATTTAGAATATTGATAAGTTGATGTATAGAAATTTGTCATTTGGTGTCATCACTACCAGAATATGAGAAAACTAGTTGTCTGGTGCCCTTTATAAGCAGAGATACAAAGTTAAAAATACTGTTTTTAATGTCTTGCTTGTTGATAGGTAATGTGTAGAAACAGCATAAAGCAGTGGAACAGCAATATTTTCCAAGCTCTAAATAGTCTTTCTGCTGTATTAACCAGCAGCCATATAACTCACAACTCTGTTTTCTCTCCACCTTGAATAATATTAGAAGTTCAGGAGCATAAACCATCAGTTTCAACAATGCCAACTGGCCATAGGAAGGTACTTCAGTATTTATTTACATATTTATTTGAAAAGCAGAATGATGGAGAGGAAGTGAGTGTGATCTTTAACCTACTGGTTCACTTTCCAAATGGGTGCAACAGTCAGGTCTGGAGCCAGGAACTTCATCCTGGTCTCCCACAGGGATGTAATGGTACCAAGTACTCAGGTCATCTTTCATTGCCTTCCCAGCACATTAGCAGGACGCCAGATCAGAAGCAGAGCAACTGGGATTAGAACCTGCCTTTTGATTTGGGGATAACTCACTGTGCCACAATACCAGCCCCTAGAAGGGTACTTCAGAGTTCACAGAAAAGGAAACTAAAAGACAAATTTATTTTGGTGCAAAAAATTTTGAAAACCATGCACAAAGTCTTCAAAAAGTTCATGGAAATGCATATGATGAAAAATGTATGACTTTCAGAAGTTCTCTACCAAAATAAACTTTATTTTCTCTACAGAAATGATTTTTTCTTAAAAAAAGAAAGGAAATTAATGTTTCACTGAGAATTTTGTGGTGGACTTGAAAAAACTGTAGCTGCCTGGGGGAGCTTCAGAGCTAGGGCTTGAGATGACTCACTGAGGAGAAAGCTGAGTGTGCTGCCATGGCGTTAGGGAAGAAGCTCCAAGTTCCTCAGGCCAGATCCTTGGGAGGTGACATGGCCACTGGGGAGAGAGAACTACAGAAGTTCTGAGGCCATCAGCAAACAGATGAACTACCCTTAGCACTAGCTGGAAAGATACTTGAATCAAATCACTGTGTCAGGTCACCAGTACAGTGTTTCCTACTGAATTCCTACAGGGAATTCTTTGGTGTTGCAGATAATTACATTCTAATGTAGCTATTCTGTCAAAGTGGATGATAGGAGAGAGAGGCCAGCTGGTCAGGGGCCAGTCTTTGGAAGTTCCCAGGTTCTCTGACATAAACTGGCTGAAGGTTCTGACTTTGGCATTCAGTCTGTGGGTGAGGTTGTCATCACCATCTGCCTTCATTTAGAATC